>NC_092145.1:147947016-148250046 GCF_043159975.1 Macaca nemestrina
TAAGTTGAGTAAGATATCCTGAATTTTAAGGCTTTGCAGGGTGGAAAAAGCCAACTTCTACTGTAGTTTACCCCAAAATAAAGCAGATTTAATGGATACAGACAAAGTAGCAACTTAGATGAATTAAGTGTGTGCCCATGGGCATTTTCTAAGCACTTCCCATTAAGCATTTTCTAGTAGACAGTGAAAGCCAGTCCAGGGCAAAAAATTTGATTGAAGAGTGTGGCCTTCCCCTTGACTCATGCAGCCTCAGGGTAGTTGATTCAATTGAGAGAGGGGAGCACTGACAAAGCATAGAGTCTTTAGACTTCAGACTGTCTAGAACTACTCTAATGTCATAGTCACATGTGGATCCTTAAATTTAAATTAATTAAAATTCAATCTCTTAGTCACATAACTATATTTCAAAGGCTCAAAAAGCCACATTAGGCTAGTGGCTGCTGTATTCAAGGGTACAGATAGAGAACATTTTCATCATTGCAAGAAGTTTTATTAGATAGCATTGGTCCAGACCAATAAGTCAGCAAACTTATTCTGTAAAGGGCCAGATGGTAAATATTTTAGGCAAAATTGAGGATATTATATAGGTACTTAAATAACCATTTAGAATGTAACTAATTAGAATAGTAAAACCTGTTCTTAGCTCACAGGTCATTAAACAACAACAACAACAACAACAACAACAACAGGTAGTGGAACAGATTTAGCCCATGGGTCATACTTGGCAGACCCCTGGTCTAGACCAAACCTTAGGCTGTGATAAACTTGTGCATGGAATTAATTCTAAGCAAATTCATTCCAAGTCTATATTATTTAATGCTTATCCCAATTCTAAGAGATATGCTCATTTACAATGAGGAAAGTGAAATGAATGCTGAGGTGAGACCTAGGTGATCGAGACAGAGCTGGCACTCTTAGCCACTCTGCTATTCTACTTCTTGAGATGTCAACTCAGTCATTGTCCCTATAGATGGAGAACACTTTGAGGTCCAGAAGCCTTGTTTGTCTTTACATATACTCCATCATTAGGATGCCCGCCACATAGTGAGTGCAAGCTAAATATTTGCTGAGTAAACCAAGGCTTTGAACTTTCTTAAAATCCCATAGAAGACTCACATTATACTAGTATAAATAGTAAGGCTTTTTCCCTGAAGATCAGATTTTCACTAGGTGACAAGGAGAGACCAGGAGGGTTTGGGGCCTCTGAAGGAAGGATTGAAGTGGGGAGCATCCCACAGAAGAAACGAGGATGGTATCATTGGAAGGGCACGGAAAGTGGAGCTGCAGATGGACTCTTTCATAATCCTTTTTCTCAGACGCTCTGTCCCTTTGAACCTGAAACCCCAGTGAAAGCACAGAGCTCATTTGTCTCTCGTAGGAAGAGACACAGTCAGGATGGGGCTGCCCTTGTCCTATGCTCAATAGTTGAGCCCAAGCTCACTGACCCTTGGAATGCTTTATGCCAAACAAAACATCTTTTGGCTCTCCACACCGGCTGCACAGGAAATCTGGAACTCGGAGATACCAGCAAGTTTGCATTCCAAGATCCATGCCAGAAGGAAGATTAACTGCAATGAGAAAGTTGGGCTCTGATCAAGCAGGTGAGGGAAAAAAATGAACTCACTATTTATTAGAGTAGTAAAACCCATTCTTAGCTCACAGGTTGAAAAAAAAAAACAGGTGATGGGACAGATTTAGCCCACAGGTCATAGCTGGCAAACCTCTGGTCTAGACCAACCCTTAGGCTGTGTTAAACTTGTGAACGGAGTTAATTCTAAACAAATGAACAAAGCATTTCTAGATTTATTTAAAGAGAAAGTATACCTAAAAGATCATCTAGAGAAGATGACTTAAAAGTGTGAAATATTCCTTTATTCCAATGGAAATTTCCTTCAGTGTAGAAATTTCTCCTTTCAAGCCATTGGAAAGGACCTGCTTCAGACTTAAGCTGGAACCTTAGCTTCAACTATCGTTATTTTGAGATTTAAGGGTTCAGCAACAAGCCAAGTCTGTTTTTCCATCTGATACAAGTAATCTATCTTATTTTATTTTGCTTTGGGGTTTTTTTTTTCTTTGTAATGATTGCCTAAAGACACACATCTTTTAGTAATTTGATTTGTAAAATAGCATAGTGTACCATGATATAGGCCTGACTTTGGTAATGAATCATAGCTAATTACACATGCAAATACACTGGGTAAATTTGGATGCTCAATTAGCAAACTAATTATTATAAAAATGGGAATGGGTGATTTTATACACACAGGTGTTTCTATTTTCTCAATATATCATCTCTTTAGTTAAAATGGAAAATATAGAATTTATATTGAACAGCCATCAGACCATGATTTGTGTGTTTTTTAAAATAATGGCTGCCTTTTATTACTTATGGTGTGCCAGGTTCTAAGGCAGACTTGTTTATATTACATCATTGATCCCTCATACTGAAGTTGAAAGGCCATACAAATATTCTCATTTTATTGATGTGGAAGCAGAGATCAGACAGGCAATTTCAAACCAAGATTCAGACTCATTGTTGACCAATTCTATTCAAGTTGCCTCACACAGTTACAGCAAATGCACTTGGTATAATGTGTGTCTGCATTTTGATTAATTTCCTTTTCAGTTCAAGGATTCTTGGTACTCTAATGCTTCTATTTTGTGCCACTTAGGGGTTTTGGGAGATAGATAAATTGGTTTGTTTTTATAAGAAAAATTTGCAAGTATTAAAAAATGGTGGCTGGGCACACTGGCTCACACGTGAAATCCCAGCACTTTGGGAGGCCAAGGCAGGAGGATCACCTGAGGTCAGGAGTTTGAGACCAGCATGGCCAACATTGTGAAACCCCATTTCTACTAAAAATACAAAATTAGCCGGGCATGGTGGCGTGCACCTGTAATCCCAGCTACCCGGGAGGCTGACGCAGGAGAATTGCTTGAACTCGGGAGGCAGAGGTTGCAGTGAGCTGAGATCACACCACTGCACTCCAGCCTGGGTGACAGAGCAAGACTCTGTCTCCCCCGCCCAAAAAAGGCATATTTATGTTTTGAGTGGGACCAACTTGAGGGAGAAAAAAGAAAGATATTTTTAAGATTTTTCTTAATGAATTGCATCCAATGTCCATTGTATTAGTTTGTTCTCATGCTACTAATAAAGACATATCTGAGTTTGGGTAATGGACTCACAGTTCCACATGACTGAGGAGGCCTCACAATCATGGTGGAAGGTAAAGGAGGAGCAAAGGTACGTCTTACATGGCGTCAGGCAAGAGAGCGTGGGCAGGGGAACTGCCCTTTATTAAACCATCAGATCTCATGAGATTTATCCACTATCATGAGAACAGCATGGGAAAAACCTGCCCCCATGATTCAATTACCTCCCACCAGGTCCCTCCCATGACATGTGGGGATTATGGGAGCTACAATTCAAGGTGAGATTTGGGTGGGGACACAGCCAAACCATATTATCCAGCAATGTTACGTTAGGGCAGTTTGTAAATTTAGAAATTTAAAGGCACATTGAGCTTTACCTCCATAATGAATTATATGCTCACACAGTCATTCAACAAACATTATTGAGAATCTACTCTGTGCAAGGTACTGTGCTAGATAAAGTAGGGAAATCATGATGAGTCAAACACCATTGCTGCTCAATTAGGAACCAAATACATCTGCTGCTCTATCATCAGAAGTTGTGTGTATCTCTTGAGCACAGAACTCTCTCTCTGCTGTCAGGGAAATCTATGGTGAGAAAAAACAATATATTGTGGGGCAAGGGCTAAATCAAGCCTAAAGGTGACACTGCTTTCCCACTCTTCAAACAAAAGTTTGAATAAACAACTCTTCAAGGTGGCAAAACCTATCCACCTGGATGCACTATTTTGATGGCAAGACTGAAGACCATATTCAAGATTGAATTTTACTGATTTTAGATCTGTATTAGATTCCTACCATAATGTTTACAGTTGTAGAGATCTGATTACTAACAGGAAAAAAATTTATCAAGCTGTTTTTAACTTCACGCTTTCCAAATAGCATTTTTATCTTCAAAACTTTGTAAACTTGCAAGAGATGTCTGGTTGCAATCAGAGGAGTGAGAAGGACATGTGTATAACTGGGAACTATTAGATAGCAAAAATGAGGAAGTGAAGGTAAGCGGTTTGTGTCTTGCGACAAGTTAGAAGACTGGGATTAGTCTGATTTCTCCTCGTGTTTATTTATTTTCGGGGTTAGTACCATATGAACTGAAAGTCAGATTTGTTTTCAGTCTCTCTGTCTGCTACAGGGCTACCAACTGAATTATCCTGAACCTTGACTTTCTCATCTACAAACACTGGAATTTAGCTAACTGACCTTAATGGTCCTTTTCTATTGTGCTTATTCTATGGCTCTAATGGTTGGTGTAGAGCCCCCTGAAACTTATCTGCCAGGGTCTGTCCTCAGCTGGGAGTCTTCATAACCCCCGGAACCTCAGGCTGCTACTGTTTCAAAATGGTCCATGCAAAACTTCAAACCACCATAAACCTTCTAAGAATTCCACAGAGGGAGGAAAAAAACAACTAGTACATGTTTTGTTTTTCTTTAAAGTAAGCATTATATGTCTTATTTATTTATTTATTTATTTATTTATTTATTTATTTTGGACAGAGTCTCACTCTGTTGCCCAGACTGGAGTACACTGGCCGGATCTTGGATCACTGCAATCTCTGCCTACCTGGTTCAAGTGATTCTCCTGCCTCAGCCTTCTGAATATCTGGGATTACAGACACCCGCCACCACTCCCAGCTAATTTTTGTATTTTTAGCAGAGACAGGGTTTCACCATGTTGGCCAGGCTGGTCTCGAACTCCTGACTTCAGGTGGTCTGCTTGCCTCGGCCTCCCAAAGTGCTGGGATTACAGGCGAGAGCCACTATGCCTGGCCTTATATGTCTTTATATAAAACTATTGTATTAGTTTGATTCAGCTCTCTGAAATAGTAAGAATGGGAAGAATTACATGACAATCCATTGATTTGAGAGAATGGTTAAAAATGGGAAGTTACCAATAGTAAAATATCAAATGTCCCTTAAAAAGAATGTGGTAGAGCTGTGGGTATTGACATAAAAAGCTATGCATGATCTACTATTAAGTTACAAAAACTAAAGGGGATTTTAAAAGCAGCATTGAAATAACATATAGCATATAATGCCTTTATTATAAATATATATGCATATATTTGTATTTGGAGAGAAAAGTAGGAAAGAATACACAAGAAACCTTTAACAGCAATTTCTTCTGGGCAGTGGTATGAAGGGACCTTCCCTGGGGACACAGGGACTTCTATTTTTATGTTATACCCTTCTCTACTCTTTGACTTTTTAACATAAAGAATATATTTTTTAATTAAAACTTTTAAAATCAAATTACAGAGGAAATAAAACCTCATCATAACAATGTAGAAGGAAATTGTGAAAAAGGAAAAATTCAACAAGTACTTATTGATGTCTGCAACATGCCAGGTACTCTTCTAGGTGTTTGGGACATCAGCAGACAAAATAGAAAATATTTCCACTCATCTGTAGCTTATGTTCTCTAAATAATAAGCACAACAATATATAACTGTCAGAAGTGATATTGCATGTCAAGTGATAAGTGTTACTGAAAAAGAAAACAGGGCAGAGTGAAAAGGATCAGGAATGTGGAGTAGGAATGTGATGATAAATAGGGCGGCTTGGATAGGCATCATTAAGAAGTTGATATCTAAACAAAGACCTCAAGGAAAGGAGAAAGTCATCCATATAGACATCTAGGGGAAATGCATTCCAGACAGATGAATTAGCCTAGAGCAAAGGCCCCAAGGTGAAAACATGCTGGAATATTCACAAAAATGGCAACGAGGCCAATATTGCTGAAGCTGGGGGAGTAGGAGAACAATAGGAGATGAAGTCAGAGAGGGAGTGTCCCCAAGCATGTTGGGCTTTCTCTACCATTCCATGGAAGGTGGTCTCTGCTCTGGGTAGAATGCAGATGCATTGCAAATTTTTGAGCTGATAGTCAGTTGGTCTGACTTACATTTGAGAAGGATGCTGCTGGCTGCTATGTTGAGAATAGACAGTGAGGGGCAAGGGTGAAAGCAGGGAGACTAGTCGAGAGGCTATTACAGTCATTCAAGCAGAAGTCCCAGGTGGCAGTGCTGGAGGGGCAAGAACCGGCCGAACACCAGATATGTTTTGAAGGAGTAGCTAAATAAAATATGACTTCAAAGTTCTTGGAAGAATGTAAAGAGAGGGATTAGAGACAGCAAACATTTCTAGGAGGTTTCCTGTCAAGAGGACCAAAGACATGGTGGGTAGTTCACAGGCAATACAGATTTCACCTTGCGCGTACTGGCACACACACACACACTCTCTCTCTCTCTCTGTTTCTCCCTCTCTCCCTTCCTCTCCCCCACTTGCTTTGGAGTCCTGAGTCATCACCCTTGTAAGACGCCTGGCTATACAACAACCACCATATCAGGGAGACCACATGGAGACAGAGACACCTGAGGAGCTGCAGCTGCTCCGGCACCTAGCTGTTGCGTCTCCCAGCCCAGGCATCAGATCTGGAGAGTGAGTCTTCAGGTGACTCCAGTCGCAGTCACCGCCTGACTGCCACCTCAAGAGAGACCCTGTGGGAGAGCTGCCTAGTGAGTCCAGTCAACTCCTGGACCCATGACAGAAAGCAGTATATGATTGTTGTTGTTTGAAACCATTGCATTTTGAGGTGATCTCTTATGCAGTGATAGGTAACTGGAGCAGGAGTCAGGCAGGACATATGGGAGCAGATGGTCTAGGTAGGTACATAACGGGGAGAAAGAGTAGAAAATAGAGAGTCCCCCAAGAGGGTTGGAGAGTTTTCTGGATGGAGAAGTAGAGTATGATTGCAATAAGGAATTCCCCCACCCACCACACCCCAGCAAAAGAAACCCTCACCTTTCTGTATGAATCGGCATACATGCCCCTAACAGTCTATTATATATTCTTTGCATAGCTGTTATCTGGCTACAATGGATTATTTTCAGCAGAATTCTTGGCAAAAGGAAATTTATCTTCATATGAGACTATTTGAAGCCTGGGGAACACTTGCATTTTTATAGTAAGTTAAGAAGGATTTGCTGCTCTCCTGACTTCACTCTTTTACCCAACTAACCAACCAGTCAGAAAGGTCCCTGGGCACCCCCTGGGCTACAACATGCCAGCCCTGAGAGGACCACAGCCCCATACACTCAGCTGTTCCTCCAAGCAACTTTCAAGATCACAGGGCAGGAAAAAGCCAAGTTGCCTGAGTTTAAAAGGAAATGTTGGGATCTGCATTTCTAAGAGAAAGAGTTGCTTGAGCCAAAATGTGTGAGCGAGGGGCTTTCTGTGATGGCTGGGAGCCTGCAGCCGGGGTCTGGGAGAAACCAGAGGGGATGGCTGCCTGGCTGAAGAAAACTGAGAAAGGGCATGGAAGAAGTAAGCAGTGGGGGGGCGATTGCTGGAAACCCTTGCCCTCAAATTCATTGACTTTTTGCCATGTTTATATCACACTGAACTGTTTGGTAACTAGAGATGTGTTGTGTATGTCTCCCTAGAGAATAACCAAGCACTGTGAATAAGAGAAGCTGCTGAAACGCTATTCATTTTATAGACAGAGCCTCTGCTAGGAATTTCCCAAATAGATTTATTAACAAATATCCCCTATTTGTGAATTTTGAAATATTGTTAATTTTAGTTTAATCTCTGTAAAGTACAAATGCCATGAATATCAGTTTCATTATGTCACCAAAACATTTAAGTACTAAGATGTAAACCACTTGCTTTTTTTAAAAAAAGGAGAGAATTATCATTTGCTTCCTATCATTTTAGCCCAACAGACTTAGTTTTCAAATTAAAAGAATAAAAGGATATAAAGTTGTCTTACATAAATTAGGAACTCAACAGCTATTATGCATCACAACAGTCACCAAAGACCATAGGACCCTCCAACTTATTTGACCTTATACCTTATCCTCTTGTTTTCTGTAAGCCACAGACTGACATACTTTTTCTGTAAAGGGCCAGTTAGCAAATGGTTTAAGCTTTGCAGGCCATCGGGGTCTCTGTCACACTACTCAACTCCTTGAATAGTTTCCCATCGTAGTGCAAAAGCACTTATCAACAATACGTAAACAAATATTCAAACAATAAAGCTATTTGTAAACACTGAAACTTGAATTGAATATAACTTTTACATGTCACAAAATAGTAACTTTGCTTTGATATTTTTCAGTCTTTTAAAAACAATTTAAAAAACAAAACAATCTTAGCTCATGAGCTGTACAGCAGGTAGGATATAGCCCATGGGCTATAGTTTGCCAACCCCAGCCCTAAACTTTGGTGAGTTTCGGGGATATACATTATTTATTCTTGGAGTGCAAAGGTACTGACTGGTTAATCTGTAATTATGATTTTTAATTTTAGTACAGCATTCCAAATTTTTAAATAATCAGATTGTATTAATTTAATAAATAGATTACTTAATAACTGTTTTTTTAGCCATAAAGAAATTTCCTATAGGTTAAGAGCAGAATAATGTTTTTACTTTTAAATTTGCTGAACTACTATTGACATTTTGGGAGATGTTCCCTTCTGATAGTAATTTCCCATCCCTGCATCTATTTCATATGGTGAGAAGCATTGTAGTAATATCCAAGGCTTTGTCAATACAAAAATTTGGTTTTAAATCCTTGTTCTGTCATGTAAGAGCTCTCTGACTTTCATAAATCACTTGGCCTCATGAACCTCTGATTTGCTAACTGTAAAATGGTTATAAAGTAGGGATGTTGAGTGAAATTAGAATATGCAACACATGTGTTTATGTAAACCATCATCACAGATTATCCAACATTTAGTAAGCATCTAGTATTTGTCTAGCAGGTAAGTAAAAACATCAGGAATACATGGCACTTATCAATTTGTAGTTTGCTTTTTTCATTTAACATTATACCATGAGTGCTTTCTTAGGTCATTCAGTATTATTTTAAAAAACATGATTTGATGATTACATAATATTCCATTTAATGAGTGTACTACAATTAATTCACCCCTTCCCAACATGGGACATGAGATTTTTTTTTTTTTTTTTTTTTGCCTGGTTGCACAGACTATCTTCGTAAATAGTTTCCCATGTACATGATCACTTCTTTTTTTTTTTTTTTAATTATTTTATTGTTTGTTTGTTTTAAGTTCTGGGGTACATGTGCAGGATGTGCTGGTTTGTTACATAGGTAAACGTGTGTCATGGTGGTTTGCTGCACAGATCAACCCATCACCTAGGTATTAAGCCCAGCATGCATTAGCTTTTTTCCCTAATGCTCTCTCCTGCCCCACCCTCCCCCAACAGGCCTCAGTGAGTGTTACTCCCCTCCCTGTGTCCATGTATTCTCATTGTTTGGCTACCACTTATAAGTGAGAACATGCAATGTTTGGTTTTCTGTTTCTGTGTTAGTTTGCTGAGGATAATGGTTTCCAGCTTCATCAATGTCCCTGCAAAGGACAGGATCTCATTCCTTTTTATGGCTGCTTAGTATTCCATGGTGTATGTGTACCACATTTTCTTTATCCAGTCTCATGGTCGCTTCTTTAAGAAGAGTTCCTAAAAGTGTAATCTTTAGATCAAAGGATCTGACATATGACTCAATACAGTTGAATATTTTTCCTGTGCTTTTTTGCCTTTTGAATTTCTTATATTGAAAATTATTTTCATGTCTTTTCTTAGAAGAGATATACTATTTCCCCTTTGTACTTGAGTAGGAAGCCATCATATCCAGCCTCACCTTTATTGTGTGTGTGCTGGGCTTGGTCTAGGAAGAACAGAAGAGTCTTCAGCACAGCTTTCAGAGCCACCCAAGCTCCTTAACCTCTCAAAGCCCCAGTTTCTTTATTTCTACCTCATAGGGCTACTTTGAGACCAAAATAGAATCATGTGTATCTAGCCCTCAGCATGATACTTGAGTGATCAAGAAATGTGGGCTCTCTGTATTACTATCATTCCCATTATGCCACCCCTCAAGGGGCAAAGACAGATGTGGGCATAGGTTTGCATTAAAATAGACATCTGGGTTTCTAGGAAATGAAACCATAAGCAGTTGTTTCCTTTGTAACAGTAGCCCCATGGTTAATGCTTCATTAGAACTTTGACACAAAATGAGCCTAGGAGCCAACATTCAGATCTACAATGTGTCTGATTTAAGTGACAAAATAATTTCAGAAAAAGGCCATTGACATCTTTTTCCGAGTAAGTTTTGGCATACCTAATAACTCACACTTGCATCATACCACTTGCAAATGACTTGAAAAATAGTCTATTATTTGAGCCTCACAGTGGCCCTGGAAGGCAACTGGGGAGGGATTCTAATGCCTATTTTTAGTCAGAGAAATTGAGTTTCAGAGGACTTTGATGACAGGCACAAGACCCCTCAACTAGTGACTGGAAGAGTCAGCGCTGACAGACTCTCCTTAATTCAACTTAATCAGGCTCCACTACACCCCTAAGCTTCAGCCTTTGGGCTTCATGTCCATCTTTGCATTGCCCAGTTTAAGCAGAAATCCTGCTAAGTCATTTTATTGATAATCCACTCCTCTTGGTATGTGATCACCCTCAATATCTGATCAAATTCCTCATCCCCCACCATCCCCAGGTGAGGTCTGATCACCCTGGCCTGTCTTCAGCAAGAATCCTGTCAGGTCGGTTTAGCCAGAATCCCTTTTACCCTTGATGTTTCCTCTTAGTAATTTTCCATCCATTGACCCACACTCTACTCCTTGGCCAGAAATCTTTACTGGTCTTTGGCTGTATACAGAATTGAGCCCCTTTCTATACTGAGGTCTCTTTCCACCGATTGCAATAGTCCTGAGAGTATCTTTATCTACTGTCCAAATTTAGTTTTCTTTGACAGCACTCAAGCCCGGGGATTTCCCGTATTTTATTGCTATGAGCCTGCCTACACACTTTCATCCACACAGTCATTCAGACAACACCATATGCTGGAAAAAGCACAAAGTAACTTCAGTAATTCAGTGATTTGTTATGGCTTTAAAGGCAAAAATGTAAGCTGAAGAAATGAGATCCATAGAAACCATGCCCCCAATTCAAACATCTGCTGCTCCTCCCCACAGCACATATTTAATTCTTGTAGGAAGTTGGACAGAGCAAGCATTGATTAATCTGAAATTGTGAAATGCCCCCTTCATTAATGCCAATTATGAAATATCAGGAAGCACTTTCCCCCAGCAAATAACCTAAGTACAGATTCTTCAACATTGCTCTTGCCAGCTGGTTTCAGTTGTTTCCACAAAGATTACAGATAACACTTTTTAAGGTTCTCTGAGCTGTTCTTACCATTTTTAGTCTTCTTCCAGAATGGAATGTAGAGGTCTGGTTGAAGAGAGCAGAGCATGAGAGGTGCCAAGATCAGCTTGAGATGGACCCAATAGCATCAACTAAGAGAAAGAGAAGATATCAAACTTTACATTTCAAAGACAGCAAAATACTGTAGCTTAAAGACATGCTGCGATCATTGCTTTAAAATGCACTTGAAACATCTATTTACAGTATTTACTTCCTCGAAGTTAGGTAGACTGGAGACATATTCCAGAAAACCATTTCTAACGTTACTGAAAGTCTAACTTTATCTTTGAAGAATTGACATTTTAGACTACCACATTTTTTATTTATATTCTAAAAAAAATTTTGTGCATATGATTTCAGTTCCCTCTCCTCTCCTCCCCACTTCCTTATAACAGCACATACATCTACCTACTTAAATTATCTATATGTGTTCCAATGTTTAAAATACCTTTCTTGATGGTATGGAGTGATCCTAATCTCGAGTCTTCTGAGATGAAGTGATGGGTGGCAGGAAGTGTAGAGTCACAAAGACTCCAGGCAGCCAGCCCTGGAGTTTCCAACTACAAAGATCAGGTCGGGGGGCGGGGAGAGGAGAGATTATTTAAGCCACCCCAGATATGGGCTTTGCAAAAGCACCGGGTTCCTCTTATTTCTACCACCACTACTGGGGCAATGTCTTGTCTAAATCCAAACAACCCTATAGACCAAACTTCTTTCATTTTTATAGCAGGGTTTCTCGCCCTCAGCACTATTTACATTTTTGACCAGATAATTCTCTGTTGCACCGTAGGATGTTTGGTAGCATCCTTGCTCTATACCCACTAGATGCCAATAGCACTGCCCCCTTCCAGTTGTGAGAATCACAGATGTCTCTAGACATTGCAAACTATCCCCTAAGGGGCAAAAACACCTCAGATTGAGAACCACTGTTCTATAGATATATTGCAGACATATCTAAATTTACCTTATCCTGTCTTAGACCCAGCTGGAGAGGATGCTGGTTTTTAAGCACTGGCAAAGCTACCAGTTGGTTCATTCATTTTCCTTTAAAAAAGTTCAGCTGCATTCGCTTCTCACAGTGTGGGCCCCAAGAGAATTGTTCCCTTCTTAACTGATTATTGGACATTTTGTAGGTAGAGCCAAAATACGGTAGTTATGTTTAAAGTCCTTTAATCTACATAGTCCACATGGAGAGAATTTGGATGATGTAGAGTGTGGCATGGGGACATCTGAGGATAATGATCAGGGTTAACATATACTGGGCTGAAAAGTCAATGGTGCGATAGAGCAGCTCGAAAACCAGATACAGTAATAAATGACATTTATTGAGGGTTTGTTATGAGCCAGACACTGTTATGACTTTATATGTATTATCTCATTAAATACTAAAACTATATAAAATAGAGATCTTATTACCCATTTTTTACAAATACTGGAATTCATAACAGAAGAAATATTGGATTTGCCTCAAGTCACATAGCAAGTTATACCCACGCAGGCAGTAAAAACCAAATGTCTCCTTATTAAACCACTCTGCTATGCAAATGATCTGTAAAAATCAATAGTTTTCTCATACATAAATAATTACTGATCCAAATTGGTAATAGAAGAAGAGATTCCATTCAAATCAGTGAAATCTGAAATGCTTTGGAAGAAAACTGATGGGAAATGCACAAGAACTAAGGTGGTGGGGGGAGGATGGGGACTATAATGCTTCACCTGGCAGATGCAAGCTTTCTCTTTGCCCCACCAGACCCACTGTCCCAGCCTTTTATCCTGTTCTGTGTCCCTGGAGGCTGAGCTATATGTGCTTCATCAGTAGCCCCTTGCTCACTGACTTCTGGTTGGGTTTGGCCAATGGGAGGCGGTGGTTGGAAACTGAAGGGCAGGAGGAGGGAGAGCAGAGCTGCCTCCCTCTGGCTCCCTCCGCCTGGCCCTGTGTTGGCTGCAATCCTCTAATGAAGCTCTTGTTCGGTGATGCTCTCCTCCCTGAATTCCAGTAATTGTTCCTTCTCCTTCAGCTTGAGGTCGGAAAGACTCCCCTCTGAAGTGCTGCATCATCCGTTCTTACTTCCTTAAATCCTGTCCAAATATATAAATAGTCACTTTGCTGAACTCATCAATTTCTCACTTTAACACACCGTCTGTTTCCTGGCAGGACCCTGCCCAGACACAAAGACATAAATAAATGAAGACAAATAATTGTTGTTGGGGCTACAGGCCACAACATTGTAAAAATAGAAATGTTGCTTAAATTGATTTGCAAATGATGTGTGATCCCAATCAAATACCAATAGGATTTCATGCGATACTTGCCAGACTGATTCTAAACCGGGGTGCATTTTGGAAATCAGCTGGGCCTTTTTGTTTATCACAAAGATTGGGGTTACATTATCAACAAATATCATCTCCTTTCATATAACAAAGGGCACATTACCAAATATTTGTTATAAAAGTGAGGTGTTGGGTCTGACTGGGGTAAGACCACATGTGAGGATAGCCAGATAATTTCTGAATGAAAATAAAAGGGGAGGATTTCTCTTCCATATCTGTAAATGCATTATAATGCTGTATTGCCTCCAATGGCATAATACCAGTGCATCAATGAAACAGAGAAGAGAGCAGAAATAAGTAAAAGCACATATGGGTGTTTATAAAGTCACATCAATGGCAAAATGGATTATTGGGCAACTGGCTTGGAGTTTTAAAAAAATCAAGCTATTGTCCAACCTCATTTGTCTATTTATTTATTTATTTATTTATTGAGACGCAGTCTCACTCTGTCACCCAGGCTGGAGTGCAGTGGCGCAGTCTCTGCTCACTGCAACTTCCGCCTGCCAGGTTCAAGCGATTCTCCTGCCTCAGCCTCCTGAGTAGCTGGGATTACAGGCACCTGCCACCAAGCCCAGCTAATTTTTTTGTGTTTTCAGTAGAGACGGGATTTCACTACATTGGCCAGGCTGGTTTTGAACTCCTGACCTCGTGATCCACCCATCTCAGCCTCCCAAAGTGCTGGAATTACAGGCATGAGCCACCGCGCTGGCCAAACCTCATTTCTTGTATCAAAATAAATTTCGTGTAGTTCAAAAATTTAAATGTAAGACATTGAACTTAAAAGTATTGAAAGAAACTATAGGTCAATATTTTCTCTAATCTTGAAGTAGAAAAGTAGTGCTAAGTATGACGATAACAGCAAACAAGCAAGGAACCAACAGCAACAACCCCAGAGTCTTAAAGAAAACGTTGAAAATTTGACTACATAAAAATATACCATTTATCTTTAAAGTGAGGGATGAGGCTGTATGATCAATAAAGACACATCCAGGTTTTATATGGTAAGATCCCAAGAGATTATGATATTATGAATTTAGCATATATAGTTTGCTTTCTTGCATGGTTATTTATGGTTGTTTGTTTGTTTGTTTGGGGATGGAGTCTCGCTCTGTCCCCAGGCTGGAGTGTAGTGGTGTAATCTCAGCTCATTGCAGCCTCCACCTCCCGGGTTCAAGCAATTCTCATGCCTCAGCCTCCTGAGTAACTGGGACTACAGGTGCACACCACCACACTTAACTGAGTTTTGTATTTTTAGTAGAGATGGGGTTTCACCATGTTGGCTAGGCTGTTCTCGAACTCCTGACCCCAGGTTATCCACCCACCTAGGCCTCCCAAAGTGCTGGGATTACAGACACAAGCCCCACCACACCCGGCCTGATTATTTATGTTTCCTTCATGTCTCCTAGTTCCCCCAATGATATCACAGACTCCTTGAGTTAAGAATGTGTTGTCCTCAGCATCCATTCTAGGTACTTAAGAGATCACTCTTTATGATGATGAAAATGAAAGTGATCATGAAAATAAGAACAATTCAATTAATTAGGCCAATTTTCAGAGGTAGATCATTAGGCAGATTAATTGATTGAAGCGACCAGTCATCTAATTATAGTCACTAGCTGGTTGAATTTACTAGGAGTTTAATCAAGTACAACTTGTCTAGTAGTCAAGCATCAATAAAGCCTATGTTTTCTTATTCAAAAGATACCAAGTTCTTCTTAACTCAGTATGGTGGATTCAATAGCTGAGTGGTAATTGGTTTTCTAATAACTGATATTATATCATTCTACTTGAATTCATTTACATTAATATACTAGTTTTTAAAAGAAAATCTTTTTTCTTCCCAACTTTTTTACTTAAAAAAATTTCAGATATATCGAAAAGTTGAAAGAATTGCACAATGCAGCCTGTATAGCTGCCTGAATTCAACAATTGTTGATAGTGAGCTACATTGGTTTTACTTTTTTGTATGTGTATATAATGTATTTATTTCCTTAATCATTAAAATGTTGCAGACAACATGACATTTTAACCTAAACACTTAAGCCTGTATCTCCTGAGATAAAGATGACACCTAAGAGGATTAATAATTTGTAATATTGGCCAATCTGGCAAGGTGGCTGAGTAGGAACAGCTCCGGTCTCTGGTTCCCAGTGAGACCAACAGAGAAAGCAGGTGATTTCTGCATTTCCAACTGAGGTACCAAGTTCATCTCATTGGGACTGGTTAGGCAGTGGGTACAGCCCACGGAGGGTGAGCAGAAGCAAGGTGGAGCATCACCTCACCTGGAAAGTACAAGGAGCCAAGAGATCTCCCTCCCCTAGCCAAGGGAAGCCATGAGGGACTGCGCGACCCAGCCTGGCTACTACGTTTTCCCCATGGTTTTTGCAATCGCAGATCAGGAGATTCCCTCATGTGCCTACACCACCAGGGCCCTGGGTTTCAAGCACAAAACTGGGTGGCTGTTCGGGCAGACACCGAGCTAGCTGCAGGAGTTACTTTTTGTACCCGAGTGGCACCTGGAACTCCAGCAAGACAGAACCTTTCACTCCCCTGGAAGCCAGGGAGCCAAGCAGTTTGGCTCAGTGGGTCCCACTCCTACAGAGCCCAGCAGGCAAAGAGCCACTGGCTTGAAATTCTCACTGCCCACACAGCACTCTGAAGTGAACCTGGGACAATCGAGCTTGGTTGGGGGAGGGGCATCTGCCATTACTGAGGCTTTGATAGGCGGTTTTCCCCTGACAGTGCTAAGGAGGACGGGAGGTGCAGACTGGTCAGAATTCACCACAGCACAGCAAAGCGGCTGTGGTCAGACTGCTTCTCTAGATTCCTCCTCACTGGGCAGAACATCTCTGAAAGAAAGGCAGCAGCCCCAGTCAGGGGCTTACAGATAAAATTCCCATCTCCCTGGGACAGGGCACCTGGGGGAAAAGGCAACTGTGGGTGCAGCTTCAGCAGACTTAAACTTTCCTGCCTGCCTGCTCTGAAAAGAGAGCTGATCCTGACATGGAGGATTCTCCCCCAGCACAGCACTTGAGCTCTGCTAAGGGACAGACTGCCTCCTCAAGTGGGTCTCTGACTCCCGTGACTCCTGATTGGGAGAGATCTCCCAACAGAGGTCAACAGACACCTCATACAGGAGAGCCTCCAGTTGGCATCAGGCCAGTGCCCCTCTGGGACAAAGCTTCCAGAGGAAGGAGCAGGCATCAATCTTTGCTGTTCTGCAGCCTCCACTGGTGATACCCAGGCAAACAGGGTCTGGAGTAGACCTCCAGCAAACTGCAGCAGACCTGCAGAAGAGGGACCTATTAGAAGAAAAACTAACAGAAAGCAGTAACATCAACATCAACATAAAGTACCCCCACACAAAAACCCCATCCAAAGGTCATCAGTCACAAAAATCAAAGGTAGATAAATCCACAAAGATGAGAAAAAAACAAGTGCAAAAATGCTGAAATTCCAAAAACCAGAATGCTTTTTCTCCTCCAAATGATCACAACTCCTCTCCAGCAAGGACACAAAACTGGACGGAGAATGAGTTTGACAAATTGACAGAAGTAGGTTTCAAAAGGTGGGTGATAACAAACTCCTCTGAGCTAAAGGAGCATGTTCTAACCCAATGGAAAGAAGCTAAGAAACTTGATAAAAGGTTACAGGAACTGCTGACTAGAATAACCAGTTTAGAGAGGAACATAAATGACCTGATGGAGCTGAAAAACACAGCACGAGAATGTCGTGAAGCATACACAAGTATCAATAGCTAAATCAATCAAGAAGAGGAAAGGATATCAGAGATTGAAGATCAACTTACAAATATAAGGCATGGAGACAAGATTGTAGAAAAAAGGATGAAAAAGAAGGATCAAAGCCTCCAAGAAATACGGGACGATGTGAAAAGACCAAATCTACGATTGATTGGTGTAGCTGAAAGTGACAGGGATAATGGAAACAAGTTGGAAAACACTCTTCAGGATATTATCCAGCAGAACTTCCCCAACCTAGCAAGACAGGCCAACTTTCAAATTAAGGAAAAACAGAGAACATCACTAAGATACTCCTCGAGAAGAGCAACCCCAAGACACATGATCATCATATTCTCCAAGGTTGAAAAGAAAGAAAAAATGTTAAGGGCAGCCAGAGAGAAAGGTCAGGTTACCTACAAAGGGAAGCCCATCAGACTAACAGTGGATCTCTCTGCAGAAACCCTACAAGCCAGAAGAGAGTGGGGGCCAATATTCAACATTCATAAAGAAAAGAATTTCCAACCCAGAATTTCATATCCAGCCAAACTAAGCTTCATAAGCAAAAGAGAAATAAAATCCTTTCCAGAAAAGCAAATGCTGAGGTGTTTTGCCACCACCAGACCTGCCTTACAAGAGCTCCTGAAGGAAGCACTAAATATGGTAAGGAAAAACCAGTACCAGCCACTGCAAAACACACCAAAATATGAAGACCAATGACACTATGAAGAAACTGAATCAACTAACGTGCAAAATAACTAGTTAGCATCATGATGACAGGATCAGATTCACACATAATATTAACCTTAAATGTAAATGGGCTAAATGCCCCAATTAAAAGACATGGACAGGCAAATTGAATAGAGTCAAGACCCATCAGTATGCTGTATTCAGGAGACCCATCTCATGTGCAAAAACACACATAGGCTCAAAAGAAAGGGATGGAGGAATATTTACCAAGTATGGAAAGAAAAAAAAGGGGGTTGCAATCCTAGCCTCTGATAAAACAGACTTTAAACCAACAAAGATCAAAAAAGACAAAGAAGGGCATTACATAATGGTAAAGGGATCAATACAACAAGAAGAGCTAACTGCCCTAAACATATATGCACCCAATACAGGAGCACACATATTCATAAAATAAGTTCTTAGAGACCTACGAAGAGACTTAGACTCCCCACACAATAACAGTGAGAGACTTTAACATCCCACTGTCAATATTAGACAGATCAACAAGAAAGAAAATTAACAAGGATATTCAGGACTTGAATTCAGCTCTGGACCAAGCAAACCTAATAGACCTCTACAGAACTCTCCACCCCAAATCAACAGAATATGCATTCTTCTCAGGAACACATTGCAGTTATTCTAAAATTGACCACATAATTGGACATAAAACACTCCTCAGCAAATGCAAAAGAATGGAAATCATAACAAACAGTCTCTCAGACCACAGTGCAATCAAATTAGAACTCAGGATTAAGGAACTCACTAAACACCACACAACTACATGGAAACTGAACAACCTGCTCCTGAATGACTACTGGGTAAATAAAGAAATTAAGGCAGAAATAAATAAGTTCTTTGAAAGCAAGGAGAACAAAGATACAACGTACCAGAATCCCTGGGACACAGTTAAAGCAGTATTAAGAGGGAAATTTATAGCACTAAATTCCCATATCAGAAAGCTAAAAAGTTCTGATATCAACACCCTAACATCACAGTTAAAAGAACTAGAGAAGCAAGAGCAAACAAATTCAAAAACTAGCAGAAGACAAGAAATAAGATCAGAGCAGAACTGAAGGAGATAGAGACACAAAAACCCTTCAAAAAATCAGTGAATCCAGGAGCTGGATTTTTGAAAAGATTAACAAAATAGGCCACTACTTAGACTAATAAAGAAGAAAAGAGAGAAGAATCTAATAGACACAATAAAAAATGATAAAAGGGATATCACCACTGATCCCTCAGAAATACAAACTACCATCAGAGACTACAATCAACACCTCTAAGAAATAAACTGGAAAATCTAGAAAAAATGGAAAAATGCATGGACAGACAAACTCTCCCAAGACAAACCAGGAAGAAGTTGAATCCTTGAATAGACGAATAACAAGTTCTGAAATTGAGGCAGTAATTAATAGCCTACCAACCAAAAAAAGCACAGGACCAGATGGATTCGCAGCCGAATTCTACCACAGGCACAAAGAGGAGCTGGTACCATTCCTTCTGAAACTATTCCAAATAATAGAAAAAGAGGGACTCCTCCCTAACCCATTTTATGAGGCCACCATCGTCCTGATACCAAAACCTGGCAGAGACACAACAAAAAAAGAAAATTTCAGGCCAATATCCCCGATGAACATCGATGCAAAAATCCTCAATAAAATACTGGCAAACTGAATCCAGCAGCACATCAAAAAGCTTATCCACCACGATCAAGTCAGCTTCATCCTTGGGCTGCAAGGCTGGTTCAACAAATGCAAATCAATAAACGTAATTCATCACCTAAACAAAACCAATGACAAAAACTACATGATTATCTCAATACATGCAGAAAAGGCCTTCAATAAAATTCAACATCCCTTCATGCTAAAAACTCTCAATAAACTAGGTAATGATGGAACATGTCTCAAAATAATAAGAGCTATTTATGACAAACCCATAGCCAATATCATATTGAATGGGCAAAAGCTGGAAGCATTCCCTTTGAAAACCGGAACAAGACAAGGATGCCCTCTCTCACCACTCCTATTCAACATAGTATTGGAAGTTCTGGCCAGGGCAATCAGGCAAGAGGAAGAAATAGAGGGTATTCAAATAGGAAGAGAGGAAGTCAAATTGTTTGCAGATGACATGACTGTATATTTAGAAAACCCTATCATCTCAACCCAAAAACTCCTTAAGCTGATAAGCAACTTCAGCAAAGTCTCAGGATACAAAATCAATGTGCAAAAATCACAAGCATTCCTATACACCAATAACAGACAAACAGAAAGCCAAATCATGAGTGAACTCCCATTCACAATTGCTTCAAAGAGAATAAAATACCTAGGAATCCAACTTACAAGGGATGTGAAGGACCTCTTCAAGGAGAACTACAAACCACTGCTCAAGGAAATGAGAGAGGACACAAACAAATGGAAAAACATTCCATGCTCATGGATAGGAAGAATCAATGTCATGAAAATGGCCATACTGTCAAAAGCAATTTATAGATTCAGTGCTATCCCCATCAAGCTATCATTAACTTTCCTCTCAGAATTAGTAAAAAACTACTTTAAATTTCATATGGAACCAAAAATGAGCCCGTATAGCCAAGTCAATCCTAAACAAAAAGAACAAAGCTGGAGGCACCACACTACCCGACTTCAAACAATACTACCAGGCTGCAGTAACCAAAACAGCATGATACTGGTACCAAAACAGAGATATAGACCAAGGGAACAGAACAGAAGCCTCAGAAATAACATCACACATCTACAACCATCTGATCTTTAACAAACCTGACAAAAACAAGCAATGGGGAAAGGATTCCCTATTTAATAAGTGGTGCTGGGAAAACTGGCTAGCCATATGCAGAAGACTGAAACTGGACCCCTTCCTTACACCTTATATAAAAATTAACTGAAGATAGATTAAAAACTTAAATATAAAACCTAAAACCATAAAAACCCTAGAAGAAAACTTAAGCAATACCATTCCGGACACAGGCGTGGGCAAAGACTTCATGACTAAAACACCAAAGCAATGGCAACAAAGGCCAAAATTGACAAACGGGATCTAATTAAACTAAAGAGCTCCTGCACAACAAAAGAAACTATCATCAGAGTGAACAGGAAACCTATAGAATAGGAGAAAATTCTTGCAATCTATCCATCTGACAAAGGTCTAATATCCAGAATCTACAAGGAACTTAAACAAATTTACAAGAAAAAAACTAACAACCCCATCAAAAAGTGAGTGAAAGATATGAACAGGCACTTCTCAAAAGAAGACATTTATGCAACCAAGAAACATATGAAAAAAAAGCTCATCGTCACTGGTCATTAGAGAAATGCAAATCAAAACCACAACGAGATACCATTTCACGCCATTTAGAATGGCAAACATTAAAAAGTCAGGAAACAACAGATGCTGGAAAGGATGTGGAGAAATAGGAAAGCTTTTACACTATTGGTGGACGTGTAAATTAGTTCAACCATTGAGGAAAACAGCGTGGCAATTCCTCAAGGATCTAGAACCGAAATACCATTTGATCCAGCAATCCCATTACTGGACATATACCCAAAGGATTATAAATCATTCTACTATAGAGACACATGCACACGTATGTTTATTGCAGCACTATTCACAATAGCAAAGACTTGGAACCAACCCAAATGCCCATCAATAATAGACTGGATAAAGAAAACGTGGCACATATACACCATGGAATACTATGCAGCCATAAAAAAGAATGAGTTCATGTCCTTTGCAGGGACTTGGATTAAGCTGGAAACCATCATTCTCAGCAAACTAACACAGGAACAGAAAACCAAACACTGCATGTTCTCACTCATAAGTAGGAGTTTAACAATCGGAACACATGGACACAGGGAGGGGAAAAGCACACACTGGGGCCTATCAGGGGGTGGAGGGCAAGGGGAGGGAGAGCATCAGGACAAATACCTAATTCATGTGGAGCTTAAAATCTAGATTTCTGGTTGACGAGTGCAGCAAATCACCATGGCACATGTATACCTATGTAACAAACCTGCACATTCTGCACATGTACCCCAGAACTTAAAGTAGAATTAAAAAACTAATAATTTGTAATATCTCATATAGTTCTGTATTCACATTTTTTCAATTTGTCCCCAAAATATCTTTTACAGCTTTATTTTCTTTCTGATTCAAGAACTACTCAGTGTTTACATAGTGAGTTCGGTTGTGTCTCTGTAATTTCTCTACAATCTTTGCATATATAATAACTTCTTAAAAATGTATATCACCGCCAAAGATAACTTTAAGTTTTGTCACAAAAGTGTTACCATGACTGGCAGACCTGTATTTCTAGTTATATGCTGGATTGTTTTATATGTTCAAACAGGAACATTTTCTTCTAGGACAAAGCCTTAAGATTTTGAAACACTACTGTGTTAAAGCTGAACAACAGAAAAACACACCAAACCTGACACTGTTGTTTAAGATCTATGAGAATTTTCTGTCTCCTCAAAAGAGAATGAGGCAGTGACGTTTGTTATATTCTTTGTTTCTTTTGCTTTTCTTTTCTTTCCCCTCGAGACATTTTGAATGGGGCTGTTAGTTGGCAAATATAAGACAATAGCTTTTTAACTTTTTCTTCAATTTTGCTGGAAAATACATAGTCATATGGTAAGAACTTCTATGTAGTAAATGGAAAAATAGAGACAGAGAAAACAAGGAAGAAAGGGAGAGAGCGAAGGAAAGAAAGAGAAAGAAAGAGAGTTGGGGGGAGGGAGGGAGAGAAGGCAGGCAGGCAGGAAGGAAGAAAAGGAAAGAATGAAGGACAGGAGAAAAGAAAGAAGGAAGGAAAGAAAAGCAGATTGAATGGAGCTTTTGGTTAGGCAAATATTAAACAAAGGCCTTTTTTATTTTTTATTTCATTTTAATACATATTTGTGTGGTACAGAATTCTTATACAGAGATGGAGTGTGTGTGGAAGGGGGGGGGAGAGAGAGAGAGAGAGAGAGAGAGAGAGAGAGAGAAAGGGACTGTGTAGCGTGTCGGAGGTCCCCAAGACTCTCCCGCCCCAGGCTTGGTGATCCACTAGGAGTCGCAGGACTCAGTAGAGTATGGTCACAGCTATGATTTATTGCAGTGAAAAGACACAAACCAAAAGCAGCAAAGGACAATGGTGCATGACGCGATGCCCAGAAGAAACCAGGCCCAACCTTCCAAGCATCCCCTCCCACTTTAGTCACACGAATGTACTTGATTCCTTCCGCAACAAATTGAGAAAACACATGCCAACTGCTCTCTACCAGGGAGGCTCGTTAGAGATTCAGTGCCCATGGTGTTTACTGGGGGCTGGTCATGTAGGCACACTCTGCCCAGCACGTACCAAAATTCCAGCCTCCCAATAGGAAAGCAGGTGTGCAGCAAAAACCATATTGTTTGTACAAATGGTGTAAGAGCAGTGAGCCACTCTTCTCAGTTCTGGGAATGGTGGGAACCACCCTGAAATTCAAGTTCCCAGACATGAGCCAAGGGCCAACCTTACAAGCAGGGCTTTCTAAGGAGAGCAGTCTCAGGCCTGCCATGTGTGTTGGTTTTTTGTTTTTGAGATCGAGTTTCGTTCTTGTTGCCCAGGCTGGAGTGCAATGGCGCGATCTTGGCTCATTGTAACCTCTGCTTCCGGGGTTCAAGCGATTCTCCTGCCTCAGCCTCCCGAGTAGCTGGGATTACAAGTGTCCACCACCACTCCTGGCTAATTTTTTGTATTTTTAGTAGAGACAGGGTTTCACAATGTTGTCCAGGCTGGTCTCGAACTCCTGACCTCAGGAGATCCACCCGCCTTGGCCTCTCAAAGTGCTGGGATTACAGGCATGAGCCATGGCACCCGGCCACCATGTTAACTCTTTTCTGTACAGATAAATGTGTCTATACATACATCCATGCATATACATACATACATAAATACATAGATACAGAGTAAAAACTTTTCTGCTCTTCTTATAGACCATCCACCCAATCCCACACTCATCCCCACAAGAAACCATTCTTATTGGTTCCTTGCTTACCTTTCCAGAGTTTCTTTAGGCATACTAGCAAGTAAAAACATATTCTTCTGGCCCTGCCTTTGTCATAATTTGTTAGCATATACTCTCTTCCTCTCTCCTTTTTTTTTTTTTTTTTCATTTGCATTTCCTTCTGTACCTTTATCTCAGGGGCATCTGTATTTTTTCTTCTCATAGCTGGAAAACATCCCATTTTCTGGATGTTTCACAATTTACTTAACCATTTTCCTAACGGACATTTGGGTTGTTTCTGATCTTTGGTATGGCAAGCACTAGTGCAATAAATACCCTTGGGCCTCCGAAAGACCTTCTTCTGAAGAGTTAGCTGTGGCTCCAGTGAACTACCCCAGTCTGAGTGATGACGTAGAAGATCCTACCTTATTGATCTAGTCCCCCATCTGTAAGTTAGCTCAAGAGAGATCACTGGATGGAGAGGATACAGTTCTCTTTATCTTGTGAGGATGGCCTCTCACTGGCTGGGGCACCTCATACTTTGTTTTCTAGGTCTCGTTGTATTTCTTCTTTCCTTTTAGGTGGAAATGAGGAGGAGTGGGAACAGCCCTTGGTGGGTAGGTAAGGTTTAGTGTAGGGTTGCCAAATTTAGCAAATCGGGACATGCTTCTACTAAAAAATTATTTTTTATCTGAAATTCAAATTTAATTGGGTGTCCTGTATTTTATCTGGCCACCCAGTTTAGTGCCATATTTTATTCTATTTTATTTATTTATTTTTAGAAACAGGGTCTCACTATGTTTTCCACATTGGCCTTGATCTCCTGGTCTCAAGCAATCCTCCCACTTCAGCCTCCCAATATTTTTAGATTATAGGCATGAGCCACCATACCCAGCAGTACCATATTTTAATCTAGAGATTTAAACATTGAAGGACTCCTGGGGTGAATGCTCTGAAATGAAAAGGAAGATCAGACTTGATCAGCATCCAGAGTGGCGATTAAACAAAGATATGGTCATGGACAGAAGCCCTAGGTTTGAGTCCCAGCTCTGCCAATTGACTCAGGCATAGACATCAAAGTGGTTCAATAGAAACTTGGCATTGGCCAGGCATGGTGGCTCATGCCTGTAATCCCAGCACTTTGGGAGGTCAAGGCGGGTGGATCACCTAAGGTCAGGAGTTTGAGACCATCCTGGCTAACACGGTGAAACCCCATCTCTACTAAAAATACAAAAATTAGCTGGGCATGGTGGCAGGCACCTGTAATCACAGCTACTCGGGAGGCTGAGGCAGGAGAATTACTTGAACAAGGGAGGCGGAGGTTGCAGTGAGCCGAGATTGTGCCATTGCACTCCAGCCTGGGGACAAGAGTGAGACTTCAGCTCAAAGAAAAAAAAAAAAAAGAAACTTGGCAACATAGCAGGATGGCAAGATGGCTGCCTCTGCTTTTGCTGGTGCGATGAGAGCAGCTTCAGGAATCTATGGCTCCTGAATATTTTTGCATCTCCAGCCCACCAAAACTGTGCCAGGAATGCCTCTCTTATTTCTGCATTGTCTACTGGACGTTTTAGTCATATTCAGACACCATTCATTTCCTCCACTCCCAGGCTTATCACATCTGTCAGAAACTTGACATGTGGGCATACTTCAGTGATCCCCAACAGAGTGGCCCCCTTGCTTCCAAGTGTCCTGAAGCTGCCGGTCAGAACTGTAATATACATCAGTACACAAAAAGACAAGAGAAAGACTGTGAAAACTGTCATCTATAGGTTTCTTCAACTTCATTCTGGCCTTTGGGTGAGGAGAAAAGCTGGTTATAAGAAAAAATTCTGGAAAAAGATCCCTGCAAGAAAAAAGTGATTGAGGGAATTTGTGTTCTGCAATAAATCCCAGAGTAAACTCTTAGATAAAATGACAACGTCCTTCTGGAAGAGGTGAAACTGGTATGCTGAGGATCCTTATCAGAACTATCATTATGAAACAAACCTGAAAGTATAGATCAGAAGTTTCACTTGTTTCTCAGTTATTGAATATGTATCTTTGTGTACATGACATCTTTGCAAACATAGGTAAATATAAAACTGATGTAAATTGTACCAGTTACTATGTAAACATCCAATGCCAACATGAAACTTATAAAAGTTTTTGAACTTAAAAAAACAAACAAACTTGGCATCATACATCTTCTCCCAAAACTGGAAAAACACCTCTTTACTGATAGGAACTTAAATAAATCCCTTAAACAAGTTGCCCAAGTCTAGTTAATGCTGTGTTGCCAGCATGTGGAAGTACAAAGTCTCACGTTTCTTTATGCAAGTTGCTTGGTTTGGATGAGCGTGTGAGTGAGAGGTAGGTATGAATCCCACTTCCTTACAGTTCATGCTAGTTTTTTCCACTCTCAGATGTTGTAAGTCAGGGTCTGCTTGATGCAAAGGAGGGAGGACTTTCATGACAAATATCGTGGTATTTGTATAACAAGTCTAAAAGTTTTAACCCCTTCAGTTAGATACAACCATGGACATTTTTCAAGTAATAATATTTTTATTAGAAATTTGCAGATACCTTGAGCCTGTTCTTTGTAATGACATGGAAAAAGAACACAGCCTACATATCCCTTTGTATATAGGATAATTTTAGCATTGTAAAGCCCCGGTGTCATAATTAACCTTGTCTTTTGTTTCTCATTCCCCTTTTAAACTAAAGTATGAAGCACTTCACTGCTTAGTTCTTCTGTAAGTTTCATTTTACTATGAAATGAAAGTGTTCTGAAGATATCCTTGACAGGATATGCAAACGAATGTAACAAAAACCTTCCTTTGTGTTGAAGGCTGGTCCTCAGTACATACTGGATTTTTCCAGATGAGTCCAAAAGGTCAGATGCCTTGAAAAAAGGCCCCCGATGCAAATAATCAAGTAGTTGACCTGGTAAAAAAGAGGAAAGACTATTCCTGCATGCATTGGTCTTTGAGTGGTTCCACCTGCTGTCTTGTAAACTCAGAAGCAGTTTTCCTGAGGTGGGTGTTACTGACAATCTAGCTCACCATCTGAGACCCATAAGTAGATTCATGAGTGGTGAGGTATAGTGAAGACCTTCACTTGTTTGGGATTCAACATACATGGCCAGCCAATGAAAATGTTAACTCACACCTGCATATGCCTTCATCTTGTTATGGAACTCGAGGCGCCATCATTCATAATGCTTGAAAATAAAACACCTGCAAGGCAGCTATTGTTAAAACCTAACTTGCCCACAAGAAAGCTGATGCTCAACGAAGTCAAATCTCTAGTAATAAAACCGGGTTACTATTCATATCGTGACTCTACTGCCCAAGTTCTTTCCGTAAGTCATCTAAACAGCCAGGACCTCAGCAATCTGACTAGATAAAAACAAAAAATTCTTCTTGAGTTTATGATCCTAAGGGTTTCTTTTTCATATTTAAAGCAGGTATTCCTATTAGATGCTGTCACATTTTGCTTATCTCTTGCTGTGTAACAAACCATCCCAAAACGTACCTGCTTAAAACAGCAACCATTTTACTTGTTCATGATTCTGTGGTTGACTGGGGCTCTGCTGGGCTGTTCTTTGGTTGGTTTCAGTTGGGGTCTCCTGTGAGGTTGCAATCAGATGGCTTTGTTCACATGTCTAGTTCCCCAGTGGGGAAGGTTGAGAGGGCGTGGTCTTTTCCTCTTTTCTTCCCCATGTGGCTAGCTTGGGTTTCTTTTCACAGTGGTTTGATCCTGAGAGTAAGCATTTCAAGAGAGATAAGCTCCAATGTGCCAGCACTTATCAAGTGTTTGCTTACATCATTCTTGCTAATGTCCTATTTATTGGCCGAGCCCGAAGTTCATATGGAAGGATACTCCACAGGAGTGTGAATACCGGGAGTTATGGTTCATCGGGAACCACCAAAGTAGCAATCCACCACTTGTAGTATATACAACAGAAATGTTAAAAATTTCATATTCAAGCCAAGATCTGTTGTTTCAGATTTTTTTGAAGAATATTGGATTTAAAATATATTACTTTAGAATACTATGCAGCCTCCAAAAGTCACATATTAGAATATTACATGACATGGAAAAAGGTACTATGCTAAGAGTAAACCAAAAAAAGTTTTAAAACAAGTATTTGTTTGTATGTATACTCCACTTTTAGCCATTGTTATTGCTGATTATTTTCATTACTTGTCTTTGCATTTATCACAATTTTGTCAGTGCATATATACTATTTTTAATCAGTAATAAAGTATTTTTGCTATTGAAGAAAAAATCTGAAAATAGTATTGCAATAATAGGTGATAGGTTAACGAGGTTTGAGTATGTTTATACAATATTATTTATATTGCTATATTGCTTTATAGATCCTGGAAAGTAAAATATTTGTAGTCAATAAAATAAAGTTCTTACAGAAATGCAAATAAAACAATACCCCAGTACTGTTAAATTATCAGATTGGAAAAAAGGAAAAAGATGATCAATTCAGTGTTTGCCAGGATTTAGGGACTTTGGGTGAGAGTGCAAATGGACACAACCTTTCTGGCAAGCAATTGAAATCGATCAGGATTTTAAATGGGCATTACTTTGTAGGAATTCTTACTAAAGAGGAAAACGTTTTAAATTCTCCAAACTGTAGCTACTAACTTGTACTGATTTGTAGAATTAATGGTGGTGCTTTGTTCCTTTATATACTTTCTGCCATTCTTCATACCATCTACACATAGTTGCCCAAAGCTGATACACATAAATGTTGAGAACAGGCGGCAGAACTTGAAAGCTTCATGGTCCATGACCTTACACTGGAGCTTCTCAGTCTCAGCTGCACATTGGAATGGGATCATTACAAAGTTCCTGACTACTGTATTGACACCAAAGGTTCTGATTTAACTACTCTTGGGTGTTGCCTGAGTATTTGGAATTTTCAAGGATGCCCATGTGATTCCAATTGATAACCAACTTTGAGACCAACAGGCGTAGTCCAAACTCTCTTGACTAACTAACCTGAAATTCTGACTGGTTAACCTGCATTCTCCTTACCTTCTGTTGAAAAAAAAAAAGTTGGTCGATTTCTTATTAATGTCTCAAGTTGATAGGCTATCAGTACATATGTCTTATTGCTCTCAACAGTTGAGTTGTTTTCCTAGAGCCGGTTGTGTCTGTTTCTAAACTTTTTATTCTCTATTTGTTTTGTTTGTTTGTTTGAGACAAGGTCTCACTCTGTCACCCAGGCTGAAGTGCAGTGGTGTGATCATGGCTCACTGCAGCCTTGATCTTCCAGGCTCAAGCAATCCTCCAATCTCAGCCTCCCGAGGAGCTAAGACCACAGGCATGCACCACCATGCCCAGCTAATTTTTAAATTTTTTGTAGAGACAGGGTCTCGCCACGTTGCCTAGGCAGGTCTTGAACTCTTAGACTCAAGCGATCCTCCTGCCTCTGACTCCCAAACTGCTGGAATTACAGGTGTGAGTCACTGCACTTGGCCCTAAAACATTACTTTTTAAAGGCAATTCTCATATTACTGAAATCATTGGAAATTGCTTAGATATTGGGTGTTTGTTGAATCCCTTATTACAAATGACTTAAGTACTTTTAATTTCAATGTTTTTTGATAATAACTGCATTTTTGCCAATGGAATATGAATAATATAGGAACATTACCTTATGCTTTGTGCTGCTAGAAGACCAGCATTGTCTTTGTCTTTCCATAAAACCAAAGCGTTAGTAACAACTGAAATATCCCAAGCAACCACAACAGTGCCCGGCAATTATAGTTGTTGGTTAAGTGAGTACAAATATCAGAAACTTTTGTTCTAGGTACATTCAAACCTTGAGGTAAGTCAGAAGCTTGTATTCTCTGCCAATGTCCACCAAGTTGGCATAACTTTTCAGCTGATTTACAAGATTTGCCATGAAATATAATTAAATTCGAGTATAACTTACCAGAACCAGAGCCATTTTTATCAGAGAAGGAAGTGATCTTTCCTTACGCAACAGACAGGGACCATTACATTAGCACCTAGCGTGGACTTACCTATTAGGGTGGTTTTCAATTTTCTCCTAAGGTTTTTGGTGATGCAGATGCTGCTAGTCCAGGGCCTCACTTTGAGAACCACTGCCTTATAGATCACCATTATTTAAAAAATCTCCAGTATACAGTGTTGTTATTTTGGTTCTCATGTTAGCATAATGACCTGAAAAAGGACTAGGCAAATGCAGTGAGTGAAATGAAGACCTTGTTTTTGGAGAAAGGCAAAGGACAACCAAATCAGTGGAAGCAAGTATTCAGGTTCTGATAGAAGTTACCATACCGTATTTTTGGCTTTTCCTCACTGCCCTGAGGTTTAATGATAAGCTTCTTCACTGTTATGCACTAGTGATTAGAATCATTGAAGTTGCCTGGGTTAATGCAAACATCTCTGCTTAAAGAACAGAAAAGCTCCATTTTCTTTTTGTTGTTGTTGTTGATTTGTTTGTTTGTTTTGAGGCAGGGTCTCTCTCTCTGTCTCTCACCCAGGCTAGAGTGCAGTGGCTCGATCTCAGCACACTGCAATCTCTACCTCTCCGGTTCAAGTGATTCTCCTTCCTCAGCCTCCCGAGTAGCTGGAATTACAGGTGTTTGCCACTGTGCCCAGCTAATTTTTGTATTTTTAGTAGAGACAGCGTTTTACCATGTTGACCAGGCTGGTCTCGAACTCCTGACCTCAAGTGATCTACCCACCTCAACTTCCCAAAGTGCCGGGATTACAGTCGGGAGCCACCATGCCTGGCTGAAAAGCCCCATTTTCTAACCCCAGCTTTTCCTCTAGGGAACTGTGTAACCTTACTAAGCCGGTTACTTAGTCTCTTTGAGCCTTAGTTTCCTCATCTATAAAATAAGATGGGAATCATTCAGTCATGAATGTTCCATCTAACTCCAAAATCTTATCAATTCCATGACCTTTGACAGATGTAATGGGCTCTGATTTGACCACAGATGACTTTTGCCGTTTTGGCCCATAAGAGTTAAATTACCAGGTGACTGGGAAGATGGCCAAATAGGAACAGCTCTGGTCTGCAGCTCCCAGAAAGATCAACACAGAAGGCGGGGGATTTCTGCATTTCCAACTGAGGTACCCGTCTCATTTCATTGGGACTGGTTAGACAGTAGATGCAGCCCACGGAGGGTGAGCAGAAGCAGGGTGGGGTGTCATCTCACCTGGGAAGTGCAAGGGGTCGGAGAACCCCCTCTCCTAGCCAAGGGAAGCCGTGAGGGACTGTGCCATGAGGAACAGTGCATTCCAGCCCAGGTACTATGCTTTTCCCACAGTCTTTGCAACCCACAGACCAGGAGATTCTCTCGTCGGGTGCCTACATGACCAGGGCCCTGGGTTTCAAGCACAAAACTGGTCGGCCATTTGGGCAGACACCGAGCTAACTGCAGTTTTTTTTTTTTTTCATACCCCAGTGGCACCTGGAACACCAGCCAGACGGAACCATTCACTCCCCTGGAAAGGGGGCTGAAGCCAGGGAGTCAAGTGGTCTAGCTCAGTAGATCCCAACCCCACAGAGCCCAGCAAGCTAAGATCCACTGGCTTGAAATTCTTGCTGCCAGCACAGCAGTCTGAAGTCAACCTGGGATGCTCAGGCTTGGTAGGGGGAGAGGTGTCTGTCATTACTGAGGCTCGAGTAGGTGGTTTTCCCCTCACAGTGTAAACAAACCTGCCGGGAGGTTTGAACTGGGCAGAGCCCACTGCAGCTTGGCAAAGCCACTGTAGCCAGAATGCCTCTCCAGATTCCTCCTCTGTGGGAAGGGCACATCTAAAAGAAAAGCAGCAGCCCCAGTCAGGAGCTTACTGATCAAACTTCCATCTCCCTGGGATAGAGCACCTGGGGGAAGCGGTGGCTGTGGGCACAGCTTCAGCAGACTTTAATGTTCCTGCCTGCCAACTCTGAAGAGAGCAGTGTATCTCCCAGCACAGTGCTTGAGCTTTGCTAAGGGACAGACTGCCAACTCAACTGGGTCCCTGACCCTCGTGCCTCCTGACTAGGAGACACCTCCCAGCAGGGGTCAACAGACACCTCATACAGGAGAGCTCCAACTGGCATCTAGTGGGTGCCCCTCTGGGATGAAGCTTCCAGAGGAAGGAAAAGGCAGTAATCTTTGCTATTCTGCAGCCTTCGCTGGTAATACCCAGGCAAACAGGGTCTAGAGTCACCTCCAGCAAACTCCAGCAACCTGCTCCTCAATGACTAGTGGATAAATAACAAAATTAAGGCAGAAATAAATAAGTTATTTGAAACCAATGAGAACAAAGACAGCATACCAGAATCTCTGGGATACAGCTAAACTAGTGTTTAGAGGGAAAGTTATAGCACTAAATGTCTTTGTTCTCAAAAGAAAGCAGGGAAATACCTGAAATCGACACCCTAACATCACAATTAAAAGAACTAGAGAAGCAAGAGCAAACAAATTCAAAAGCTAGCAGAAGACAAGAAATAACTAAAAACAGAGCCGAACTAAAGAAGATAGAGGCACAAAAAACCCTTCAAAAAATCGGTGAATCCAGGAGGTGGTTTTTTGAAAAGATTAACAAAATAGATAGACCAACAAAAAATAACAGACTAACAAAGAAGAAAAGAGAGAAGAATCAAATAGACACAATACAAAATGATAAAGGGGATATTACCACTGATCCCACAGAAATACAAAGTACTATCAGAGAATACTAAAAACAGCTCTGCGCAAATAAACTAGAAAATCTACAAGAAATGGATAAATTCCTGGACACATACACCCTCCCAAGACTAAACCAGGAAAAAGTCAAATCCTTGAGTAGATCAATAACAAGTTCTGAAATTGAGGCAGTAATTAATAGCCTACCAACCAAAAAAAGCACAGGACCAGACGTATTCACAGCTTAATTCTACCAGAGGTACAAAGAGGAGCTGGTACCATTCCTTCTGAAAGTATTCCAAACAATAAAAAAAGAGGAACTTCTTCCGAACTCATTTTATGAGACCAGTATCGTCCTGATACCAAAACCTGGCAGAAACACAACAAAGAAAGAAAATTTGGGGCCAATATCCCTGATGAACATCAATGAGAAAATCCTTAATAAAATATTGGCAAACCAAATCCAGCAGCACATCAAAAAGCTTATCCACCACAATCAAGTCAGCTTCATCTCTGGGCTGCAAGGCTGGCTCAACAAATGCAAATCAATAAACGTAATCCATCACATAAACAGAACCAATGACAAATACCACATGATTATCTAAAAACTCTCAATAAACTAGGTACTGATGGAACGTATCTCAAAATAATAAGAGCTATTTATGACAAACCCATAGCCAATATCATACTGAATGGGCAAAAGCTGGAAGCAGTCCCTTTGAAAACCGGCATAAGACAAGGATGCCCTCTCTCACCACTCCTGTTCAACATAGTATTGGAAGTTCTGGCCGGGGCAATCAGGCAAGAGAAAGAAATACAGGGTATTCAAATAGGAAGAGAGGAAGTCAAATTGTCTGTTTGCAGATGACGTGATTGTATATTTAGAAAACCCCATTGTCTCAGTCCACAATCTCCTTAAGCTGATAAGCAACTTCAGCAAAATCTCAGGATACAAAATCAATGTGCAAAAATCACAAGCATTCCTATACACCAATAATAGACAAACAGAGAGCCAAATCATGAGTGAACTCCCATTCACAATTGCTACAAAGAGAATAAAATACCTAGGAATCCAACTTACAAGGGATGTGAAGGACCTCTTCAAGGAGAACTATGAACCACTGCTCAAGGAAATAGGACACAAACAAATGGAAAAAGATTCCATGCTCATGCATGGGAAAAAATGATATCCTGAAAATCGTCATATTTCCCAAAGTAATTTATAGATTCAATACATCCCCATCAAGCTACCATTTACTTTCTTCTCAGAATTAGAAAAAAACTACTTAAATTTCATATGGAACCAAAAAATATACCATATAGCCAAGTAAATCCTAAGCAAAAAGAACAAAGCTGGAGGCATCACGCTACCTGACTTCAAACTATATTACAAGGCTACAGTAACCAAAACAGCATGGTACTGGTACCAAAACAGATATATAGACCAATGGAACAGAACAGAGGTCTCAGAAATAATGCCACACATCTACAACCATCCGATCTTTGACGAACCTGACAAAAACAAGCAATGCAGAAAGGATTCTCTATGTAATAAATGGTGTTGGGAAAACTGGCTAGCTGCATGCAGAAAACTGAAGCTGGAACCCTTCCTTACAACTTACACAAAAATGAACTCGAGATGGATTAAAGACTTAACTGTAAGACCTAAAACCACAAAAATCTTAGAAGAAAACCTAGGCAATACCATTCAGTGCCAAGACCAGCTTGGTTGGGGAGACCCTAACCCAGCGGCGCTAGAGGAATTAAAGACACACACACAGAAATACAGAGGTGTGAAGTGGGGAATCAGGGGTCTCACAGCCTTCAGAGCTTAGAGCCCCAAACAGAGATTTACCCACATATTTACTAATAGCAAACCAGTCATTAGCATTGTTTCTATAGATATTAAATTAACTAAAAGTATCCCTTATGGGAAACGAAGAGATGGGCCAAATTAATTGCAGCAAGAACACACCCTTAAGACACAGATCGCTCATGCTTTTGTTTGTGGCTTAAAAATGCCTTTAAGCGGTTTTCTGCCCTGAGCAGGCCAGATGTTCCTTGCCCTCATTCCCATAAACCCGCAACCTTCCAGCTTGGGCATTAGGGCCATTATGGACATGTTACAGTGCTGCAGAGATTTTATTTATGGCAGGTTTGGGGGCCAGTATATGGCCAGATTTTGGGGGGCTTGCTCCCAACAATTCAGGACACAGGCATGGGCAAAGACTTCATGACCACATCACCAAAAGCAATGGCAACAAAAGCCAAAATTGACAAATACCATTCGGGACATAGGCATGGGCAAAGACTTCATGACTAAAACACCAAAAGCAATGGCAACAAAAGCCAAAATTGACAAATGATCTAATTAAACTAAAGAGATTCTGCACAACAAAAGAAACTATCATCAGAGTGAAAAGGCAACCTACAGAATGGGAGAAAATTTTTGCAATCTATCCGTCTGACAAAGGGCTATTATCCAGAATCTACAACAAACTTAAACAAATTTACAAGAAAAAAAAAAACCCATCAAAAAGTGGGCGAAGTATATGAACAGAGACTTCTCAAAAGAAGATATTTATGCGGCCAACAAACATGTGAAAAAAAGCCTATCATCACTGGACATTAGAGAAATGCAAATCAAAACCACAATGAGGTACCATTTCACACCAGTTAGAATGGCAATCATTAAAAAATCAGGAAACAACCGATGCTGGAGAGGATGTGGAGAAATAGGAATGCTTTTACACTGTTGGTGGGAGTGTAAATTAGTTCAACCATTGAGGAAGACAGCGTGGCAATTCCTCAAGGATCTAGAACCAGAAATACCATTTGATCCAGCAATCCCATTACTGGGTTTATACCCAAAGGATTATAAATCAGTCTACTATACATACACATGCACACATATGTTTATTGCAGCACTATTCACAATAGCAAAGACTTGGAACCAACCCAAATGACCATCAATGATAGACTGGATAAAGAAAATGTGGCATATATATACCATAGAATACTATGCAGCCATAAAAAAGGATGAGTTCATGTCCTTTGCAGGGACATGGATGAAGCTGGAAACCATCATTCTCAGCAAATTAACACAGGAACAGAAAGCCAAACACCACATGTTCTCACTCATAAGTGGGAGCTGAACAATGAGAACACATGGACACAGGGAGGGGAACATCACACACTGGGGCCTGTCGGGGTGTGAGGGGCTAGGGGAGGGATAGCATTAGGAGAAATACCTAATGTAGGTGACAGGGTGATGGGTGCAGCAAACCACCATGGCAGGTGTATACCTATGTAACAAACTTGCATGTTCTGCACATGTGTCCCAGAACTTAAAGTATATATATATATATGAGTTAAATGTTAAATTACCTTGGATATATTGATTCCTCTTCATTCTGGCCTCTCACAGCAGGATGAAAAATAACTGAAGGGCCAGGTAACCCAAAAACCTGAATGGCTCATCAAAAGATCTGCTCTCTTGACTGGGCGAGGTGGCTCACATCCGTAATCCCAGCACTTTGGGAGGCCAAGACAGCAGATTATCTGTGGTCAGGAGTTCAACACCAACCTGGACAATATGGTGAAACCCCATCTCTACAAAAGTACAAAAAAAAAATTAGCTGGGCATGGTGGTGGGCACCTGTAATCCCAGCTACTCTGGAGGCTGAGACAGGAGAATCACTTGAACCCGGGAAACAGAGGTTGCAGTGAGCCAGATTGTGCTACTGCACTCCTGCCTGGGTGACAAGAGTGAGACTGCATCTCAAAAAAAAAAAAAAAAAAAAAAAGGTGCTCTCTTGAGGTCACTGTTAAAATTAGGCTAAACTTCAATCATCTCCTTCAAGGTTACTGTTAGTATATTAATTTCTTCCTTTTTTTTTTTTTTTTTTTTTAATTGGAGACAGGGTCTTACTCTGTCATCCAGGCTGGAGCACGGTGGCGCGATCTTGGCTCACTGCAACATCCACCTCCTGGGCTCAAGCGATGCTACCCCCAAACCCCCCAAGTAGCTGGGACCAGAGGCCTGCGCCACCATGCCTGGCTAATTTTTGTATTTTTTGTAGAGACAGGGTTTCACCATGTTAGTCAGGCTGGTCTCAAACTCCCGAGTTCAAGCAATCCTCCTGCCTCGGCCCCCCAAAGTGCTGGGATTACAGGTATGAGCCTTCATACCAGGCCTAGTATATTAATCTCTTGATTTAAAAAAACCAAAATCCTTGTGACTTATTCTAAGGCTGAATTGTTCTTAGAGGAACTTGAGGGAATAATTTAGTGACGGATTCAAAATCTTGTGCCCAGGTCATGGCAGATGTAGAAATCAGTGCTTGTAGCCCTGCATCAAAAGGATAATGTGGCTGGGTGCCATGCCTCACACTTGTAATCCCAAGTGCTTTGGGAGACTAAGGCAGGAGGATCACTTGAGGCCAGGAGTTCAAGACCAACCTAGTCAACATAGCGAGACTCTGTCTTTACAAAAATATTTAAAAATTAGCCAAGCATGGTGCCGCACACACCACTGCACTCAAGCCTGGGCAACAGAGCGAGACCTTGTCTCTGGAAAAAAAAAAAAAGAAAAAAAGAAATGAAACAAAACAAATGACAACAAAAAAAACAAAAAACAAAAAAGCAAGGATAATGGGATTATTTTGGTGTAAACCTCATTTTGTACCAAAACGCTAGCATTGAATTTTTAAAAGTGAGGTATGATTGCCGTTGTCTTATCCACTTTGTGCTAAAATGCTTTTTTAGTTGTGATTGGGCCAGGGGCCAGGATGAATCTCCTCTGTAACTCTGACCTGAGTCTTCAGGAAAGAAGATAGAGGAAGAAAGTCTTGGTTAAAATAAATCAGGTTGTCAAGCAGGGGTGATTCTGCCCCCAAGGAACATTGGCAAGGTCTGGACACATCTTTTGGTTGTCACAAATGTGGGATGGGGGCTGCTATTGGCATTTAGTGGGTGGAGGTCAGAGATGTTGCTCACCATCCTACGATGCACAGGACAGCTCCCCCAGGAAAGAATGAGCCAGCCCCAAATGGCAAGAGGGCTGAGGCTGAACAACCTTGAAACATGCTGGGAGGTGAAAGCAGGGAATCTCTCCCTGGGGAGTGTCTGGCCCCTGGGAAAGGCTGGTGCTTGGGCTAGTTTGTCCAACCTCCCTCCCATCTCTCCACCCCCAACACCCTCCTCCAGTTCTTCACATCTCTCTTACCTTCCCCCTCCCCTGTCCCCATTCTGAAATGCCTCCATCAAGGACTTCGGGAAGTTTATTGTGGATAAAATTGGCTCTCGGGAAAATACAAGAGAAACATGAGAAACTAATAAATGTAGGAAAAAATCCTCAACAGTAGAAGTATACCAGAATTGGCTTTGCAGACAATGGAGTATCTAGCAGGAAGTTTTTAATCTGGAAGAGATGGGGTCACATACTTTTTAAACAAGTGCACCTTTGTTCTTTTTGCATTTTAATGCTGAATATAGCTGTCTTTGTAGGCTTAAAATATAAATGATTCCGATTTCCAATTTTTTTAAATACCAAAAGAGTAGGAACACACCAACACAAATACTAAAAGAACAAAGCCTGATATACCAGAAAATCTGGGGAGGGGGAAAAAGTGTTGGAATCACTGCTGAGAACTGAACCCAGCAGGCCACATTCCTAGCCTTTTCCTGGTCACCCCACTGTTTCACACACTCCAAATAAATTATCCTGCCTACAGCATGGTGCCATCATACTTCTGTGTTGTTGACATCAAATGATTGTGCATAAAGCTACCTGTGTCACCTGGCGTGGTGGCTCATGCCTGTAATCCCAGCACTTTGGGAGGCTGAGGCATGTGGATCACCTGAGGTTGGGAGTTCCAGACCAGCCTGACCAACATGGAGAAACCCCATCTCTACTAAAAATACAAAATTAGCCTGGCGTGGTGGCACATGCCTGTAATCCCAGCTACTCGGGAGGTTGAGGCAGGAGACTTGCTTGAACCCGGGAGGCAGAGGTTGCCGTGAGCCAAGATTGTGCCGTTGCACTCCAGCCTGGGCAACAAGAGCAAAACTCCGTCTCAAAAAAAAACAAAAAAAACAAACAAAAAAACGACCTGTGTCAACTCTGAAGGCTAGATTCACGTAAGCCTTATTCATGTCTTTTATTTATCTAGTACTTATATGACAGCCACATCCTAACACTATGGTATACTAATAGAGGCTTCATAAGGAACTGTTGAGTGAATGAATGAATGAATGAATGAAAGAAACAAGATCAACTCCTTCATTTTGTCTGTGGAAGGACTAAAAATATGAATTTTCCGTTTGACATATGTCTAAGCCAAGATGTTCACATGAGTCAAAATACAGAGAAGCAAGTGGTATTTCTCCAATGTATTAAAATTCCTAATTTATGTACATGTAATGAAACTTCTCCAAAATGCAAGGGTTGAAAGTGTGTTTATGGCTGCACCAGTGCACATCAGTGGAGGATTATTGACTGTTCCAAAATCACTCTTGTGCCAACTGGTTTTCCCCAGAGTGCTTTTTTTTTTTTTTTTTTTTTTTTTTGAGACCGAGTCTTGCTCTGTCACCCAGGCTGGAGTGCAGTGGCCGGATCTCAGCTCACTGCAAGCTCCGCCTCCCGGGTTTACGCCGTTCTCCTGCCTCAGCCTCCCGAGTAGCTGGGACTACAGGCGCCCACCACCTCGCCCGGCTAGTTTTTTTGTATTTTTTAGTAGAGACGGGGTTTCACCGTGTTAGCCGGGATCGTCTCTCGATCTCCTGGCCTCGTGATCCGCCCGTCTCGGCCTCCCAAAGTGCTGGGATTACAGGCTTGAGCCACCGCGCCCGGCCAACCCAGAGTGCTTTTTAATTCAAGGACTTTTTCTATGAATTTTGTATTGTTAAAAAAAAAAGTTATTCATCACATTCATTGAAGACACTAAGGAAGACTTCATTCAAGGGGGTCTTTGTGATAGGTTTAGGGACCACGGACTGCAATGGGGTCTTACAGTGGGGGAGAGAGATTAATCTCAGCTCTGACTCCTACAAGGACAAGTGGAGATTTGTAAGCAACGAACAGGGTTGGGGGCAGTGGATGGAAAATCACTAAGGAAACATCAGGGGTAGGAGGGATTCTTGCTAGATCAACTCAAACAGAATTCTTGCTAAAGGCAAGCCTGGGTGATAAGATATTGACGGTGGTCAGATACAAAGGGCAGGAGTTTGTTTGATAAACTGACTTCACAGGATTCTTGCTCAAACTAAATTCCACAATGACAGAGAGGGAAGCCCAAGATAGGCCTGGTCAAGGAGAGGATTCAGAGGAGCCTGACTATTGTAGGACAAAGAATGAGCCTTGGTCAGTGTTCAAGAAAGAATTGCCCTTTGAATGCTATGAATGCATTCAGGTGCAGAAATTAATGCAAGGTCAGACCACCATTGCTGTGGAGAGGGATCTCTGCCTATCTTTCTTTTGATTCTTGAGAAGATTGTTCCATAGCCTTGGTCCTAAATACAGAGTTTTCTGAGGCTTAAAGGAATTTAGGGTTGCACCAGACATGGTGGTGCACACCTGTAGTTCCAGCTATTTGGAGGCTGAGGCAGGAGGATTGCTTGATGCTATGAGTTCAAAACCAGCCTGAGCAATATAGTGAGACCCTCTGTCTCAAAAAAAAAAAAAAAGGAAAGAGAGAGAAAGAGAGAGAGAGAGAGGAAGGAAGGAAGGAAAGAAAAGAAGGGAAGAAAGGAAGAAAAAGAAAAGAAATTTAGGGTCGCTCCTTGGTTCCTTTGGTGAGTAAAGGTCAATGGCACATACTGAGCTCATCCTATGGTAAATGTACATTAAAATATGCCCAGAAATAATCATTAGGATGACTTTAAAGAGTGACGTGTTCAGTTTTAGTTCTTAAAATGTGTCCATAATTCATGGTCAGTCTTAGTTTCCATGCAAGAAAATACTAGATTTAGCACTCCTTATATAGGGAAAATCAGAGAATCATAGGTCCTCAGACACAGATGGCCATGCCCTCACAAATGTTAAGAATCTCTTAATGTGCGGAAGGACAACGTACATCAGGTACCCTTCAGAGCACTCTGCCTTCTGTCTGGACTGTTCCCTGGGGTCTCTGAAGACCACTTAAGGTGTTAAAGGTAGCTGTGCCAAAAGACTGGTAATCAAGCCAGACTTGAAGGTATTTTCTAAAGGTGCCCCTGCTTTTTCTCTCTGATTTTGTGACTACAGCTCTTGAGCTTCTATGGTTAATTGAACAGATTTTAAAAGACCTGTAATGCCACAGGTCCCCTGTACATTGTTGGGCTCATCATATAGCCTGCTTTTTTGTTTTTGCAACCAGCACAAGATCAAAGCCATGCTCGTTGGATTCCTTACCACGGTGGTGCTGGGGATGCAGAACTATCCACCTTAGAAGAGGGAACAGGAGACCAAATGTCCTGGTTTGCCCAGGACTGAGGGGTTTCCTAAGATATAGGTCTTTCAGGGCTAAATTGAGAAAAGTCCCAGGCAAACCAAAACAAGTTGGTTACCCGATGGAGAGCAACCATCTGTGCCTTCAGTTAGCACTATTCCAACTACATCTAGAATAAATGGCATCGCCTATTAAAACTGCTGGGGACTTCTGCAACCATCTTTCCTCTAATTTTTGCAGAAAGATGCTCATACTCAGAGTGGCGTACACATTTTTCCCAAGGTCACCCAGCTTGCTAGCAGCATATCAGGAACCAGAATCTAGATCGCCACACTCCCAATTTAGGGCATTTTCTACTGCAGTATGTTTTTCACTTTCTTATTCTCTTTTTTTATCACTCTCTTAAAATGTAAAATTCATTTAGCCGGCTTTTCTTTTGGCCACAGAACTCATCTGTTAGGATACTGAAGACTGTTCTTCCCATTTATATTGGGCACCACTTTTGGTTGTATTTATGATGGGATGGATGGTGAATGAGGGCTACAACGAAATCAGGTTGTTGTAAATGACCTCAATTGATTACTATCTCTACAATCACATGGCATTCATTCCTATCTATTGTTGCTACTGCCCACTGGAAGTATTGCTGTTGTTTTTAAGAGATGGGGTTTCTCTATGTTGCCCAGGCCAGTCTCAAATTCCTGGGCTCAAGCAATTCTACTGCCTCAGCCTTCTGTGTAGCTGGGATTACAAGAATGCGCCACAGCATCCAGCTGAAAGTTGTTGTTATTGTTGTTTGAGACAGTCTCGCTCTGTTGCCCAGACTGGAGTGCAGTGGCACAATCATGGCTCACCGCAACCTCTGCCTCCCGAGTTGAAGTGATTCTCGTGCCTTAGCCTCCCAAGTGGCTGGGATTACAGGCATGCGCCATTATGCCTGGCTAATTTTGGGATTTTTAGTAGACTGGGGTTTCACTATGTTGGCCAGGCTGGTCTCAAACTCCTGACCTCAGGTGATGCACCTGCCTTGGCCTCCCAAAATGCTGAGATTCCAAAAGCATTGTTTTTATTTATAGAGTCCCAACCACTTCAGTAGTAGGAGGAGTGGGAGAGGCTCCTTTTTCAGTCCAGGGACGCCCATAATGGTTTGATGTTACCAAACACACAGGTAAGTGGCATCATGGATTTGGTAAACTAACAACAATGTGAGCGCATCAATCTCTGCTTCTGTATGAATCCCGAATTTAGGATTTTCAACCGTCACTACTCTAACTTCTATTTCTGAAGGTTTGAAATCAATTGATAAAACAGTAGACAGGCATGTAATTGCAGTTTCCACTGTCTGTTCAAATGTCCAATCAAATTTCTTTTTCACTTTTTTTTTTCAAGGAAGCTGGTTAACTCAGTTTGTTTAACTCCTGCTGCAGTGGCTTTAAATCACAGCCGTAACCTGGAGGATCACACTTTCACACCTGAGGGCCTTGTTCTTCATCTATACCAGTGAAAATCATACAACAACCAGGAGACCTCACTGTAGCATTCTGAGTAGTATCAGCAATTCTTCTACACAGAATGTCCACAGGAATCTCAGCCATACTTGTATTTCCAGTTACCTGCCCCATAGCGTGCCCTCTGTACCTGGGATCTGCTGTTAGCTGTCATTCCGGTCATCACAGTGACAGCCAGTGTTTTCAGTTAGAGTAAGTGAGTCACTGTGCTGGAATCCGATAATTTGTCAGGTATTTCTTCTGTATGATAATTACAGCAGTCGTTTCCTCTGGCAGTTACTGATATAAGGCCACCCTGGTTAACAGCTTTAAAAGCATATGCATATTCTACTTGGTAGTGCTGGCCCTGGGGCAAAAAAAATTTTAATGTGGTGGGCAAAACCAGCGCTGCCACGGGACATGCTGGTAGAACCACTACTTGAAGCATAATCAAGTTTTTTTGTTTTTAACATGCAACTATTTGTCACCTAAATGCTACCCTTCACTGAGGCAGTCACATGCCAAGACAATGTAGCCCTTCTAAAATGGCAGGAGGGCATTCTGTTCCCTTCTAGGCTTAACACCTAGAAAACGCATGAAAATCTTGCCTCTTCATACCTTACATTCTTTCTAGGGGTAGTTTAGGAGACGCTCTCTAAAAACTGAAGTTAATGTACAAACCGAGCAATTCTAAACACTTCACACTCATTTATTATCCCCATCTCACATGTAAGGACGCTGAGGCATAGGGGTTAAGTAACCAACCCAAGGTCCTTGTTGCTGTTGGTTTTAAAACTCTGGTAAGTGGTGAAGTCTGTGTTCCTGGGCATTATGCTTTCAGAATAGGAAATAGAGCTCAAAGACTGCAATAAAGGAAACCACCCAGGATGTGATCTTGGAAAGCAGGGTCAGAAAAAAGGTGGAGGGATGTGTTCCTGGGGCACAGGGAGATAAATCAGGAAGATAAATATTGGTAGTGAGAAGGAGGAACCTTGTTGATTTCACGCAATTTAGATACAGGATAGCTGAGTATGTTTCAGCCTCTAACTCCCTTCTTCCCTGGGACATCCTTGCTGAAACACATCATGTACCAAACACCCTCTGCTGTCCTGCGTCAGTCCACATTGGAACACACCATAGGGCTCTGGAAAATTCTGACATGAACCATCTAATGGTGATCACTGAGCCCTTCCTGGTCTCCCCAGCGTGATTCCAACCTCTGCATGCCTTAGTACTCCATCTTTCCCTTTACCACTTCCCTGTCCCCTGTAGTTCAGCCAGCGGATTAGACAGGACTTGCCATAGGAAATGAAACATCTCTGAAGAGGTGTGACATCATTATTAAGTGCAATTGTAAAGCTGATGAAGTGTCTTTGGCTTTCACTTCTCCTTCACTTCCTTCCTCCTTTCTAATACATTCTATCTTGTTCTCTCATACACACTGTGATCACCCATTTTCTCAGATGGACCTAGCTGTAATTCTTCATATTTCACTGTGACTTTAAGACAACATGTTGCCATTCTTAGTGTTACACATACTTTACAGCTGAGCCTCACCAGGAGCACGTAATTATGACTTTACTTTGCACTCACGAGAATAGTTTGAAGTACCACTGAACAGGCTGTTCTATGGAGACAGGAATCCTTCTCGGTGCTTCTGAAATCAATGAATAAGAACAAGTTTTATGCAGCCTACATTTAAGCTTGGTTTGCTCCAATAGATGGATATTGAACATCACTACTCTGACGTGTGAACACACTGTACCATCTTTAATTTTATAGGAAACATGTGGAATTAACAACTTGGACACCTTATGTGGCACAGCTGTTATGCTTTGGGGGAAAGGAGATTGCTAGTAAGTTCTTCAGGAAGAAACACCTTCAAAATGGAAAACAGCTGACATCAATTAACTTCTGGCTCTTCTGTAATTTTGTATGCTGGACTATAATCGTAAAGTAGCAAACATTTTCAGGTACTGCATCACATCACTCCATCAAAAAATATTACTCCACAATGATAATACAAACTATGAAAGCAGTCAGAATGATTTTATTGAAGTTTTTTAGTACAATGTTAGAGGATCTTAAAATCTTATATTTTAAACCAATACAAGCACTGCAAATGATATATTCCTGAATCTAGTTGATGTAGTATCTAAAAAGAAAAGTGATCATATGAATATCTATAAGTTGACTAACGTAATTTAAGATGGAGGCTAAACAACTTTGATATATTCATATTTCTCTGGCTCCTGTTTTTGGCCAGGTAAGTGCCAAGTCCACCCCCATTCAGTAGAATTGGACAGGACCAATGTATTTGGTGGTCTCACTTAAGTTTCCACGCCAGGAGCTGCAAGAAATGTACAACTTCTGGGATTAAGTTGCTCCCAAGACAGTCTTCATCACCTTTGTGAACTGGAAAAACCAAATAGTCAAGGTCTGAATTTCCATTGTGTGTGGCTAAGTCCAGTCTCATTGGTTCATAAAAGTATTCTGAAGGACATTAAAATACAAAGGTGGGGCTAAATAATGATAGAAACCATCAGTTCTGAATTCAGAGAATGACAATGCAGGTTCCTATATCCTTTTTAAAAATCTGAGATCATTATTTTAAAACTAGCTCTATACATTCTTAGGCTTTAAATTTAATGTTAGCTGAAATGATTACCTTTAAAGGTCAATTGGCTTTAGGCCTTGGCGATTGCTCAATATAATTTTGGAATTTTAGGATGCAGCATTTCAGGTAAGTGACAGTTATGTTTTAGAAGAGGTAATTTAAAAAATGATCCAGAACTACACTGTTCTGATATGTCTGATGTATACCCCCCAAAATGTGTCAGTGTCCATATTAAGCTAAATAAAATTTGGTCCAAATTAAGCACAATAACCAAGATGGTTTATATGAAACTGAGTTATCAAAAAAAAAAAAATTCAAAATCCATGGTATGATAATTATAAATTTTCCAAGGTTCACTCCAAAGTAAAAGGCTAATTAATTCTATACAGGGTTTTACCCAAATGTCCATAGGCATTATCATATATATTTACACAGAAGGTTTTAATCTGAAGTCACCTTTGGCAACCTCGAAATATATAAACTATGACTTCCACAATGAAATTATATACTTGAAAGTTGTCGCCTCAAAGTATTGAAAGAACAAAGGAAGAGATCACCTGTACCCGTTAAAAGTCAAAATGGCAAAAATGTTTCTCATTTAAGACAGTTCACTTAAAGACCAAATAACCACCACCATTTCCCCAAAAACTGGAAAGAAATGATCTTGCGCTTTAGAAGGGGAAACAATAAATCTTAGCATATACAAAGATCGGATGCTTTTGCCAGTGATTAACCTATCATTGCTGAGTACCTACAGCTAAACATCCAGAAAACAAAAACAAGTCAGAAGTCAGAGTAGGCTTGCTGGGCACTTCCCATTCTGGATTTATAGCGGGACATGGCTGAACAGGTAGGACACGGATTCCCCATTGTGTGTCCTTCGGATTGCTTCGGCCAAGATCATGGAAATGTCAATGACCTAAATGCCAACGAGAAAAACAAAGGGAGAAGGGAAGCAGGACATCTTAGTTAGAGTTCTTTAAAAACTGAACAGCTGGAAAGCTGAGAAACAATTTCTGTAGCATACGTGATGTGTTGCTATCGAAACCTCCCACACTTTTGAGAGGACAGACAGCTTTGGGGTATGTCTTCAAATTACAACCCATTGAACCAGACCCGTATGGGATCCTGGAAGGGAGATTTTCAGTGCAGAGACAGAAGGCTTTTCAGGGATACTGTTAACCAGAGACACCCTTTTCCAGGGGCATTTGTTATTTTAAATTAACTTTAATCGTCATCTGGAAGGTTTTTCTTTCTGTTTCTGAAAAGGCGCTGACTGCGTCATTTAAAAGCACAACTGTGATCTTCTAACTCAGGGATTAGCAAACTATAGAGGACCAAATAGTTAACATTTTTGGCTTTGGAAGCCAGAGGGTCTCTGTCACAAATATTCAACTTCCCCATTGTAGTGTGAAAGCAGCCACGGGCAATACATATATGAATGGGCATGGTTGTGCTCTGATAAAAATTTGCAGAAACAGATGACAGGCTGGATTTCACTTGTGAGCCATAGTGTGCCAACTCCCATCCTAAACTACTACTAATCAGGCATGAAAATATATGACATCGCTATTCTGACCATTTTCAGACTTACTGCTTTGTGTCAAGCAAACTGCTTTTCTCTCTGAGGAATCAGAAATCATGAAGCAGATCACTGTGATGCACTTTCACGCTCTGCTGATGGGAGATGAGGCTTTGGAGCAATGAAATGACTTGCCATGGCCGGGCTCAGTGGCTCAAGCCTGTAATCCCAGCACTTTGGGAGGCCGAGATGGGCGGATCACGAGGTCAGGAGATCGAGACCATCCTGGCTAACACGGTGAAACCCCATCTCTACTAAAAAATACAAAAAACTAGCCAGGCGAGGTGGTGGGCGCCTGTAGTCCCAGCTACTCGGGAGGCTGAGGCAGGAGAATGGCGTAAACCCTGGAGGCGGAGCTTGCAGTGAGCTGAGATTCAGCCACTGCACTCCAGCCTGGGCGACAGAGTGAGACTCCGTCTCAAAAAAAAAAAAAAAAAAAAAAAAATGACTTGCCAAGGTTCACAGAGACATAGAGGCAAAATGGAGCTCAAACCCTTTGACTTATTTCAGGCCAATTGCTATCTATATGATTATCAGCTCTCTGTTGGCCCATGGGCATCCAATCAGCAGGGAAAGGAAGGAGCAAAGCTCTGAAGATCCTCCGCTCAGCCTGCTGCTCCCACCCCCATTTTTTTTATTGTGTGAATGTCTATCTATCTATCTATCTATCTATCTATCTATCTATCTATCTATCTCACTAAGATCAAGTATAGTGTCTGTTCTTATCAGTTTAAAATTTACATATATAACATCAAATTTGCCATTTAAGTATATAATTTATTGGCATTAATTACATTCCTAATGTGTGTAACTATCACCATTATTTATTTCCAAACTGTTTTTATCGTCCCAAACAAAAACTATATAGTCATTAAACAATAGATAACTCCCCACCGCCCCCCTTATCCCCAGACCCTGGTAGCCACCATTCTACTTTGTCTCTATGTATTTTCCAATCTCAGGTACCTCCTAGAAGCAGAAACACAATATTCCTCCTTTTGCATCCGGCTTTTTTCACTTAGCATGATGTTTTCAAGGTTCATCCATGCTGTAGCATGCGTCAGGATTTCTTTCCCTTTAAAGGCTGAATAATATTCCATCGTAGCGATAGACCACACTTTGGCCGTCTGTTTGTCTGTTGATGGCCATTGGGTGGTTCTACCTTTTGGTTATTGTGAATAGTGCTGCTATGAACATGTCTGTACAAGTTTCTGTTTGAATATGTTTCCAAATTTGGGGGGCATATATCTAGGGGTAGAATTATTGGGTCATATGATAATTCTAAGTTTAGCTTTAGCACAGCCCGTTTCTGACCGTTTTTCTATTGTGATTTTATTCACTCTCTATTTCTAAATAGCGAACGTTGACCTCTGTTGGTCCCGGCCTTTTTCAGGGATCTAATATGATTTATATCCTGCCATCATGAGAAGCTGCTGCCTCTGCCAAGCATGTGCCTTAGCAAGGAGCCACACACACAGAAGACATGATGCTATTTTTAGGGATCTAAAGTAGGTGCCTGGCTGCTTGGCTGCCTGCGGCGTAGACACTACCTGAATCTTGGTGCAGTGTTTCATTTTGTCCTCTTGCGGAATTGTGTTTGTGACGACAACAGCCTCAAAGGCGGCATTATTTATTCTGGAAATAGCTGGTCCAGAGAAGATCCCATGGGTAAGGATAGCATACACTTTGGTGGCTCCAGCTGACAGCAGCCTGTAGAACAGCAGAAGATAAAAATTAAGGGTATGCAAATATTCTTGGCATACTCTCCCCTAGTATGAATGGTAAAAGCAAAGAGTGTGCTCCGTAAAAGAAAAATGCAACACATTTTACTCACATTTATTAACCTAAGATAGGATCATTCAAGCATGAGCAAAACACTTTGTATTCCATTAAATCGGGGACTATCAACCTTGGCACTTGAGCCAGGATAATTCTTTGTCATGGGGGCTGTCCTATGCATTATGGGAAAATTCAACAGCACCCCTGGCCTCTACCCACTAACAACACCCTACCCCTCAGCCGTGACAACAAAAAGTGTCTCTAGACATTGCCATATGTCTCCGAGGGGGCAAAATCACTCCTGCTTGAGAGCCACCCGTTTAAACCAATATAGCCAAAACGTCATTGTTTTGATGTGTAATCAATATAAAAACATATATGTAAATGAGATATTTATATTCATTGATTCATATTAAGTCTCCAAACCTAGTGGCCTTTTTACACTCTCAGCACATCTCATCAGACTGGCCATATTCCAAGAGCTCCACAGCCATGTGTGGCTGGGGGTTTCCATAGTGGACAGCAGGTCTACAAATCCTTCAGACACCCATGTGGCCGAGAAGGCTGGCACGAAAGCCAAATGGAAGGAAGCAAGGGACTGAAGAAGCCCGAAAAACCATCTTTCTTTTTGTGCTCAGGGCAAAGGGAAGCACCTTCTTTGACCCTTTTTCAAGTACACTACAAGGTCACCCTGGAAAACGAAAAGGCCCATGCTTTCTTTTCTACCTGAGAAAGAGGTATAAAGATGAAAGGGCCTAGAATCTCCTTTGGTCTAAAACTCCACTGCCAAGACCAGCAATAATCAGGAGAATAGAGCCCAGTTTCTAAAAGCTGATGTGCTTCCCTTTCCTAGTGAGAAGTCCTAACGCTTTCCCCACCGCCCTGCGTACTTGTCCGCAGCATGGCAGATGGTGCCGCATGTGTCAGCCATGTCATCCACGAGGATGGCCACGCGGTCCTTCACGTCACCCACCAGGACCATCCGGTCCACTTCATTCGCCTTCTTCCTCTCTTTGTGGATCAAAGCAAATTCCACATTCAACCTGTCTGCAATTGACGTGACCCTGGCAAAGGCACAAATGAACATGTTCATACAGAGTCAACTAGAGCTCTCTTCTTTAAAGTAGTATTTTAGGAACGTAGCAGGCAACTACACTCGAGACGATGCAAGAATCAGGCCTCTCTTGATCAGCCCAGGCATGGTCTGGGGCAGGCACTTACCAATCCACAGGGAGAAATGTGCTAACGGCAGACCTTGCAATTGGGGTGGCTGGGAATGACTGTCCGGGCACCCTGGCCACTGGATCAAACTACTGGATAAGAATTTGATATTCAATTTGTTAGTATTTGTGGGTAGCATTTTAACCATGACAGGCACAACTTAAAGCAAGTTATTTAGGAACTATTTGCCCAGTTTGTGGCACAGATAGTGGGGACGAAAGTCCTGGTTAATGCAGCCATCTAATATGTAAGCTAGTCAGGATGGGCTTCATTGCATTCAAGGTTTAAGGAGACTCTAAACTGTGAGTCCAGCTCCTCTGCTCATCTAAGGCAAATGCTCAGACATCAGTGGTGCCAGGCATGGCATTGTGCCTGTAGGCCCAGCTACTCAGGAATCTCAGGTGGAAGGATGGCTTGAGCCTGAGTTCAAATCCAGCCTGGACAACATAGCAAGATCCCATCTCTTTAAAAAAAAAATCACTGGTTCAGGAGGAGTTGAGCTGCCAACAGGAAGAGAAAGTGGGCAGGCCTCGCTTGTTGGTGAGCCTGAGGCATTTCAGATTTTCCTGTGAAGAGTGGACTTAAATGGTAAAACTGATTTTAAGACAATGCCACAGGCATAATGTAACATTAAGATTTTTCCTATTCCAGTTTTTAAAATAACAGTCATTATGCAATTTAGCTGAAAAAATGCTCTGGGGACCAATACACACATAGCCCAACTTAAGACGCAGTACATGGAGGATAAAACCTCTATACACTAGTTTTAAAGTCCTAGTCCTACTCATTGTGTCATCCTCAGATGGCGACCAGGAATGGAGCTCCTGGCGTGCTCTGATGAAGGACAGAAGGGGCAGTCTCTGGGGCTGAGAGGGCAGTGGGAGGGAGGGGAGGTGCTCCAGGCTCCCCTCCCCATTTCTGAGGACTTTCACAACACAACCAGTGTTTCTTTTCTTTCTTCTTCTTCTTCTTTTTTTTTTTTTTTGAGATGGAGTTTCACTCTTGTTGCCCAGGCTGGAGTGCAATGGCACAATCTCAGGTCACCGCAACCTCTGCCTCCTGGGTTCAAGCAATTCTCCTGCCTCAGCCTCCCGAGTAGCTGGGATTGCAGGCATACACCACCACACCCGGCTAATTTTGTATTTTTAGTAGAGATGGGGTTTCTCCACGTTGGTCAGGCTGGTCTTGAACTCCCGACCTCAGGTGATCCGCCCACCTCAGCTTCCCAAAGTGCTGGGATTACAGGTGTGAGCCACTGCACCCAGCCAGTGTTTCTTTTCAACTGTGGTAAAATATACATAACACGGAATTTATCCTTGGAACCATTTTAAAGTGTATTAATTCAATGGCATCAAGCACATTCACAATATTGCACAACTATTACCTCTATCTAGTTTCAGAACATTTCATGACACCAAAAGGAAACCCCACATCCCTTAAGCAGGCACTCCCTATCCTCCCCTCCCCCCAGGCCCTGCCAAGCAGGAATCTATTTTTTGTCTCTATGGATTTACCTATTCTGAGCTTTTTGTATAAATGGAATCATAAAATACGTGCACTTTTGTGTCTGGCCTCTTTCAATTAGCATAAACTGTTCACAGTTCACCCACATTGCTGCATAGATCAGTACTTTATCCCTCTTTAAGTCTGAATAACATTCCACTGGGTGGATACAGCGCATTGTGTTCATCCATTCATCTGTTGGTGGCCACTCAGGTTGGTTCCACCTTTTGGCTATACTGAATACTGCCGCTATGAACACTGCTGTATAAATATCTGTTTGAGTCCCTGTCTTCAAGTCTTTGGGGAATATACCTCAGAGTGGAATTGCTGGGTCATATGGTAACTCTGTATAACTTATTCGGCTAATATTTCCTCTTTTTTTTTTTTTTTCTTTTTTAGAGTCAGAGTCTCACTCAGTCGCCCATGCTGGAGTGCAGTGGCGCGATCTCGGCTCACTGCAAGTTCCGCCTTCCGGGTTTACGCCATTCTCCTGCCTCAGCCTCCCAAGTAGCTGGGACTATGGGCGCCCGCTGCCACGCCCGGCTAATTTTTTGCATTTTTAGTAGAGACGGGGTTTCACCGTGTTAGCCAGGATGGTCTCGATCTCCTGACCTCGTGATCCGCCCATCTCGGCCTCCCAAAGTGCTGGGATTACAGGCGTGAGCCACTGCACCTGGCCTTCCTTTTTTTTTTAAATGAGAAATATCTTTCATTTCGTCTAAAGAGGTGAAAATAAGATGTTTTTATATTTCTCACTCAAAAGATTTTTAAACTCTTAAAAATGCAATATCCTCTTTTCAAAGCACATGCCATCTTAAAAAAAATCTTAGCAATGTACATTTGCACTCAAAGAAAAACATGCAGCACCACTGTCTTCTGACAAAATTCTGCATAAAAAAACCCTATGCAACTTTTTGCAAATATGTTCCTTCTTTATCATTCAGGGACTTCAAACCACAAATATTCAGTGCAATATTTATTGTTTCTTATTTCTGTAGGAAACACAGGACCAATGATGTCTTCTGACAACTGTTTCCTGATGATCCTCAGATCCTATAAACCCAACAAATAAATTCCCAAACAATCTTAACAAAACTATAGAAGACCAAGAAAGCTTAAAAGAGACAAAGAATAAAGACGAGTCACCTAGAAAGGATGGCCAAGTCCTCAACTTCCCCAATGGAAGCCAGAAGTTATGGAGTCATATCTTCAATGTGATATGAGAAAATAGCTGTCAGGCTAGGACTCTACACTCAGCAAAACTGCCTTTCCAGAAGGAGGGCAAAATAAAGATAGTTCCAGCCAAACTATACAACCTGAGAATTTATTTCTAACATATAACCACCTAAAGAATGCAACTTAAGCAAAAGGAAAATGACCACAGATACATTGAGATGTGGTGGGGGGCAGGGGCGGAGAAAGGTGAGCAAAGATATTGATCAATCTGTGGACAAATCTAAACAAACGTTGATTGTACAAAACCAAAATAATAATAATGTCTACTTTGTGAAGAAGGAAAAACTAAAGCATATAATAGCTAAGCATGGTGGCTCACACCTATAATCCCAGCACTTTGGGAGGCTGAGGCAGGCAGATCGCTTGAGCCCAGGAGTTGGAGACCAGTCTGGGCAACATAGTAAAACCCCGCCTCTACAAAAAATACAAAAATTAGCCAGGCATGGTGGCATGTGCCTTTAGTTCCAGTTGTTTGGGAGGCTAAGGTGGGAGGATTACTTGAGCCTGGGAGATTGGGGCTGCAGCGAGCTGTGATGGCGCCACTGCACTCCAGCCTGGGTGACAGAGCAAGACTCTGTCTCCAAAACAAAAAAAGCACATAGTAAGGTGGTGGTCATAAATCCAAATATGTCAATTATCATAAAAGAAAAGGGACCAAACTTTCCAGTTAAACACAGAGACTGTGAGATAAGAGAATAAGACATCAACGTCCTTGAAGCAAAGGGAAGCATTACTACGTTGAGGTCCATGCTTCTCCTACCCTTAAAACACTCATCCTACCCTTAAAACACTCATCCTTCAGGATGCAACCCAAACCATAGTAGCCCTAGCAGATACCCTTTGTTTGTAAACTTGTCTAGCTGTCAACAGTTTCCTTACTTAAATATTTAATTTAAAAAAATTAATTTAAAGGCTAACAAAAATTTTGCTCCATAATCACCTTAAAACACATACAGTTCAGCCGGGCACGGTTGCTCACGGCTGTAATCCCAGCACTTTGGGAGGCCGAGGTGGGCAGATCATCCGAGGTTAGGAGTTTAAGATGAGCCTGGCCAACATGGTGAAACTTCATCTCTACAAAAATACAAAAAGTAGCCAGGCATGATGGTGGGTGCCTGTAACCCCAGCTACTCGGGAGGCTGAGGCGGGAGAATCGCTTGATCCCCGGAGGTGGAGGATGCAGTGAGCCAAGATCGCGCCACTGCACTCCAGCTTGGGCGACTGAGCGAGACTCCATCTCAAAAAACAAACAAACAAAAAAGCACGCACAGTTCTACTATCTACATGCCAATGTCATAAAAGTCACTTAAACTTCAGGTAAGGAAAGCTACTTTCTGGGAACATGAGACAGGTTTTCCCAAGACACATGAACACCTTGCACAAAATGTCCACATATATTACCGCCTGCTTATTTGGTAAAGACTAGGCAGATTTGGGCATGACAGGACACCAATCCACAGCCCAGCACTGGGAAGCACTGCCCTTTGTGGCAGAAGTTCTATACCGGAGAAGTTGAAGCAGAACCTGTTTTCATCCCTCTGCCAGGTGATGCCTGTTCTCATGAGCCTGCTTAGAAGCAAACAGCAGGGTAGGCATGGAAGTCGGACTGGGAAGGAAGGTGAGCTCTGTGGTTCTTGGCAGTGGGGGACACAGACATCTTACTTGAGTGGGGAGGCCTAGCCACTTAAAGGTATCCAATGGTAATGTCAGAAGAAGAAGATAAGGGAAAATACATACCCCTGCAAATAGCTTCCTGGGTTGTTAGAACACTATGATTTCCTGAAAAAGCTATAGATAACTCTTCTTTTCCTTGTATATCTTGGAGACCTAATACATACTCCTAACAAATGATGTTGACACAACGTACCACACTGAAATCTTAGGCAGAAAAAGGCAGAATGAAAATTATATTCATACAGTTTTGGATTTCTTCTGGGCACATATTTACAATCTTTTCTCTGTGGGTGCGTGGGCCATATCAGCTCCCCCAGGAGAGACAGATACATAGTACACCAAATTATTCATAGTGGTACTACTGGTCGAGATATAAAGTCGTTAAGATTTTCTTCTTTCTACTTTCCAAATTTCCTATAGAGCATCTCCAAAAATTATATAATCAGAAAAAAAAGTTAAACCTGAGTTATCCAGTTTTACCCTCTTCCCATACCACTTTTAGGTTGACACTTGCTATCTCAGCAGTGGTAGGTAGGTTTCTTAGGTTTAATTTGTTTTCCATGGGTAACCCAACCAAGCTACAAAGCCTACCCAAGAGTGACCTCCTGTGGCAACATTCAGTTTTATCTGTAACGAGTCAACCTTCAAAGCTTTTTCTAAAGCAACAAACTCCAATTGGTCAGACAGAAATGTACAGTATTTTCCTTTGCTAAATGTGACTTTTTGCAACAAGAAAAGAAGCCACAGATAATGTCAACCGCATGTGTCATGTATTACCTGCAAGGCTGTTCTGAGGAGACTGTCAGTTGGGGGCTAGAACATGAGGATGACAATGATGTGTTGTGGAAACACTTGGAAAAGAGAAAGGAGGTGACAAAAAATCTGAAACGTATGTCCCTAAAAAGCTTGATTTTCCTGACAGAGGGAGCAGGGGTGGTTGAGTGCAGATTGCTTGAAAGGAGGTCTGAACAAAACAAAACAGCATCTGAACCCCAGCTATTTACTCTGTTTACTTTATTCTGCATTTTTTAAAAGTAGGAGTTGGCAAATAGCTATCTATTTGAAATGGGGAAGTCTGTATATGATGAAAGATGCCATTTCAAATCAACAGAGGTGGATTATTTAATAAATAGTTTTGGAAAAACTAGACAGTAGGGTGGGGGGGGGGCTGGATTCTTATTTCATTCTTTATTCCAAAATAAATTTCAGATGGAAGTAAACTTGGGACATTAAAAAAGAAAAAAATATACAAAATCATGGGAGAAGACAAATTTTAAGAGAAGGATGACTCCTACATAAACTCAGAAGCCATAATGCGAAGAAAAAATAAACATGACTACATAAGAAGGTTTTTAAAGTCCTGCAGAGAATAAAAGTACAAAAAAGGAGAAGAAATGAAAAAACTTGGAGAAATATTTGCAACACACATGAGAAACAGCTGTGATCTCTTGTCTATGCAGAACTATAGACAATCCACAAGAAAGGTCCCAGCCAAGAGAACAATAGGCAAAAGATCTGAATAGAGACCCCTTTCATGGCAAATCAACATGCCCTGGTAAGGGCACTACCCTCACCCACAGCAACCTGAGCTCACAGGAAGAGGAGGCCATAGATCACCTACCTGATCTGGAAGTAAACTGCCTGATAACCCACTGTGTGAGCAAGGTTGTGTAGAAAGTCACCGGTATCCATTCCTGATGGAACGTCGACTGGTATATCTCTTGGAAAAGACCATATTTTGGCACTGCCCATCAAACCTAAAATGGCTCATGCCTTTTGACTCGGCAATTCCACTTCTAGGAATGTATCCTACTTGCACATGTGTACAACATGTCAAAGCAACGATATTGCTTCAGAACTGCATTTAAGAGTGCAAACAACGGCACCTACAAATGGGTAAGAGGGGGCCTGACTCATAGGAGCTGTGGTACAAGCACACAAGGGAATATTGCACAGCTGTACAACACAGCTATGGAATCATTGTTAAGATACAGCAAGTGAGTTTTTTAGAAAAGCACAATGAAGAACTGTGTACATCACATTGCCATTTGTGTGAAATAAATAGGCAGATATATGCTTAAATAACACAATTCTGACACTGGAAATAACAGTGGCATTTAAAGAACGGGGATGGGACTGTACTGTCTGAATTTCTGCTAAGAGCATGTATTATATTCTTACACTATGTATATAAAAACAAGGTTGGGGGAGGAAAGAAAGATGGTCAAACAAATTTGTGGAATCTACTATTGTTTGGGCTGAGTAGCTGCCAAAATAATATTTTCTGGTTTACAAAGATATCTGCCAGACAGAAAGGCCATGTCCTATACTACCAATTGATATACAAAGCCTCCAAAAGATAACCCCAGAAAGATAGAAAGTAGATTCCTGGCTGCCAGGAATAAGGTTGGGGGAAGTAAATGAAGAGTGACTGCTAATGGGTATAGGGTTTCTTTTTGGGGTGATAAAAATGTTCTGGAATTAGACAGTGACTGTTGCACAGATCTTTGAATATGCAAAACACTGCTGAACTGGACACTTTAAATGGGTAAATTGTACATATTTAGAGTTTTTTGTTTTTTTCTTTTTCTTTTTTGAAATGAACTCTCGCCCTGTCACCCAGGCTGGAGTGCAGTGGCATGATCTCAGCTCACTGCAACCTCCACCTCCCAGGTTCAAGTGATTCTCCTGCCTCAGCCTCCTGAATAGCTGGAATTACAGGCGTGCACCACCAAACCCAGCTAATTTTTGCATTTTCAGCAGAGACGGGGTTTCACCCTGTTGGCCAGGATGGTCTTGAACTCCTGACCTCAAGTGATCCACCTGCCTTGGCCTCCCAAAGTGCTGGGGTTACAGGTGTGAGTCACCACGTCCGGCCAATTGTACGTATTTGAATTACACTGTAACAAAGCTGTTATTATAACCCAGTTACACCTGAGGCTAGCTCCTGTACCCCTTTGGCTGGCTTCTTTGCCTCTAACCTTCCATCAGGCCAGTGCATTTGCCTCATTGAACGCAGATTCCATGTGACTTGCAGAACTTTCCAAGTCAACTGCAAGTAGATACGACTCCAAAATGTTGCTCACAATCTTTTGCAGAGGACACTCAGCGTAATTCAACCTTGATTCTTGGCCAAGGGCAATTTTGTGAACATTACACACCGTACAGTAATAGGCTAAGTGACACAGCGCTGCTCTCCACCCCATGACTGCCCATCTAGGGTCTTTGCAAGTTAACTTTCTGCTCCCGTTTCTTATATATTTGTGTCTCCTCCCTGGCCACAGCCACTTCCTGCTGCTGACAGAGGCTGATCTCCAGCTGTATGGTCTGTTCCTTCTCTTCTGTGCTGGGAACCCAAGCAGCCGTTGGAAGGCAGCTTTGAGCAGAATGAACAAGGCTCTTCTAAGAATCAGGGCCTGTGTTTCCCTGCAAGAGTGTTAAGACAACTTTCTGGGCTACTTCTAAGCTTTTGCGTTTGATCCTAGGTCCTCAGCTGGGTTGCAGGCAGATGAGGGTGCCGAATGAGGGACAGGCTTTTGATGTCAGACATGCCGAAGGCTGATCACTTGTCACTTTCATCACACCTCTATTAGTGCACATTTAGAGCTTCCTTGCTTCCTCACTGGACTGGGGGGTGGGTAGAAGTCTCTCCTACCTCTCCCTTATAGAGGTCTCTACCTACACAATAAAACTCCCCTCCCAGCCTTTTTTCTTTCCAGACAGCATCTGCAAAGCTCTACAAGGTCATTGGGTCACCAAGCCTCAGTTTGCAGCATTCTCTTATTGTGCTCATCCTTGATTGTGAACACCCTGTACCCTGATTGCTTGTTAACACCTGGAGTATCTCTGCCAAGCCCTTGAGATGTGCTACTCAGTACCACGTTCTCACACCACTAGGTGCGTCATCACTGCCATACTCTTACTACCAGGTTGTTAACTCTCCTTCACCTCAGTTTCCTTTTAAACTTACTTATTTGATAGTCCAGTAATTGTTCTCTTATCCCCAAGTATTGGCTGCCTGCTGCCCTGTTGTCTGCACGTGCTGGGTGTGCGTGGACTGTGTTCTCTTGGTTTTCTAACTTTGGATCAAGCATCGGGTCAGGTTGAGCAGGGAGCACTCACCGAGCAGCTAGGATTGTGAAATTCTCCCTCTGCAGGGGCTCTGCAGCCTGGAGCACATTTCCGTGTGTATTCCACTCCACATCTGAATGTGGCACAGGCTCACAGGCTCGTGGTTTGACTTCTCATAGGTGACTATTTCCTCCCCTAATCCAAAGGCCGAGGTAAAGACGGGCTTTCCCCTGGCTTTTGGCTAGAAATCTGGCTTTCAGCCCTCTTCTCTTCTTCTTCTTCTTTTTTTTTTTTTTTTTTTTTTTTTTAGAGTCAGGGTCTCACTCTGTTACCCAGGCTGGAGTGCAGTGGTGTGATCATAGCTCACTGCAGCCTGGAGCACCTGGGCTCGAGTGATTCTCCCGCCTCGGCCTTCCAAGGTGCTAGGATTACCAGCATACATCACCGTGCCTGGCTTTAGCTCCCTTCTTTATGGGGGTTTCCACGTGAGCATTAAAACCCAAGCCACCAGACTCTTCCTGGATCTGATGCCCATCCCCCAAGCCACCTGGCCATGGCTTTCAGCCTCTGCTTTATTTCTTGGTCTCAGATATTTCCCTTTCTTGGTATTCTATGTACAGAGATTTCTTTTAAAAAAATTTGTTCTATTTTGGCTACCATTTCCAAGTGCTGTTAATTAAAAGACTTATTTTCCAATTAGGCTCATTACTTTTATAATCAGAAAACAATAACTTAAAAAAACCTCAAACACATCTACCCTTTGCTGAAAACAAAGAAACCAACATATACCTATTGTGTATGTGTGTCTCTGTGTATATTTTCTTCTTTCCTGAATGATGAAATATTAACAAAGATGATGGGTTTCTGCTCTGAAAGTGAAGCCTGTGGTCTACCTACTTGCTCATTAGCAAAATAAAGTTTTAAGTAATTTACAGCATGCTTCCTTATCTAATACATGGCAAAAGGAAAAACCAATCAGCAGATGGAGAAATCTGCAAGGTGTAGCCTGCATGATACCTTTTGGCTCCCCCTGCGTCAGGTGAAACAATGATACAGTTCTTCCACTCGGCAATGTTTTCCCGAATCCACTGCAGGACTGCGGGCTCCGCATACAAATTATCCACAGGAATATCAAAGAATCCCTAAAGGGAGAAGTGAGTGTCATGTTGCAGGGTTTTGTTTTGTTTTGTTTTTTCCTTTTTTTTTTAAAAACAATAATTGCTTTCATTAAATAACATTTGCATTTTTTGTTCAAAAGAAGCTTTTGTAACAGACGCCCTTTTGTTAATTTTAAACAGAATTAAATCAAAAGACGGATATGTTATAGGGGCATATTTCAGTCCAATCTGTCTTTTGGGACATATTCTATTGTCTTATGATGGCCTATATTCTGAGGAATAGAATGGCTATGCAGGACAGTGAGGGAAAAGGTTTGTTGTCTCTTAGGTATTTATTATAAATCAAATACTTCACGTTCATTATATAACACAAAGTGGCACAGTATAATTTGGCCTGTTTTAGAGACAAAGAACATAAGTTATGAAGAAGTTAAAAAATGTATATTATGATATTATGACTCCGCCATTCTAATTATTTTCCATAAGCTGAGATGGAACTACATAGAGTTTACTACCAAAAAGCCATCCCCACTCCTCCAAAAGTGATTGGGGGGCAAGGTGCTGATAGAGACTGGAAGTATTAATATCAAATTATATTTCCAAGTTTAGTAAAGACAAAAATCCAAGAGAGTAGCCATATATAAACTCAAACACAAGTAATGTTACCTCTTCTAAGATTATTTAATTTAACAGACTTGATTTAACCATTTGCAAAAGGAAAACACGGATACCTGTATCTGAGAGGCATGCAGGTCCATGGTGATGATGTGATCCGCCCCGGCCACCGACAGCATATTGGCCACAAGTTTTGCAGAAATTGGGGCACGACTCTAAAAATAAGAACATTAATTTTATAACAGGAAAAGATGGATACTGTTAGATTCCTCCCATTAGGACGTACATGAGAAAGATAAATCATAGATGCAATCAACGAAGCATCAAAAAGAAAATTATACATGTTGTAACAGCAAAAGATATATTCGTTCCATCTTATTCAGCAAACATTTACTATTTACATATACCACTGCAAAACTAAGTGCTTGACGCTGGGTACAGAGAACAAGTATAAAAGAAGCAAACAGTTCAACACATGTACATGTAATGTCACAATATGTATAACTGAAATCATGATAAGTGTGTAGAAATAAAAGGTACCGAGAGAGTGAGATGATAGTAGTAGGAAGGACATAAAGTTTAAACAAGATCATTATTAGCGGTCCCTCTGAGGAAATCGTTTCTAAGGCAAGTTTAGCAAAGGTTAGGAGAATAGTGTTCTAGAAGGACCGAGTGGCACATGTGAGATCACTGAGGCCAAGAGACCCTCACACAGCCAGAGGCTAAAGAAGTCCAGCTATTAAAGAGGAATTCATGTGCCAACAGTTGGATGCTAACACTATTACAATGGAAAAAAACAAGGTCAAAGAATGAATACTGTAAGGGGATTGATAATAGTTACTATTTAATTTCATACTTAGTGTCATTTACTGACATTACATTCTTTGTAAAATTACCTAACTTCTCTATAGCTTTGGTTTCCACATCACAAATTATGGACAATACAACTGCCCACATCGAAGAAATTCAAGCGATTATACAGACACATGATTAGACCTAGGTGGCGTTCAGCATTTTGTTGTAAACAACAGTATTTCTATAAATCAGCCACAAAAAAGAAAAGCTTAAAAAAAGATTTCATTCAAATGATCTTTGTTACACACACACACACACAATACATTCATGTAAAAACACATGCAGGAAGGAATTACATAAAAAATGTTAACAGATTATTTGTGTTTTCCCGAATATAGCACTTTTTAAAAAGAAATATATATTTTATCATTAAAAATAGGTATATATGGGGTACGGTGGCTCACGCCTATAATCCCAGCACTTTGGGAGGCCGAGGCAGGTGGGTCACAAGGTCAGAAGATCCAGACCATCCTGGCCAACACGGTGAAACCCCGTCTCCACTAAAAACACAAAAAATTAGCCAGGTGTGGTGACGCATGCCTGTAGTCCCAGCTACTTGGGAGGCTGAGGCAGGAGAATCACTTGAACCTGGGAGGCAGAGGTTGCAGTGACCGAGATTGCGCCACTGCACTCCAGGCTGGGTGACAAAGTGAGACTCCGTCTCAAAAAAAAAAAAAAGTATATAAGTATGTTCAAAACACAAAGAAAAGAATAAGAGGAAAACACTCTAAAAAGTTAACAGATGTTTCTAGAATGTGAGATTATAGGAAAATATATTTTTCTTGTTTTTTATTTTTTCAATCTTCTCCACTAATTAGAGATCATAACTCACGTTTTCATCATTTAACTCCCCTGTACTACATTCCACGTTGCCTTTGGGATAAAATCGAATTTTCTCAGCTTTATTCTCTCAAGTTCTCCGGCTAGTCTGGCTGCAGCCTCCTAGGAACAGCTCCTTTCCTACACCTCTGCTTCAGGAAGCCTCCCTGAAGTCAGCCTTGGGATTGCTCTTCCTCCTCTAGAAAACACTTGAAGTCTGGCCATTATATCCACATGCCTGCCTTGTCCCTATTCCACTGCCTCTGCCGAGCCAATGTGTTTGATCCTCCAGGTCTGGTTCAAATCTCCCAATTTTAAGGCAGAACTCCAGGAATCATCTCTCCTTTCTAAGGGGGCACAGAATTGGTAAGCATTTGGCCCTACCATTTGGGACTGCCTTGTGATACCTGCTGAAAGATAGATGTTCCGATATATTATATGTACAAATGTCATAGTTCACAATTAGAATACATCCCTCAAGGGCAAACAATTGGTTTTGGAGATTTTCACATCATCCGCAGAACACAGTTCCACACTCTGCATTTGATAGTTCTTCAATAAATATTTACTAACAGATTAACACTAAATGTCCAAGGCTTACTCATTAGCCTCACTAATTATGAGAATTATTTAGTGTAACAAAGTTCCAGGACAATAAAAAAAGCAAATCAGTTGCTACAACTGCTTTGTAACAGAGCCTGATTTGCAACGCTAATCAATTTTGTGCTTTTCCTACAATTGTCGAATCAGTTACTACGGGTTGAATGGTCCCCTGTAAAATTCAGGTGTTGCCAATGTGATAGGATTAAGAGGTGGGGCCTTTAAAAGGTGATTCGGCCCTGAGGGCTGCTCCCTTGAGAGCGGGATTAAGGTCCTTCTAAGGGAGGCTTCAGGCAGCATTTTGCAAACTTGCCCTTCCGTCTTCTGTCATGTAAGGACACAGCATTCTTCCCTCTGGAGGATGCAGCCCGTAACAGACACCAAATGCCGGTGCTTGGTCTTGGTCTTCCAGTCTCCAGGACTATGAGAAAATACATTTTTGTCCTTTTTCCCCCCCTCCCACGACACACGTTCGAAGAATATTTCTTTCTTTTTTTTTTTTTTTGAGACGGAGTTTCACTCTTCTCGCCCAGGCTGGAGTGCAATGGCATGATCTCAGCTCACTGCAACCTCCACCTCCCAGGTTCAAGCAATTCTCCTGCCTCAGCCTCCCGAGTGGCTGGGATTACAGGCATGCGCCACCACGCCCGGCTAATTTTGTACTTTTAGTACAGATGGGGTTTCTCCACATTGGTCAGGCTGGTCTCCAACTCCCGACCTCAGGTGATCCGCCCGCCTCGGCCTCCCAAAGTGCTGAGATTACAGGCGTGAGCCACCACGCCCGGCACCAAAGAATATTTCTGTTCTTTATAAATTACCCAGTGTGTGGTATTTTGTTACAGCAGCACAGACTAAGGCGCCAGCAAAAAGAATCCTCCCTTCTCATCTCTCCTCAGTGGCATCCAGTGTTTCTTAACTTCTGGGATCCAAACCACAGGGTAATTTCTAAATTCACACTTTCTGATTTTCTTCTTCACACCTTGTTTACAAGTTTGGTTTTTGTTCTGTGTCTCAGAGTTCGGCTCATACCCAACTGAATCTTGCAGGAAAAATGATTTACTAGTTAACTGACTTGCTAGCCTATACAAAGAAAAGTACAGCATTGAAACAAAGGTAGAGTCAAGGTACAGTAGCCAAAAGTAAAACACTCAGCTCCCCTAGTGAAAAATGCATAAAAGTCAAATGTTTTGCAAGTCAGCCCAATCGTGACAGAGTCCCAGGCTATTCCAGATGTTATTCAATGCATCAAATATCGCCTTTCGAAAAGTGTAAATTTGACGGGCTTTTAAAAAAATTACAAGACTGTAGAAATTCACATCAGGAAAAACTGTTCTCAATTTCTCTGGTACAAAAAAGGAAACAAAAGAAAATTTTATTGAAAAGAGAACATGATCTTGAAAATGATTTTGAAAAAAGAAATCCCCAAACTACAAGTCCTTTACCCGCCTCAGAAGTCATTATTCCCAGCCTTGCCCACAATCTACTATTTTTTTTTTCCTTTTGAGATGGAGTCTTGCTCTGTCACCCAGGCTGGAGTGCAGTGGTGAGATCTCAGCTCACTGCACTACAACCTCTGCCTCCTGGGTTCAAGCAATTCTCCTGCCCCAGCCTCCTGAGTAGCTGGGATTACAGGTACATGCCACCATGCCTGGCTAATTTTTGCATTTTTAGTAGAAATGGGGTTTCACCATGTTGACCAGGCTGTTCTCGAACTCCTGACCTCAGGTGATCTGCCCACCTCGGCCTCCCAAAGTGCTCGGATTACAGGTGTGAGCCACCATGCCCAGCCCAACCTCCTGTTTTTACCAGGGAAGGGAACCAGCAGTTATTGAGTGTGTTCTATAGCAGGGACCGGCAAATTAGAATCCATGGGCCAAACTTAGCCCACAGCCTGTTTTTGCATAACCAGTGAGTTAAGAATGGTTTTTACGTCTTTAAATGGTTGAAAAACAATCAAAAGCAGAACAATATTTTGTGACATCTGAAGATTATATGAGGTTCAGATTTCAGTGCACATAAAGTTTTACTGGAACACAGCCATACCCATTCATGTACACATTGACTAACGGCTGCTTTCACACTAAAATGGCAGAGTGGAGCTGCTGCAATAGACCCAGTGGCCCACTGACATTGACATCCAAAATGGCATCCAAAATGACATTCAGCTCTTTTCAGAAAAAGCCTGCCCACTCATGTATTATGTTATGGTAGGTACTTCATAAATAGTAGCTAGTGCTGTACTTAATTTACAGATAAGGAAACTAAAGATACAGACAGTTTAAGTAACTTTTACAAAGGACAAACTGAGTAAATAATGGTGCTGGAATTCAAATCTGAGCCTACTTGATTCTCAGTGCCAGAGCTCAGACCACTTGGCACCATGTCTTTTACAATTAATATTACATCATCATCATTTTTCTATGTTAATATTATATTGTATGGATGTGTTCTAATTTATGAAACCATTCCTTCGCCATCAGAATCTGTCCCTGGTGTCTTGTACATACAAAGAAAACCCCAAATAAAATGTTACGTATGTGCAGGGCTTGCTTAAAAAGCAGCAACAAGGTTTACAGAAAAAAACAAAACCAGCTTTGAATCTGGTTAAGAGCTTCTAGATTTTTTTTTCTGGGCTTCTTTGCAAGGAATTCCAAGTAGAGCAATTACACAGAATTTCATTGTCATTAGACGTCATAGGTAATACAGTCCTAAGGGAAGGAAAAAGCACAACAGAAAGTCTCGGAGGGCTGCCCCGAGCTCCTCCTGTGGCTGCGCAGGAGAATTTTCTTTCTGGGATGAGAGATCAAGTGTAGCCACAGCTTCTCATCACAATCTAACACCACATGGCTTTATGCCTTCCTAAATGAAGCAAAAAGGTAGAAGTGCATTTCCCCTACCCCTCACCCCCACCCCAATCATGCTTGGTCTCCTCATCATTAACCTGTACCGGTAAACAGTAGCACTTGTCTAAGAGATTCTAAGAGATGAAGTATGCTAACAGGCTGCGGCCATCTCTCTTAGGTGCTTACTAAATACCTGTTCCCCTCACCGAAGTACAGTTTCTCAGTACAAAGCCAAGCCATGTGATCCAAGGTAAGGAAGGAATAGTTGGGAAAAGTATTATCAGTCATTTAAAAAATGCAAAGGTGGGCCAGGCGCGGTGGCTCACACCTGTAATACCAGCACTTTGGGAGGCCGAGGTGTGCAGATCATTTGAAGTCAGGAGTTTGAGACCAGCCTGGCCAACATAGCGAAACCCCATTTCTACTAAAAATACTAAAATTAGCCAGGTGTGGTGGCGCATGCCTATAATCCTAGTTACTTGGGAGGCTGAGGCAGGAGAATTGCTTGAACCCTGGAGGCAGAGGTTGCAGTGAGCCAAGACTGTGCCACTGTACTCCAGCATGAGTGACAGAGCGAGATTCCATTTCAAAAAAATAAAGCAAAGGCATACCTCAAATAATAGATAAAATTAAGAATTAAGAATTCCTCTTTCAGAAGTTTGGGGAGAGAACAAAATTGTCTCCTCACTACAATATGAGTCACACTGACTACACAGACACGTAAGAAATAATGGTGTCAGGACAGCTTATGTGTCTTGGCCACCTCCAAGGTCAGTCCAGAGGCTATAGAGAGGGTGGCCCTATGTCACTTGCCCAGGACAGTCTAGGCAGACACCTGTTTCCCAGCACAGTTATCCATAGAGCTCCCTTTCAATCTTGAAAGCATCCTGGCCTAGATGATAAATGATATGTACTAGCTCAAAGCCCAAAGTGTCCTTAAACTATTTGTCTCTTAACACATCAGTGACTTCCTTTAAGACCTCCTGGAGTGAGCTGAATGGTGGCCCCAAAAATATCAGAGCCCAATCCCTGGAACCTGTAAATGTTACCTTTATTTGGAAAGAGGGTTTTTGCAGATGTGATGACATTGAGGATCCTGAGATGGCGAGATTATCCTGGATTATTCAGGTGAGCCCTAGATGCTACCTCATGTATCCTTTAAAGAGAGATGCCAGGTGTGGTGGTCATGCTTTTAATCCTAACACTTTGGAAGGTCAAGGCAGGAGGATCTCTTGAGCCCAGGAATTCGAGACCAGCCTGGGCAACATAGTGAGACACGCCTTTACAAAAAGCAAAAAATATTAGCCAGGTGTGGTGGTGTGCACCTGTAGTCCCAGCTACTTGGGAGGCTGCGGTGGGAGGATCACTTGAGCCCAGAAGTTTGAGGCTGCAGTGAGCTAAGATTGTGCCACCGCACTTCAGCCTGGGTGACGAAGTGAGACTCTGTCTCTAAAAAGAAAATTGAAAATGAGAGAGTGAGCGAGAGATCTGATGGAGACAAAAGACGAGGCCATGCGCAGATTCCAGCAGAGATTAGAGTGATGTGGCCTCAAGGCTGGCAGTCACCAGGAGCTGAAAGAGGCAAGGAAGGAGGAGCCTCCCCTGAAGCCTCCAAAAGGAATATTCCTCTGCCAACACCTTGATGTTGGACTTCTGGCCTCTAGCACTTAAGAGAACATATTTCTGTTGTTTTAAGTCACCCAGTTTGTGGTAATTTGTTATAACAGTGCTAGGAAACTAATACACCCCACTGTGATTACTTCTTTCCTAGCTGTGTTCTCTAACGAGAAACCACACGACTTCCTAAGCCACTACACACACTGTCTCTCAAATGTTACCAGTGGCCCTGCTTATGTGTGGTTGATGATGAAAGCCCTCTCTTCCATCAGCAGTTAAGCTCGGAAAGTCATGGAATTGTCTGACTGGGATAAAAAATTAAAAGCAGCTACAATGTTATTACCAAGAAACACACTTACAGCAAAGTGATTAAAGAAAGGGTAGAAGAAAGAAAATAAACATGTTTTCACAACGGGGCAAAATGGAAAACACATTTAACTGTCTAACATCGGGAAAACTGCTACTAGCTAGTTAGACAACACAGTTCCACAAAACGGTTAAAGCCGGCTAGGTGCGGGACCTCATGCCTGTAATCCCAGCACTTTGGGAGGCTGAGGTGGGCAGATCACTTGAGGCCAGGAGTTCGAGACCAGCCTGGCCCACATGGTGAAACCCGTCTCTACTAAAAATACAAAAAATTAGCCAGGCATCATGGTGCATGCTTCCCAGCTACTTGAGAGGCGGAGGCAGGAGAATCCTTAAACCTGGGAGGCAGAAGTTGCAGTGAGCCAAGACGGCGCCACTGCACTCCAGCCTGGGCAACAAGAGCGAAACTCCATCTCAAACAAAACAAAAAAACAACAGTTATAGCCACTGCAGTTCCAGAAATCCATAGGACTCTTCTTGTTAGCGGTGGCTGGGAGCACTACGCGCAACTAGGGGATGGAGGCTGGACTGCATCACACCTCCTACAATAGAAGGAGTGGTGAAAAAACAGTGCTAGTTTTTCCAACTCAAATAAGAAAACATTTTGAAAATACAACTTTGTAAAAAGAGGTCACCACAAATCAGATATGTGCTAACAAAATTGTAGAGCTTCCAATATTTTATCACTTAAAGAGGAACATGGGGTTACAAATCACCTAACAGTGGAGGAGGGCATGTATAATGATAAAAGGAGTAATTTTCTAAAGAAGTTACAATATATTCAATATCTTAGGGCCAAATACAAAATATGAAATCTATTGAGAGTGAAAGAGCTTGATTAAAAATACAGCTACAGGCTGGGTGGTGGCTCACGCCTGTAATCCCAGCACTTTGGGAGGCCAAGGCGGGCAGATCACTTGAGGTCAGGAGTTCAAGATTAGCCTGGCCAGCATGGTGAAACCCTGTCTCTACCAAAAATACAAAAATTAGTCAGGCGTGGTGGTGCACACCTGTAGTCCCAGCTACTCAGGAGGCTGAGGCAGGAGGATCGCTTGAGCCTGGGAGGCGGAGGTTGCAGTGAGCTGAGATTGTGCTACTGCACTTCAGCCTGGGCAACAGAGTGAGATTCCGTCTCAAAAACAAACAAACAAACAAACAACAAAAAACCAGCTACAATGTGAGAATTTACTAAACCACAAGGAAGGAAGAAATAATGGCAGAAGAAATAATGGCAGAAAACTAGCTCTTCTATGACATGGACAAGGAGAAAGATGCTAAACAATCCTGTGGAAACATACAGATGGGAAGAATAGCTAGGACAACAGATTATACCAATGGGACAAAATTAGAAAATTGAAACTTAACAGCTAAAAATACACATAAAACTCTAGAATCAAGTTTTAAATAAAAGGAGCTATATGAATAGCTAGTGGGAGGATACAGCTTCATAGCAGTGCATGTGACCTAAGGTTTTGGCTGCCCAAGGTCAAGTTTAGATCATAAACACACACACACACACACACACACACACAAAATCTATCAGTGGTCTAATACAGTGGTTGGCAAACTGTGGCCTATAGGCCAAATCCAGCTAGCCACCAGCCACCAGTCACTTGTTTTGGTACTGCTTGTGAGTTAATAATGGCTTTCACATGTTTAAATGGTTGAAAAAAATTCAAAATAATATTTCAAGGCACGTGAAAATAATATGAAATTCACATTTCAGTGTCCATAAATAAAGTTTTATTGGAACACAACCATACCCATTCATTTACATATTGTCTATTGCTCTTTTTGAAGTACAACCAGAGTTGAGTAGTTGCAACAGAGACCATATAGCCATTTACAGATAAAAGATGTGGACCCTTCTAATTAGATTTTAGGTGAGAAATTAACTCATTGGCCATCTTCAAGACAGGGAATGGAAACCATGACTTGAGGAGGCTGGGATTAAAATTCAGGGGGACTTTGGTATATGAATTCAAATTTATAAAGGGATTTTTTTCAAATATGAGGGGATCTTGTGTGCTACTTCAGAAATCTGTGTTGTTTCAGGAGTGAATTATGGAGATAAAAAGCAGCATATTGGGGAAAACTTCTCTTGCACTGAGTTACCAAATCAGAGAACAGCCGTGTGTCTTGCAAACTGGCAGGATTCTCTGAGCCCAGCTGAACATCTATCTATCCATAAATTATGGAACGTACAACAGCTGGGAATTGACCACTGTAGTAGGTCAAACAATATCCCCCTAAAACTCATGTCCACCCGCAACTTCAGCATGTGCCCTCATTTTGGAAATAGGGTCTCTGCAAATATAACCAATGTAAAGATGAAGTTGAGTTCATTCTGGATTAGGTTAGGCCTGAAATCCAATGACAGTGTCCTTATAAGAAACAGAGAAGAGACACAGGGAAGAGGTCAGGTGAAGAGAGAGGCAGAGACCAGAGTGATGTAGCCACAGCCAAGGAATGCAAGGAGACACCAGAAGTTAGAAGAAGTGAGGAAGCATCCTCCCTTACAGACTTCAGAGGGAGCGTGCCCCTGTCCATTCCTTGATTTCACACTTCTGGGCCTCTGAAACTGTGAGGGAAAAATGTCTGCTCTTTTAAGCCATGCAGTTTGTGTAATTTCTTATGACAGCCCTAGAAAACTAATACAATCTCCTTCAAAGTTCTTCTCAACCTCCGATTTCTCTGTTGCTCTCAAAGGCAAAGGCCAATCAAATTTTCTTCAATTTTTTTCTAAAGACTCACAGAGCCTCCTCTGACGCTAATGTTGTGGAAAACATAATTCAATGATACTATTTCTACTCTTTTTAAAAGGTTAAGAAGAGATCATGGGTTTTTTTTTTTAATTAAACTTTTTATTTTGGGGGAATTGTAGATTGACATGCAGTTGTATAAAACAACGCAGAGATCCTGTGAACCTTTTACCCAGTTCCCTGTGGTAACCTCTTGTAAAACTATAACACAGTATCACAGCCAGGACCCTGAAATTGATACAATCCAGTGATCTGATTCAGATATGCTCCAGTTTGACTTGTACTCTTATGCATGTGTGTGTGTGTATTTAGTTCTATCCACCACCACAAAGACATACAACAATTTCATTATAACAAGGACAATAATGGTATTTTAATACCTGCAAAAATATGCATTACCTGTTTATTTGAATATTAACGTCAGGGTAGGTTCAAAGCCAAACCTTCAACAAACGAAATGAGGAAGCATATTTACTTGATCATCAAAGGAAAAAGCCAACATTTTCCAGATAATTCTAATCAAATGGATAAATGAGGAAAAACAACATTGACAGTGGCCCAGAGCAGGTTTCTAGGGCAGGACACACCTCTCCTACCTTGTCCTTTTTATCTTGTCGGGCATATGGGAAACACGGGATCACAGCAGTCACCCTGGATGATGACGCGATCTTGCAGGCATTGATCATGATAAGGAGCTCCATCAGGTTGTCGTTAATTTCCCCGCAGCCACTCTGGATGATGTAGACATCTTCCCCTCTCACACTTTCACCAATCTCCACGCTAGGAAAAGAAAACTGCCATCGGTTAATATTGAAGCATATTTGCATCTTGGGCATCCCTGAGACCACCCCCAGGTTTGGTGATCACCAGGATGACTCATAGGACTCAGCCTAATAGTTGCACTCATGGCTGTGATTTATTGCAGGGAAAGGACACAGAGCAAACTCAGCAAAGGGAAAAGGTGCATGGGGTGAAGATGGGGGAAAGAGGGTGCAAGCTTCCAAGACTCCTCCCCAAGGGGAGTCAGAGGTAGAGCTTAATGCCCCAGTAGTGAGCTGTGACAACACGTGTGAAGGGCTCTCCACCAGGGAAGCTGCTTAGAGACTCAAGTCCCAGGGTTTGTATTGTGGGCTGGTCATATAAGCACCCTCTGCCTAGCACATACCAAAATGTCAGACTCACAGGCATTCAGCATGAACCACATTGTTTATCAATTGTTTAAGAGTTTATGCACTGAGCCATTCTTACTGGGAAACGGTGGGTACCCTTGCAAAATCTAAGCTCCCAGAGGCCAGCCAAGGGCCAACCTTGCAAACAGGCCTAAGTCTCAGGCCTGCTATGTTAACTCTTTTCTGCAAAATACTATATTTAGTTTTAGTTTTTTATTAAAGTTATACAGTCATATTGCTTAAAAAATTCAAACCATTCTGTAAGACTTATAACAGAGAAAGTGCCCAGAGGCCACCAATTTCAACTCTTGATAGGGTTTTTAGATATTTTCCTTCAAGTCTAGCTAATATGTGTGTATTGCTATGTCTTGATTTTTCATTTTAGGCAAAGTGTATTGACTTCTCACTATGGAAGATGAGGATTGAACTCTATTTCCATTCAGTTCCATCACTTGCAATGCAAACTTCCCATCTCGCCATCGTCCCAATATAGATCAATATACACATTAAAGATTGACTCTACGTTTTTAACTGCACAAATGCTGCTCAGAGCTCTGCCATGCAATAAACTTAAACGAATGTTTATATTTTCTTTTCATGCACATCTTTTCTTTCTATTTTCCCTGGAGGTCATTCTCTTACCTTTTTATCTGCTAAGTTTTCTGAATCCTGAATCCAGATTCCACCCTAAACCCTTCACTAACAATCAAAATCTCCCAAGGTCAGAGGCCTCAAGTCCCATCTGCATTTCATCATCTTGCAGGCATCCCTCCCAGGGGTGGCAGGCCTGGGTTATCTCTCTGCCTGTGCACAGCTGCCATCCGGGGATCCCCTGCCCCCTCTCCTGCACTCCATTTGCCATTTTCTGTATCCTCTTTCTTGGTATACTTCCTTGTTTTGCTGGCTGGCATCCTCACATAGCTTCTGGAGAAAGAGTAAATAGCAGCTAAGTTTTTGAAAATTGCATGTCTGGAAGTTTCTGTATTTCCAGGTACAGAATTCTGGATGTCCAACATGAGAGGGAGAGCCAGCTCATCCCTGGTATATTCCTTTGATGGGAAGAAACAGAAAATAGTGCTGTGTGCTCAGGCACGTCCTTCGCAGAGCTCTGCATCCAAACCAAGACGATGGTCAGCTCTGCTATGTTTTGAAAGGGGAAATTTCTTTCAATGATTGATATTATTTGGAACGACTTGAGCATAGCATGAATTTCGTGTCTTCTTATGCACAACCTCTTATCCCGAGACTGCAGAAAACTGCACTGCACCCAGCTGAATGAAGCCACTTAGAAATACACAAACATACCCATGTACACACCTCAAGGACAACGAGCCACACTCATTCACATTTGGTGTCACAACTTTTCACATCATTTCAGAGAACCCTAAACCTCAGGCATTTTTCAATGGAAAATCCCATCTCTGTCGTAGTATTTATGTAATTTTTTTTTTCTCACTTTGTTGCCCAGGCTGGAGTGCAGTGGTGACATCTCAGCTCACTGTAACCTCTGCCTCCCGGATTTAAGTGATTCTTCTACCTCAGCCTCCCGAGTAGCTGGGATTACAGGTACACACCACCACACCTGGCTAATTTTTGTATTTTTAGTAGAGACAGGTTTTGCCATGTTGGCCAGACTGGTTTCGAACTCCTGACCTCAAGTAATCCGCCCACCTCAGCCTCCCAAAGTGCTGGGATTACAGATGTGAGCCAATGCACCCAACCAATATTTTTTGAACATGTAATACATGTCAGTGTTTTATCATTTTGATAGGATCCCTAATCCGAAATTCTGAAATCTGAAACTTTGAGTGTCGACATCATGCTCAAAGGAAATGGTCATTGGAGCATTTTGTATTTTGGATTTTTGGAGATTTGGAATGCCCAACCAGTGAGTACAATAGAAATATTCCAAAATGCAAAAAATAAAAAATAAAAATTTAAAAATCTGAAATACTTGTTGTCCCAGGCATTTCTGATAAGGGATACTCAACCTGTATAACATTCCTATGATTTTTTAATGGGTCACTGAGGAAGTTTTTAAACGTTATGTCCCTAACCCCATTTTTCTCATAAGCCCTGTGGTTTTGGATTGCCTGATTTTGCATAGCGTGGTAATTTTTAGGAATACATATGTCACGTTACAGCAGAATTGTCTGTAAATGTATTCATCCCAAAATGAAATATTTTAAAATTACAAATAAGGAGCATGAATAATTATCCTTTTCCCTTCTCCTGCTATCAGATACTCAATACAATTGTTTTCTTAAAAGAGTCAAATAAGGTCGGGTGCAGTGGTTCACACCTGTAATCCCAGCACTTTGAGAGGCTGAGGTGGGCGGATTACCTGAGGTCTGGAGTTCTAGACCAGCCTGACTAACATGGAGAAACCCCATCTCTACTAAAAAATACAAAATTAGCCAGTGTGGTGGTGCATGCCTGTAATCCCACCTACTCAGGAGGCTGAGGCAGGAGAATCACTTGAACTCAGGAGGCGGAGGTTGCAGTGAGCCGGGATGGCACCATTGCACTCCAGCCTGGGCAACAAAAGTGAAACTCCGTCTGGAAAAAAAAAAAAAAAAAGAGCCAATTATACCTAATGAAAATTTAAAAACAGGCTGGGCATGGTGGCTCATGCCCATAGTCTCAGCTACTTGAGAGACTGAGGCCAGGGGATTGTTTGAGCCCAGCCTGGGCAATGTAAGCAAGACCCCGTCTCTAAAAAAAATTTTAAAGGAAAATAAAAATAAAGTTTTTCAAGTTGACATGTTGTGAAAATTGTTTTGATAACATTCACACATCTTCTTGCATGCCTTCTACTATGGACGAAAATATGCCAACTTCACAGGATGAGAGGGACAGAAAGAGTTCTATGTGCTTCCTCCTATTTCAAGATCTAAGGAGCTAAATCTAACTGCTTTGTGAACATTACATAAACTATGAGATGAACTTAATTTGGAAATTGCTGTGGTTTAAATGTGTTCCCTAAAGTTCATGTATTGAAAGCTTAATCCCCAGTATAGGAATATTGACAGGTGAGACCTTTAAGAGGTGATCAGGTCATGAGGGCTCTGTCCTCACAAATGGATTAACGTCATCATTGCTATAGTGTGCTCACTATCTTGAGAATGGGTTTATTATATTAGCAAGTTTGGCCCTCTTGCTGTCTCTCAAATGTGCTCTCTTGCCCTTCCACCCTTCTGCCATGGGATGATACAGCAAGAATGCCCTTGCCAGATGCCAGCCCCTCAATATTGGACTTCCCAGCCTCCAGACCTATGAGAAATAAATTTCTTTTGTTTATAAATTAGCCAGTCTCCGGTATTCTGTTATAGCAGCACAAAATGAACTACAGCAGAAATCAAGTACAGTATTATATAGCTGAGAGGTCGACAAAACACAGCACACAGGCCGTTTTTCTATGGCCTGTGAGTTAAGAATGGCGTGGTGGGCAGAATAATGGCCCCCTAAAGATGTCTACATCCTAATCCTTTGAATATGTGAGTTTATATGGCAAAGGGGAAATAAGTTTGCAGATGGCATTCAGGTTGCTCACCAGCTGACCTTAACATGGGGAAATTATCCTGGATTATTTAAATTGGCCCATTGTAATCACAGGGCCCTTAAAAATGCAAGAGGGAAACAGCAGAAGCAGGGTCAGAGCAACATTTTGTTGCTGAAATTGAAGGTGGAAGAGGCCAATAGTGAAGGAATGTGGGCTGCCTCTACAAACTGGAAAAGGCACGGGAACAGATTCTCCCCTAGAGCTTCAGAAGAGAATGCAGCCCTGCTAACCTGTGACAGACATTACTGAGGCAAGGGGATTTACAGAACTGTAAGACACAGCAGCAACAGAGACTACGCGTGCTAGCACTGCCTAAAATATTTACGATTTGGCCCTTTACAGAAAAACTTTGCCAACTCCTGGTCTTATGACGTTTATCCCACAAGATTAGATTCTTTGGCCTGTTTTTCCTCAGGAACCTCAATTCTCATATGACTAGCAGTCCAGGGGAGGACAGAGAATATCATCACCATGGCAACTTTTCCCCTACAGCTAGTCCTGCTTCTACTCAAAAAGATGATCATGACTACCTTTATTCTAGGTCTTTAAAAAATTGTGGCCAGAAGGCAGCATCCATTTGCCGTTCCGCCAGAGGATCTTTATTGACCCCCAAATAAAAAGGCTGAAAAGCATCACTGACTCAACAATAAACTGGCATGGTAACTAAAAGATAGCCACAGACTCTTAACACTTTTCCCATCAAGGAGCAGGGTCTAGTCTCCCGCCCTTGAATCTGGGAGGGCTCTGTACTTGCCCAACAGCTTATGACAGAAATTATGATACACCAACTTTCAAGCCCAGTCCTTAATGGACTGGTGGCTTCAATGTCCTGTCTTTTGGAACATGTGCTCTTAGAACCCAGCTTCCATGCTATAAGGAAGCTCAAGCAGCCCCATGGAGAGGTCTACAGGAAGAGGAGCTGAGGTTCCTAACCAAGCTCCTGGGCAAAAGCTAGTAACAACTTTTGCTACCAGTTTTTACCAGTCATGTGAGCCATCTTCAAGAACCCTCCAGCCCCAGTTAGCCACCTCAGCTGTGACCATATGGGACAAAAACAAGTTTTCTTCACTGAGCCCTTCCCAAATTGCAGATTTGTAAGCCAAATCAACAATTACTGTTTTAAGCCATTAAGCTCTTTATTTATTACATGGTAACCGATAACCTCGTATAACTTTGTATAACCTTGTCTCACAGTATAGCTTAAGATTCTGCCAGCAGGTTAACTGACCAGGGTAAAATGTTACAACAGAGACATCTAGACACCTGCTGTCCTAAGATGTCACCATGGAATTTCCATGGTCTATAGTGAAGCTGGAGCGGATCTCTCCCTGCATATCTGAAATGATTTAGGGATGAGAAGGTAAAATTAGAAGGCTCTATGTTCAGTTAAGTAGCATATAAAAAATGTAAAATGGGAGGATTGATGGCCAGGAGACAGCAAACCAGATTTCTGATTCTAGCTCAGTGACAGATTCAAGAAGGGGCCCTTACATGAACTGAATGAATTTTGTCTTCCTTTTGCCCTTCAGTTTCTCCTCTCTACAATCACACAGTTAAAAGCTGGATTCCTAGCACAGTACCCAGTCCAGAGAGGGCTGTTTATAAAAATTAAGCTCTGTACTTGTACAGTTCATGGAAAAGAGAAAAATCAGGCAGTGAACCTTTTATATTCTATATATTAAAAACATAAAATGTAGCTATATAGGCAATTCCCAAACTTCATGCTGAGTGGTTTTTGAGGCCCCACAATTTCTAATTATCAAGTGATGGTTATAAAACACCAAAAACGAAATAAAAGTGAGTCTGCTTTATATTTGAACCAAATGTATAAACAATCATACCTCAATGTCTGAGTGAGTTTTGCCCAACGGCACATGCGGTATTTTTAGGAGAAACTCAACACTGACTTAGCAGTGAACTGATCTAGATTAACCATGCTCCTTAGCAAAAGATCATGCAGCACTGACTACATGGAAGGGCAACATACTTGCTTTCAAAATTTACTTCACCACGAAATTTCTCCTTTACTCATATGACAACACCTTCTGAACAAAAACTATTCTTCTCATGTTCCTAAAGCGACTGAAAGTTGAACAAGACTGGCAAAATATTGCAACACTCAAACCTAGCTCTATCCTTCTCCAGAGCCCTAGACCATCCTCTCAGACTTCTGCATTAAACACTGCAGAGCGGAATTCTTTAGCCAAAGTCCACCTGCCACTCATTCACAATGTTTCTTCACTTATATTATCATCGGAGCCATAACTGGAATTTGCCACCTGGAGGAAGTCACATAAGATTCACATATCCTAAAAAGCCGACTTGCCAAAAAATAGTACCTTTCCCATCAGTATTAACATAACTCCTCATTAAGAAATTTTTGCCTGACCCCAAGTCATCAAGATTTTCTCCTAGAAATTTTATAGTTCTAGATTTTACACTTAGGTCTATGATCCACTTCAAAGTTAATTTTTACAAATGGTGAAAAGTATGGATGGAATTTCATATTTTTTGGGCATATGGGTGTCCAACTGTTCCGGCACCATTTCTAGAAAATGCTGGTTAAATTGGATCTTTGCCAAAGATAGAAAAATTATCAGTAACTGTGGACAGTTAACGGTACTAGATATTAGAGGAAGAAGGGGGAAAAATGAGACCAATTTGAAATGAGTCAAGGAGCTGTGTGGACTCAGGCAGGTGGACAAAGGAGCCCCCCAGGTCAGCTTCCGAGGATGGCCACCACCTGACCCACAGGCAGAGGCGACCACTTCTCCTGGGCTTGAGAAATGGGTGTAAGTTACAGTCGAATCACGGCATTGTTGCTGTACACAGCAGAGTCCCAGAACAAGAAGGAAGCTGAAAGTCCATCATCTTTGAAGCAGCAAGAGTAGTGGGAGCAGAGGGGAGCCCAGCACGTGCGCTCTGGGGTTCTCACAGTCTTTCAAACCTTGGCACAACTCCACGCTCTGGATAACGCAGTGGTCTGCGCCCTGGCTGCTCAGGAGAGTCAACTGGGAAGCTGTAAAATCGCTGATCCTCCGCCCGTTGGATCAAACCCTTGGGGGCAGGTGGGGGAAGCAGCGTTCAGACCGTCCCCAGGTAAACCCACTGTGCAACCGGAGTTGGGGACGGGAGAAACCTTTAGTCGCACGCACTGGTCTGAGGTTCAGCTTTGCAGGGACGCGGAAACTGGGACCAGCCAACCCTGGACGTCCCTCCACCGCGCGCTGACCCGATGCGGTTCCCGCCCGCTTCGCCCACTCTCTCCCCGACGGTCTGTGACCGCCCAGACGTCTCCCTTCCGGGATGGGGACGCCAGGCCCGGCAGCGCCGCTGGGAGGCCGGGAGCGGCTTGGGACCGCCGAGTCGCCGCGGTCCCAGGACCGAAGGCCCTGCCGCCGGGGGTACAGCCGGGGCGCGCACCGGGACGCGCGGCGCCCGGCCTCGGCTTCTTCGCAGGCGATGGCGCGGGGGCGCGGAGGCCGCATTGCCACCGTCCCGCCCCGGAAGGGGGAGCGCGGCGGCCGCGGAGGTGGCCCGGGCAGGCGCCGGCCCCCAACCCGGCCCCGCAGCCGCGTGCCCAGCGCTCTCCCTAGCCCGGCCGCCGGCGTGGCCCCCACCTGGTCTCTTGGTTGCTGAACTTCTTGGTGACCACCTTGCCCAGCTCCAGGCCCAGACGGTCGGCCACGCGCTGGGACAGGTCCTGATGCGAGCTGCCGCTGAACAGCACGATGTTGGGCATGGTGGGGCGCGGGACTCCGAGGGGCGCGCGGCGGCGGAGGAGGTGGCGGAGGCGACAGCGACAGCGACGCGGGGGGCTGCTGCTGCGGGAGCGGGAAAGCGCGGCGGCTAGATGTAGGGAAGGGGAGGAGCGGAGGGGGAGGAGCCAGAGGAGGAGCTGGAGGGGGCCGAGAGGGAGGAAGAGCGGCAGTGGAGGGGGAGCTGGAAAGTGCCAGGGGGCGGGGGCACAGCCCTGGCAGCAGTTTTGGACGCCCTGGGTGGTCCTGAAGCCCGAAGGTGTCCTTGCTCCGCGAGAGAGCTCCGAGCCTCATTCTTGACCTTCCAGACCTGCCTCGCGGGTAGAGCCAATGAACCGCGGTTAGCTGGGCTCAGAGGGAGAGTTCGGGACGGGGCGGGGGGCTGGGGGGATCCCTAGAGGTGCTTCGCAGCCCGGAGCGACTTCCCACCCCGGAACATCGCAAATCCAGTGTGGGCGACTGGTGTTCAACTATGGCAAGGGTCTGCAAACTACAGTCTATGGGCCAGATCGCGAGAGCTCCCTGTGTTTGTACCAGAGAGCTAAGCATCGTTTTCATACATGAACATTTGCACTTTATGTGATGATAGCAGACACCGCCTTTGAACTCCAATGAAGAGAAATATCCCCCCGACAAAAGAATTCCTTTTCTCTTATTAATAGATGTGGGTTGCAAATAATTGTACTCAAATATTATTGTATGTTGGATTATATCAATAAAAACATTGTGACAATTTTTTTTCTCTTGTTATGTAAGTTCCTACGTAATATCTTCCCTTTTGTTGCTTGGTCTGCAAAACGTAAATATTGGCCATGTGGTCCTTCATAGTTCAAACTTGATGACCCCTGAACTACAGTTGCCCCCGCGCCATGTGTCCTTAAAAAAATCCAGCCACTATGTGAGTCCTCATCACAGGCTGAGGGGAAGTGTTGCTCTTGATGGCTCACTGGATCAGACCAAGTCCCTCAGATTCACCATTTTTCGGTAGATGTGATGGTCCTTGGGCCACTTCACAACCTTCCGCCTGTCGGATGCTCAAGGGCCCGATCCCAGGAACACAGATCTCCCTAGACAGTCCAGCTCAGTCCCTCCACATCCCTGGAGTCAGGGCCTCCTTCCCCTCTTTCCTGCTAGAAACCAGCGAAAAGGTTTTCTCAAGATGCCAAATGCAGTACCAGAGCCAACTTCAGGGCGCAAACCAAGTGTAAGAGAAAGGAAACCAGTCCCTGTCTATAGAGGGCTGGTTGGTGATGCTGGTCACAGTTTCACACTCCTCAACAAAGGCTGATTCAACCGGGTAGATAAATGGCTTGGTTTTACTAATGTTTGCCAAGAACTGGCTCTCCATCAACAGCAAAGCCCACTTGCAATTGGGTTGTAGCCTACACTAATCAGACTTCATAATGGGATTTGGGAGATTGCTGGGGTGATTCGTATCATTGGGATTTTTCATCTGGGTCCTTGTACTTTGCAAGGAAATTACTTTGCATATCGAGTGTTTCTTGTAAACTTTTGTATCTGCCAACCTATCAAAAAGTTATCTAAACTAACAATTTTAGCAACATTTCTGGCCCTTTTTCATTCCGTCTAGAGATGTGTATGTGCCCTATTATATGAGAAAACAAACAAAAACCCCTATCTGCAATGGTTTATTATCTATATATTTCACAGTTAATTACCATAGCAATGAGATTTATACTTGACCACTATGTTTAAAATTTTTATTGAGTGAGTCTGCTAATGTAGTTATATTTAAACTCTTCTAATAAAATTTACTATCAGCAAATTACTATAATTTTTATATACTTAAAATTTCTCTCATAGATAAAATTGACTAATAATGGATTCCTCTAAATATATACATGCTCTTCTCAAAGGGAAAGTGGCATCCTCTTAGCATGATGGGGCTGTGGTTCTTTGGTAACACAGAACCAAAGCTGATGGACTATAAAACAGTAAAAGTTAAAGCCCCTGGCCTTTGGGTGGGTAAATGGCTGCAGATTTGGAAGCTTGGATTGAATTGTGACAAACCATGGCCTTGACAGCACCAAGGAGAAACAATATCTCAGTTGGGGCATCTAATACAATGATTGTTGGTTCAATAGTTTGATGAGTTACTCTGCTTAAATGCTGAATGTAAACAAGGTGAAATGTGCCATTGGGGTTGATGAGAATACTAATGGGAATCATTGAAAAATCATCATGAGTCACAGACTGTTCAGAAAGCTGTCACTTGTAAATGAGTAGCTACAGATGATTTTATTTAAGTGTGAACACTTTCTCTCCCAAGTGCCTTTATACTTGGTCAATAGGAGCCAGGTTGTGGGAAACGTTGGTCTAGAGCAGGTTTCTGAACCTCAGCACAACTGATATTCAGGCTGGGTAATTCTTTGTTGTGGGACTGTCCTGTGCATTGCAGGATGTTTAGCAACCTCCCTCGCCTCTACCCACTAGATGCCAGTAGCACCTATCCACCACTGTGACAACCAAAAGTGTCCCCAGACATTGCCAAATGTCCTACAAGGGGCAAACTCACCACAGGTTGAGAATCACTAGTCTGAATGAACCCCTGGCACTTCTCTCCTCCATGTGGGCCTTTCCTCGTGGTTGCTTGGGCTTCCTTACAGCATGGCTGCAAGGTTCCAAGGAGTGTTCTAAGAAGGTAAGTCTCAATGAGCAAGTGCTTATCAAGCCTCTGCTTTTATCTTGCTTGCTAATGTCTCATTGACCAAAGCAAGTTACATGGCCAAGACCAGCCGTCAACGTGGTATGGGACAACAAAAGGACAAGAGTACTGTCCACCAACTGTCTACCACAGTGCACTTCTTGAACAACATTTGAAGTTGGGGAGCCTCTGGAAAAGAGGAACACTTGTTCAAAGACCCAAGACTTAGAAGAGAAAAAGAACATATACTCTCTGCATATGTGATCCAGGTCTCAGACTGTTTATAAAATATACATTATCTTAAGATGAAATGTTAGTTTAAAAAATAAAAATGATGAGATATTTTCCATTGTTGATTTCTATCTTCATTGACTCATGGATAGAGATTAATGGTAAAACAATGATTTGAATTTATGAACAGTTTCACGTCTTCTATTTCCTACATCATCTGGCCAAGTTCTTTGTATGTAGTAAGAAGTCTAAGTATTTGCTGAGTGAATTTATCCCTGACTATTTTAGGGCTAAGAAATGGAAGAAATGGCCCAAAGAAACATGGCTAGTTGAAAGCAGCAAAGAAATTAGAATGTGGATCTTCTAGCCCAGTCCTTTTCTCTCTAGAATGGTACTGTCCAAAAGAAATGTAATGATTGTTTCCTATATGATGCTATGAAAAAATTTTAAACTTTTTTTAAAGAAATATAATGCAAGCCACATATGTAATTTATATTTTAGTAGCTGTATTTTAAAAGAATATAAAAAACAATTGAAGGTAATTTTAATAATACCTTTAACCCAATATCCAAAATATTATCATTCCAACATGTAATCAACATAAAACATATTAATGAGCTATTTTGCATTTTTTGTATCAAGTCTTCAAAATCCAATATAGATTTTACACTTAGAGCACATCTTAATTTGGACTTGCCATATCTGAAGTGCTCATCAGTCACATGTGGCTGATAGTTGCTGTATTAGAACAAGAAGTTCTAGAACACTAGTTCCTGAGAGCAATGCCAAGACACTCTGACATAACCTTTCTCTTGTATGTTTTTATTAGGGGTGTGGCAAATAATTTATAACTTATTATGAAACACTAACATTTACAAACAATTTATTTTAAAAATAAGTCAAAATAGATTCAACTTTAATTCTGTATTAATAACATTTTCACTCATAATCAAGTATTTTTTCTAATTTTTATTTCTAAAACTTTACCTTTTACTTCTATTGTTTAAAGAAAAATTCAAAAACAGAGATGAAAATATAATGAACACCCATGTACCCACCACCTAGATTTTGTAGCTGTCAAAAATTTCCCATGTTTGCTTTATCTATTTTTATCTAAAGTATTTTAAAGTAAATTACAGATGTTATATATTCACATCTAAATTATTTAGCCTGCATATATCTGTAAAAAGATAAAGACATATCACCATATGCAAACATTAATTTAAAATTGATCAAAGACCTAAATGCAAGAGCTAAAACTATAAAACTCTTTTTCTTTTTCTTTCTTTTTTTTTCTTTTTTTTCTTTTTTTTAGCAGAATCTCACTCGATTGCCCAGGCTGGAGTGCAGTGGTGTGATCACGGCTCACTGCAGTCTCGACCTCCTGGGCTCAAGTGATCCTCTTGCCTCAGCCTCCCGAGTAGCTGGGACTACAGGTGCACTCCATCATACCAAGCTAATTTTTGTATTTTTTGTAGAAATGGGATCTTTATAAAAAATACAAAAATGTTGCCCAGGCTGGTCTCAAACTCTCATGCTCAAGTAATCCACCCTCCTTGGCCTCCCAAAGTGCTGGGATTATAGGCGTGAGCCACCGCACCCAGCCTAAAACTATGGAATCCTTAAAAGAAAACATAGGTATGAATTTTCATGACTTTGGATTAGGCAAATATTTCTTTAATATGACATCAAAAGCACAAGCACCACCAACAAAAATATATAAACTGGACATCAAAATGAAAAACTTATGCTTCAAAGGATACCATCAAGAAAGTGAAAGAAGTCCAGGCATGGTGGCTCACGCCTGTAATCCCAGCACTTTGGGAAGCTGAGGTGGGCAGATCACGAGATCAGGAGTTCGAGACCAGCCTGACCAACATGGTGAAACCCCGTCTCTATTAAAAATACAAAAGAAATTAGCCGGGCGTGGTAGCACGCACCTGTAATCCCAGCTACTCAGGAGGCTGAAGCAGGGGAATCACTTGAACCCAGGAGGCGGAGGTTGCAATGAGCCGAGATTGCACCACTGCACTCCAGCCTGGGCGACAGAGCAACACTCCTTCTCAAACAAAACAAAACAAAACAAAAAAAAAAAAGAAAGAAAGAAAGAAAGAAAGAAAGAAAGAAAGAAAGAAAGAAAGAGAAAAACAACCCAAAGAATGGGAGAAAATGTTTGCAAATCATGTATCTGATGAGGGTCTTGTATCTAGGATATATAAAAAATGACCACAACTCAATAATAAAAAGACAACCAAATTTTAAAATGATCAAAGGAGACTGCACCTGAATGTTTATAGCAGCTTTATTCATAATTGTTAAAACTTCAGAGCAACCAAGATGTCCTTCAGTAGGTGAATAGACAAACTGTGACACATCCAGACAATGGAAAGCTATTCAGCACTATAAATAAATGAGCTATTATGTCGTAAGAAGACATGGAGGAAACCTAAATGCATATTACTAAGTGAAATAAACCAATCTGAAAAAGCTACAGACTGTAGTATTCCACCTGTATGACATTCTGGTAAAAGCAAAACTGCAGAGATGGTGAAAAGATCAGTGGTTGTCATTGGCAAGAGGGGAAGGACGGATGAATTGGTGGGGCACAGAGAATTTTTAGGGCAGTTAAACTACTCTATGATACTACTATGGTGGATGCATGTCATTACATATCTGTTGAAACTCATAGAGTGTACAATATCAAGAGTGGACCTTGATGTAAATTATGGACTTTAGATGATAATGACGTGTCAATGTACGTACATTGATTTTAGTTAGTAGGAGAGGCTGTGTGTGTGTGTGGGCCGAGAATATATGGGAGGTCTCTGTACTTTTCACTTAATTTACTGTGAACCTAAAACTGCTCTAAAAATTTAATCTCTTAAAAAATGAAAAATATGTGGGCAAAAGATCCGGTAGACATTTCTCCAAAAAAGATATCCAGATGGCTAATAGACACTTGAAAAGAGGCCAGCGCCATGGCTCACGCCTGTAAATCCCAACACTTTGGGAGGCCAAGGTGAGTGGATCACCCGAGGTCAGTAGTTTGAGACAAGCCTGGTCAACATGGAGAAACCCTGTCTCTACTAAAAATACAAAAATTAGCCGGGTGTGGTGGCAGGCATCTGTAATCTCAGCTACTTGGGAGGCTGAGGCAGGACAATTGCTTGAACCCATGAGGCGGAGTTTGCAGTGAGCCAGGATTGTGCCACTGCACTCCAGCCTAGAAGACAGAGTGAGACTCTGCCTCCAGAAAAAGAAGAAGAAGAAAAAAAGATAGTCATCATAATTAGCCATCAGAGAAATGCCAGTGAAAACCACGAGGAGATGCCACTTCATACCCACTATGTTGGCTGTGATAAAAAAGAGATAATGATGACAAATGTTGGTGAAAATGTGGAGAAATTGGAATCCTCAGACACTGTTGATGGGAATTCCAAATGTTGCAGCTGCTTTGGAAAAGTCTGGCAGTTCCTCAAATGGTCAGAGTGACCATATGAGCTGGGAATTCCACTCTTAGGTATATACTCAAGAGAGTTGGAAACAGGCATTCAAATGAATAGTTTACATGAATGTTATCAGCAGCGCTATTTGCAATAGCCGAAAGATGAAATCAACCCAGATGTCCATCAGCTGATGAGTGGATAAACAAAATGTGGTCATCTGTACAATGAAATATTATTTAGCTTTTAAAAAGAATGAAATTCTGATATGTACTACAGAAGCTTTGAAAACATTATGCTAAGTGAAGAATACAGACACAAAAGACCACTTAGTGCATGATTCCATTTACATGAAATGTTCAGAATAGGAAAGTCTATATACAGAAAGTAAATCAGGGTTTGCCTAGGGTTAGTTAGAGGGATGGAAAGATGGAGGGATGGCAGGGCTAAAAGCAAAAGGGTATGGGATTTCTTTGGGGTGGTAATAAAAATGTTTTAAAATTGTTATGATGAATGCACAACTCTGTGAACATACTAAAAGTCATTGAATTTTACACTTTAAGTGGGTGAATTGTATGATATATAAATTGAATCTCAATAAAGCTCTTAAAAGGAGAGATAAAGACATTTTTCTTTATGATTCCAAGACCATGATCACATCTAACATACTAACATGTCAGGTTGTCTTGATATAATATTGAGATAGATCACTGGTTTAAGGTGCTGACAGCCTTGTAAGCCTCCATTATAAGCCTGCATTTTAGCCTTGTAAAATGCAAACTTTCTAATTCTATTAATCTTTGCTGTGTACAATATTAGCCGGAATTCTTCAGTACAAAAGAGCTTCCCTTCGTCTTCTGGGCTACTTGATTACCCTAAAATAAGGTTTGTACTAGAGAAACAAGAGAAAAGTTAAATTTTCTTCCCTTTCATTACCACTTTCCAGAATCAGAAGTTTGGTTTTTGAACACTGTTTTCCATGGAAAGGAATCAAGTATTCTTGCGATTTGACCAATTCAAGGTCTGGATCAGGAACGGACGAAGTGAACCAGAACATCTTGTCTCAGATATAGCAAAGATGATGGGGAATACGTCAGAAGGATAAAGGTGCCAGTTTAAAATGATTACTATTGCCAGACATGGTAGCATATCTATAAACATGGTGACTCGGAGGCTAACACAGAAGGATCACTTGAGCCCAGGAGTTTGAGGTCAGCCTGGGCAACATAGTGAGACCCCCATCTCTCAAAAGCAAAATTAATTAATTAAAAAGTGGCTACTATTGATTAAAGGTAGGGCAGTGTGAACATCAAAAATTAATGCAACTTTAGTTGCTTGAAATGTACCAAATATGTAAAAATCAGTGAGTCCATAGTGATACTCAACAGAATGAAAACCTGAACAAAAACAAAACTCGCTTGAATTCAGTGAAGATGAATATTAAACTAGCTTCTTTCTGTGAAAATTGGTCATTAAAGCTTTCTTCAGAGGCAAGGTGAAGATGTAATTACACTGATTTCTCTTGGTAATTCCATGTAATCTGATGCTGCCAAGGGGAATGTCCTTTTCATGCAGGTTGTATCAGTCACTTCTAGAAATAAGATCAAAGATCTGGTGCCTTCAGTCAGCTTAAGATAGCTGGATACTGCATATGTAATTCAAGCAGAAGAGGGGTCAAGGCCAGATAAGGAGCACAGGAATCCACACCCAGGATGCAGATGGAAGAGGAAGGAAATTTTGTAATAGTGGACATGGAAGATTCTTAAAGGGGGTAAAGGATTTGCATTGCGGGGGAGGAGGCGGGATAATATTCTGATGTACATGAAGTAATTGAAATTAGGCTGAGCTTAACTTTGGTGTGAGTGTCTAAATTAAGCAAGGGTCAATAAAAGCGAGTTGTCTCAAATCCTTTCTGGAATAAGGTAGCAATTAAGAGAAGAAATAACAATATTGTGTATATATATAGCACTTACTATGGCAGGGCTTTGCAGCAACCCTATGAGTTCAGTTTTATTACTCTCATCCCCATTTCACAGGTAGAGAAGCTGAGAAACAGAGAAGTTAGATAACTTGCCCAAGGCCACACAGCTACATAGTGGAGCCAAGCAGCTCTTTACCACTACTCTCTCCTGCTCCCCACTTCACTCTCCCATGTAAGTGTGAGCAGTTGAAGAAGGCTTTCAATTAGAGATAAACGTAGTGTATAAAGAGTCCTTCTCCTTCCTTGTGATAATGTTTTCTACTTCTAAACAATCCCGGTAACACAGTCTTGATAAGGATTATCCCACCTCGCCAAGAAATGTTGGGATGCCTCCAAGCGTGACCCTGGGCTTTCTTGTCTTTTTTTTTTTTTTTTTTTTTTGAGACGGAGTCTGGCTCTGCCGCCCAGGCTGGAGTGCAGTGGCCGGATGTCAGCTCACTGCAAGCTCCGCCTCCCGGGTTTACGCCATTCTCCTGCCTCAGCCTCCCGAGTAGCTGGGACTACAGGCACCCGCCACCACGCCCGGCTAGTTTTTTTTGTATTTTTAGTAGAGACGGGGTTTCACTGTGTTAGCCAGGATGGTCTCGATCTCCTGACCTCGTGATCCGCCCGTCTCGGCCTCCCAAAGTGCTGGGATTACAGGCTTGAGCCACCGCGCCCGGCCGGCTTTCTTGTCTTTATTCTTTCTACAAACTCTCCTTGATGTCATCCAGGCCCATGACTTAATCTTGATGACTTTCATGTTTGTATCTTCAGCTCAGACCTCACACTTGAGGTCCAACTTGAACATACAACTCTACAACAGGGGTTGGCAAGTTATGGCCCATGGGCCAAATCCTGTCTATAACCCATTCTTGTAAATCAAGTTTTACATATTTACACATTCATTCATCTACATATTGTCTGTGGCTGCTCTTGTGCGACTAGGACAGAGTTGAGGGGTTGTGGTAGAGACTCCATGGCCTTCAAAGCCTAAATATTGACTATTTGAACCTTTAGAGAAAACACTGGTCTTCTCCAATGGGAAGTCTTCATGCTGTTGGTCCAGCCTGCTCTTCCCTGAGTACGTGGCACCTCCAACCACTCAGTTAATCAGAGGCAAAATGTGTGAATCACCCTCGATTCTGTCTTTCCTGTCACCCTCCCATCCTAAGACTGTTGATTCTGTTTGCCAAATCTGGACTTCTCTCCATCGCCATGGCCACCAGGCAGCCCCTGCATCAGCCTCCTTGAACCCTCAAGGAGGGCTCTCTTCTAAAGATCTTTGTCTCCCTCTAATCCCTTTCTATACCACAATCAGAATGATTTTTAACATTTTTTATTATTTTATTTTATTTATTTATTTTCTTGGAGATGGAGTCTCACTCTGTCACCCAGGCTGGAGTGCAGTGGTGCGATCTCGGCTCACTGCAACCTCTGCCTCCTGGAATGAAGCCATTCTCCTGCCTCAGCCTCCCAAGTAGCTGGGATTACAGGTGCCTGCCACCATGTCCAGCTAATTTTTGTATTTTTAGTAGACACGGGGTTTTGCCATGTTATCCAGGCTTGTCTCAAACTCCTGACCTCAGGTGATCCACCCGCCTCAGCCTCCCAAAGTGCTGGGATTACAAGCATGAGCCACCGCGCCCAGTGTGACTTTTTTTTTTTTTTTTAATCAAAGCTAATGAATTACTCTTCTCCTTAAAACCTGTAGATGGCCTCCCATAATACTCGTTAATTGGCCCTGCTTAACCCTCCGAGTTCATATCACCTTCCCCCACTGACCTTCAGCTTCTCTCCTCTCCTTTCTAAGATGCACAGAACCTGTCTGGCCATGGGAACTTTGCACATGCACCTTGCTCTCTCAGAAAACTCAAGATGGCTCCTCTATCACAGGCTTGGTTCATTTAATCTTTTAGTCTCAGTTTACAAAGATCACTTCTTTAACTTCCCTCTACACAACAATTCTCTGTCCTCCCCCAACCCCCAGCTCAGTTTTCTTGATCTCATTACTCTGTCTGTTGATTGCCCTCATAGTATTTATCTTCATCTGTAATGATCAATTTGCTGCCTTTAGTTGCATGTTGAATATCTTTGCCATTGGTGACTAGAACATAAATAACGTTAGGTCAGGGATTGGATCAGTCCTGGTCATAGCTTTATCCTCAGAGTCTAGCACAGAGCTAGCCAGACAACAAATACATGCAGCTTTGTGGGTCAGCTATAGGGTCTTTGTTACAACTACACAAGTCTTCAATGGTAGCACAAGTAAATGATTGGGTGCGGTGTGTTCCAATAAAACTTTGTTTATAGACATGAAATTTAAATTTCATTTAATCTTAATGTGCCATGAAATATTCTTTTGGTTTTTTTCCCCCAGCCATTCAAAAATGTAAAAACCATTATTCGCTTGAAAGTTGTATAGAAACAAAGCTTCTGTGATTTGGCCTTAAGTAGTTTGTCAATCCCTCATCTAGCATATTGCTTGGCAGAGTCTCATAATTTTTTCAAATAAAGAAGGCATGCAAGCAAGAACTTCAAAATTAGAAATATTCTCCAACCGATTCTCCTTATATTAGAAATCAACGTGATCCATGCAGATAGCAACCAAGAGTTCATTAATATCTGGCATCTTCCTAAACACCCACTTCTCTTTACGTTGTGCAGACAAAGTCACTCTCATAAATAACCCAGATATGGAAAGGAATTAGTATTCAGTGACTCTCAGAAACTTTTTAGAGTAATAAGGAATAACTCTAACAAAGCATGCCTTTCTGTTCATTGTATAATAAGGTACACACACACACACACACACACACACACACACACACACACAGAGCTAACTTTTTCAATTCTACCATTGGTTTTTTTGTTCTCTGGATTCTGAATTATCTCAACCTTTTTCTTTTCTTCCCTGAGAATACTGAGGCACTTTTCCTTCAAGAAACTGGTAGTAAACCAGAGAATAGTGTTTGCATGTATGTGTTCTTAGTTTTCTTATTCTTGACTTAGATCTTTACCACCATTTTCTGTTCCCACCATCATCAAGTCTTTAGGACTGTGATGGTAACACTGTTTCTCTTTATTCTCCTACCTTCAGTATCTTTTGCTCCCCACGGATCAGAGGTGTCAGCTAAAAAAATACAAATTGCTTATTCTACCTAATTAATTTAGCCAAGGTAGTAGAGAAACGTTGAAATCAATATTTTATTGGTGTTTATTTTTTTTTAAAAACTGTTTATTTCAAAAGCTAGTGTTTTTTTTTTTAAAAAAAGAGAAAACGAATAATTTTTGAAAACATTTTTTTTTTCTTTGAAAACAGACCTCTAAAGGAGGTGAAAGAGTTTGGCATGTACTTTCTGATGGCTTATCATATATAAGAATCTGATTGATGACCATAGATTTTTAACCAAAAAAAGTTCTTTTCCATGAATGCCAACTTACCATAACAACTATCTACATATCAGTTCTCAAAAGCATGACGTAATTTTCTCGATCTTTTAAAAGAAGAATTATGTGACCTTATTCAGGCTTGAAAAAGCCTCAGCTCAAGTGTCTTTGGGGAAAAAGCCACACTTAGTAAATGATTAACTTGCTTGGCATTCCTTCAAGGTCACTCCGTCATAGATAAGAGGACTGTGCCAGCCACCATCAGGAATTTAAGATCAAGCACATTTCTCTCTACTATTTAGACCCTCATTTCCAGATACCTTAAAGGAAGCCAATGAGATACATTTAATAAACATTCATATTGTGTGAAATACAAATAAATATAAATTGTATCAGTTTAATATAGAAAAAGGTTGCTTGTTTATTCAATAATTGATGGGATCCCAAGAAGGGAACATGAGTTCCTACTGTGTGCCAAGCTCCTTGTCATAGATTCACCTTTCATTCCCACAATAACCCTGTCGGATAGTATTTCCCTAGTACAGATAAGGAAACTGAGGCTCCTGGATAGTGATGCATCCAAGGTTACCTAGCAAGTAAGAAGTGTGCAAGGATCCAAACTCTCTGTTTTCTGTTTATAAGTTTGATTTTTCATATTGAAACACAGAAGATAATTGCTCACTCTTCTCTATTGGATAGGGCGAACTGTCCCTAGGGAACCAGTGGGTTTCTAGACATCTGATGATAGACCACGGGTGACAATAAATATATTTACAACTGGAATGGGAGTAAAATCAACATAAAAATCAATACACATATAAAATTATAAACGTCCTCCCTCTTATTCTCTAAACTGAGCTATACCAATCCAAAACTGCTTACCAAGTAATCTAAGTTGTAACATATTGCTCATTGAATATTCTAATAATTTCTAAATCATTTCTTGATTTTTAGAAATTGTTGCTGCTCTGTTTTGTTTGACACAGCTATGACCAGATGAATGATGCCTCTTTCTGAGCTATGATTTGATGCAAGGTGCCAAATCCAACTCATCCAATGATGTCCCCCTTAAATGGAGTGCCATTAGGGCCCCAATGCCAGCTCTTGGATTTGTTGCTGCTCAGGGGCCACCAGGATGAGTACCCAGGTCTCAGCTGGCTGAGCCTTTGTATATGAGAACTTTCTACATGGCATGGACTCCAGAACTATGGCTCTGCAAACCATGGGGCCACCAATGTCCCCTGATCCAGCCTGCTCTGTTCCCCCCTTCCGAACACCAGCGCTAGGCTCCCTACATTGGCACGACCCCCATGTCCCATGACCCACCTTTGAAGCTGTTAGAGGGTCATGTCCCATGACCTGTGCCATGTCCCACGGCCCGCCTTTGAAGCAGTCAGAGGTAACATCTTATCTAATCAGCAGAGAATATATGTTAAGAGTAACAATACTATTTTTCAGTGCTGAATTTACTTTCAGTTTCTGATGAACCAACAGCAAATTAATAAAAAACATTTTCCTGCCAATTTTCCTAGCTGGTATGTTAATATATTTAATATTTTTATAATTTTCTGAGTCACACAGCTACCAGAAGATCATATATCATCATTGGTCATCATGACATTCAGTGACATGGCAATTACCTTAAACTAACAAGTTCATATTATAATGCAAATTATAAGTTGTTTTTACCACTAGTAACAATTGCTATTTTACTATTTACTGATTCATATAGAAATACATACTTTTCAGGTTGAAACTTATAAAATCACTGATGTTCAACCATTTTTAACCTACAAAAACAGTAGTTTCATATGGTCCCACCAGATAGTTCTAACAACTTGAGTGGCAGTACTGGGTTATACCTGTGGAATATACTCTGATTTAGACAATTATACTTTTCTCTTCTTGGCCAGTGGTTCCCAGCCAAGGGGCAATTTTGCCTGCCAAGGGACATGTGACAATGTCTGGAGACATTTCTGTTTTTCACAGCTTGGGAATGTTACTGGCATCTAGTGGGAAGAGGTCAGGGTGCTGCTAAGACATCCTACAATGGATAGAACAGTTCCCACAACAAAGGATGATTCAGCCCCAAATGCCAATAGCACCAAGGTTGGGAAGCCCTGCTATAGGCAAATTGTACAGACTAAATGGCCACATGTGTATATGTGTCATTGTGGTTTAGAGTTCTCTCCCTTTCATTTTCATCTAGACCTTTATTTGTGCTTAACTTTTGCTTGTAAATACCTTGTATTTTGTTAACTGTGATCCTCAGCTGAGGGGAGGCTAATTTAAAATTAGCAGCTGGGAAAACAGTACACCATAGATGAGTAAAGAAACCTTACTGTGATTGATTTTACAACAACATTTAAGTAAAGAGAAAATAAATGAGCAATGTCATTGTCTACTCTCTCTACATGAAATTCAGGTTTGTAACAGTTTGCTCTCCTTTTCTTTCAGATTTTCACCTAAATCCTCCCCTCCCATACCCTCTGACTTGCTCACATTGGTTTACCGATTGCCTTAAGGTATCTCATTCTTTCTGGCATTTTTACTCCCCGCTCTTCTGTCCCCAATTCCATGCCTGGACCTAGTTGTGCATTCTTCTTTAGTTACTGTAAACTTACTATACTTACTATGGTGATGTTCACAGAGAACTTGCTTAATGTGTGTTTTATGATTTAATTGATGGGCCATATTTCACACATATAGTTCTATATAGTTTATTTTAACCTAAACTTTTTATTTTGGAATCCTTTTAGATCTGTAGAAAGGCTGCATAGATGGTGTAGTTTCTACATGTCTTTCACTTAGTCTCTCCCAATGTTAACCTCTTACACAACCACAACACAGTTGTTGAAAGTATGAAACGAACATTGGTTCAATACTATTAATGGAACTCTAGACTTTATTTAGATTTTACTACTTAACCACTGTAGTCTTTTTTTCTGTTCCAGGATCCAATCCAGGATCCTACATTGCATGTAGCATAGAGGTTTATTTCTTTGATATTTCCTTTAAAGAAGAGTGTTTGAAAGAATGACATTGGTCTCAATTTCTATTTTGGGGAGAAATGCAACCCTGAAGAAAACATCATACTCTATGCCACACCCCAGCCTGTAGTGCGTCCCCCAGGCTGGAGTGCAGTGGCGCAATCTCGACTCACTGCAACCTCTGCCTCCCAGGTTCAAGCAATTCTCCTGCCTCAGCCTCCTGAGTAGCTAGGATTACAGGCATACACCACCACACGCGACCAATTTTTTTTTTTTTTTTTTTTTGTATTTTTAGGAGAGACAGGATTTTACCACGTTGGCCAGGCTAGTTTCAAACTCTTGACCTCAAGTGATCCGCCCATCTTGGCCTTCCAAAGTGCAGGGATTACAGGCATGAGCCACTGTGCCTGGCCAGGTTATTAACTTTTAAAATATAGAAAACTCCATATAAACACCAAATCTTTGACATCTCTTGAAAAACCAGAAGATCTGGGAACATAGATCCTGCCTGCACATGTAGCCATAGTTGTCTGCCTCTGGGTAGAGGCTGCCCCCTTTTCCCGGGGCAACATTCTCCTCTCTGCCATCTGCCCCAGTGGTCTCTATTTTCTGCCCATGGAAACCAAACGTCGATTGTCCTATCCTCAAGACTGTGCTTGGGTTTGCTGTTAGACCATGCCCTAAGCACACCTTTCCATTTGTTCTGTTGGCTCTTCTAGGTGTCTGATTTTGCTTGTATGCCTCTCAGCCTTAGGACTCATTTAAATTAGAGGGCAAATAGCTGCCTGTCTCCAATTAACCTGGGCCTACAATGCAGATCAGGGCGTGCATGGGGCTGGAGAAATTTAATTATCCTCCTGGAGAGGGAGTGTGCTTTTACTGTTGAAGAGAAAAAAACCAAAGAGCATATCAAGTAGGTCTGTACAAATGTTGCCTTAAGATGGAGGCTATTCTGAAGCTCTTGATCCTGAACTAGGCTCAACAGAGCATGGCCGGCAGCGTTGAGGTCAGGGATAGAGACCCATGTAGTCAAAGGACTTGCACTCTTCCACATGGCAAAGTATCTGCTTCTTGCCTTGTATTTTAGAGAATTAAAGAAATTTACAATTTTAAAATGAATAATGCAGCCCTAAGAAAACAAGTAACAGTGGAATTGTCTAACTCTAGATTTATGTTTCAGATGCTGTTGGTTGGAAATTTTCTTTTTCATATAAATTGTAACCACATGTGGCTTGAGATTTGCTGGTTTAGCTTAACCTCCCAAATAATACTTATTTTAGAAATATGTTTATATTTCCATTTTCTTCTGGAGAAAGGTTTTTATTGTATCATCATTGTTTTGGTATTATTCTAATTTTTATTGTGCATTAAAAAAAACACATCTTATTTTATTTTTTGAGACAGGGTCTCACTCTGTTACCCAGGCTAGAGTATGGTGGTACGACCTCAGCTCATTGCAGCCTCTGTCTCCCAGGTTCAAGTGATTCTCCAGCCTTAGACTCCCGAGTAGCTGGAATCACAGGCACACATCACCACACCTGGCTAATTTTAGTATTTTTTTTGTAGAGATGGGATTTTACCATGTTGCCCAGGCTGGTCTCAAACTCATGAGCTCAAAGCCATTCACCCACCTTGGCCTTCCGAAGTACTGGGATTACAGGTGTGTGCCACAGCGTCCAACCTATTGTGCATTTTTCCTATATTTTGGAAAAATTAAAGTATGGGAAGTGTATCGGTCTCATGGCAAAGCATCTGGAATGGAAAGAACTAGAACTTACTATTTTAACCTTTGGAAATAGAGCAACTTCCAGAGAACTTGTCTTTCTAAAAGTGAAGGAAATTTAAGAATATATTTCTTCTTGATCAGTTTATTGAGTGTGTGCTGAGAATCTGTATTGGTAATTTTTATTTTTGGAAAAAAAAACTTCCAAAACAATTTGGCAGTTTTGAAAGAAAGATGACTGTATGCAAATCAAATGTTCAACTATTAATAAGTTAGTGTTTGAGGGCAATTACATTTCAAAGATGTAAAAATCAAAAGAAAAAATTGGGAAAAAGTTTGAAGAGAGAAATAAGGTGTTTTCTACAATATTTTCTTTCCATAACCCCAAACCTTTTAATAAAAGAGGGCAATTTGAATTGTGCCTGTTATTTAGAAAGATGATAAAATAGCCAGTCTCATATATATGTGTGTGTATATATATATTATTTTATTTTATTTTATGTTCCGAGATACATGTGCAGAATGTGCAGGTTTGTTATATAAGTAAACGTGTGCCAAGGTGGTTTGCTGCACCTATCAACCCATCACCTAGGTATTAAGCCCTGTATGCATTAGCTATCAATCCTGATGCTCTCTCTCCCACTGGCCAGTCATATATTATGATCCAGCTTTCTTCTGGGAAAAAAATTATAAAACTATACTTATCATATTTGGCTCTAATATGTTTTGCACCCATATTGTTCATTCCCCAAGCACTGTGCTAAGTATTCACATTTATTAATTCAATTAATCCTTATAAAAGCTGAAAAAGTATGAATTACTATCCCCATGTTACAGATGAATAAACTGAAGGGCAGAGAGAATAAGCAAGTTGATCGATAGCTGCTAAGTGGCAGAGCTGGGATTTAAACTTAGGTGTGTATGATCTTTCAAGCCTGTCAACTGAACTACTGCACACACTGCCCCTGCTGATTGCTATGGCGTTATGTCCTGTGATTCCTATGTGATAAGAAATAGGAGAGCAAAACTGTCTCTCTGGCTTCAGCCACCCCTGCTGTTGCCGTGAGCAGGAAGCAGGATTCAGGGGTCTCCCGGCCTCTGGTTTCTCTAGCACCCATGTCCTGACCAGATTTCAAAGGCTTGGAGTTGCAACTACATATTTTCCAATTTGTGTGTTTTTTATTTCCCTTCCTAAAGGGATTTGGGCCAGCTTGAAGATAAAAAACACAGAAACAAGCAAACTGGACATACTAACACAAGATTAAAAAGACCAGGTGGATTTAAAATAATTACATTAGAAAGTCAAGTTAGGGCCAGGCACAGTGGCTCACGCCTGTAATCTCAGCACTTTAGGAGGCTGAAGCGGGTGGATCACTCGAGGTCAGGAGTTTACGATCAGCCAGACCAACACGGAGAAACCCCATGTCTACTAAAAATACAAAATTAGCCGGGCGTGGTGGTGCACACCTGTAATCCCAGCTATTTGGGAGGTTGAGGCAGGAGAATCGCTTGAACCCAGGAGGCGGATGTTGCAGTGAATTGAGATCACGCCATTGCACTCCAGCCTGGGTAACAAGAGCGAAACTCCGTCTCAAAAAAGAAACAAACGCCAAGTTAGAAGTGAACATTTGAAACCCCAAAGAGTGCCGATGTTCTAGGCAGCCAAGAGAAGCAGAGAAGGAAAAAGTAATCTATGTGATACCCGGTGGTGGTGGTGGTGTTGGGGGATACTGACAGACTCGGGATTTTTTTTTTTAGTTTTATTTTTGTTATTATTATTTGGTATTTTTAGCAGAGACAGAGTTTCACCATATTGGTCAGGTTGGTTTTGAACTGCTGGTCTCAGCCTCCCAAAGTGCTGGGGTTACAGGTATGAGCCACTGCACCTGGCCAGACTCGGGATTTTGAAAGATGGCTTTTAGCATTTGCTGAAGAGCTAGTTGCAGTAGGAAATGTAAGGACTACCCGCCATGATGAGTTTAGCACCTCTCTTCCTCACGGATCCATTTTTATGAGTTCTCTATTCTGTATGAAGGTAAGCAATCCAATTGGACCAAGACCCCCTTCTCTCCCAAGGAGCTGCGTGTGATCCCCAGCTGAGGAGAGGCTTGCACTCGCAAGTAAATACACTTCGAAGGTGATTTGAAGCACAATACTGATCAGATATTTCAGAAGAGGTCAAACATGAATGTGAATACAAGCGGAATCAGCATTTGCTCAGAAGAATAAAGGCAAGTATGATACTGAAGGTTCATAAAGGGTCAGGGAGTAAACACAAACATTCCGTTCTTTCTGTTAGCTGAGTTTTTCAAGTTTAGGGTACAAGACATGAAGGTCTCTTGAATACGGATGAGTTTTTAAAAAAACAAATCTTTTTAAAAAATGTTCTCAGAGAAAGTATTTTTAAAAACAAAAGAAAGATATGAATTTTATATGACTTGAAAAATGACCTAGAACCAGCACAAAGCTATCCCAGGAGAAACAGCACTGGCTTTGAAGTGATAAATGTTAGGTTTGGCTGTGGGGTGTTTCACGACAGAGCTGATGGGTCACCAGCACTCATGTTAGAAACACAAGTGAAGGCAGGCATCTCTATTTCTTCTGCCACACCTAGCACCAGAGCAGTCCCACCTTGTTGCATAAATGAAGGGCTATGATTCACATTACCGTCCACATGGTGTGTGTCTCCTGAAGTTGTACAGTGCACAACCTGTGTACCCGTACACAGCAACCCTGAGAGAGGGGCATCTCTTTGGGTTTTGAAAAGTTTCTCTTTCTGTTTTATTGTCTGCTGGATGGGCAAGTATAAAAATGTAAAACCAATGGCTTGGATAAGTATTTCAGTGTGCTTAGCTTCGACCCAAAAACGATTGCTGAAGAAGATGAATATAGAATTGAATTTTTAAATGGAATAATGTAAAATATAGAAAATGGGTTGGTTATCTTCAGAAATTCTGTGGTGATTCTTTTCTTAGAGAAAGGAAGCTTTGCTGGACGCAGTGGCTAACGCCTGTAATCCCCACACTTTGGGAGGCCAAAGCAAGTGGATCGCTTGAGCCCAGGAGCTCGAGACCAGCCTGGGTAACATGGGACCTAAGAAAATAGTAGATATGGGGTCTCTACAAAAAATCAATAAATGAAGCGGGAGGATCTCTTGAGCCTACGGAAAGAGGCTGCAATGAGCCGTAATTGCGCGACTGCACTTTCACCTGGGTGACAGAGTGAGCCCTTGCCTCAAAAAAAAAAAAAAGGCTTCTACGAAGTAAATAATCGTTTTATATAGAAATATATTAGAAAAATTCGGATATGTCTACATTCAATTTGCATGAAGGGCATTGCAGTGCATGGATCCCAGGTCTGTGAGTGGAAAGCACACGCGGAGGGCGCTGCTGTTGCCACTGCATACCCAAGAGCCCACTCAGACCTTCCAGCAGAGGGCGCAGTGCGGCCTCTGTTGTGGACAGCTGTGCCGCTTTAAGGAAATGAGAGCCTCTGTCTCTGTCTTTAGAAAGCAGAGGTAATTAATCAGTGGGGGCACTGTGTGGGGAATGGGGCTTTAGTCCCCCATACTCTTGGTCAGCTTCCCCACCCCAGTCACCTCAAGCAACCGTATAATATAGGGAAGAGGGCAGGCTTGCTGTGCCAATGTTGCTCCCAGATGACTTCCCAACCTTTCTGGAAATTTAGGAGCCACCAGGGAAATTATTTTATTTATCGCACAGGGATTATTCTTACTTATAATCCTAATGCACAAGGATTAGATGAGTTAATCTAGGCCAAAATGCTCTTGTAAACTGCTCATGTAAGATACCATTGCACGGATGTAAATGCTAGATACTCATAGTCCCATGATCCCCATACATGACTGTGTATTTGAATCTGGGAGCTTCAAAAATACTGATGCCTGGGCCACTCCCAGGGATTGTGATTTAACTGGCATGCAATGTGGTCTGGGCTTTGGAATCTAAATGATCTCCAGGTGATTATAAATATGCAGACAAATTTGGGAAACTCTGCTGTAGTCCATTTCTCCCCTTCTCTCAAGGTAAGCCTATTGTTGGCCCCTTTTGTCTGTGTAATGATAATGATGATGACCACGATGATGACGATCATGAGTGTACATAGAATAATTCACCATACTTGGCCCTTCTGAGATTTCTCTTTGAAGAGATCCCTACTGGATTATAACACACTGACAATAGAGCTTAGCCATAAATATCATAGGATGTCTGCTTTCTTTCATTTCTTTGTATGTCATATACCATATCTTGAAACTGTTGGTTGAACTACATTTCACTTTTGCATTAAATATTTCTGAGTATTGGCTCTACATTAGGCATTGTTCACTTTTTAATTTTTTTCTTCATGTCATAAGTTTATTGACAAACATATCTAGTATGCCATATGAGTTCGAGTTTGATCCATTTCCAGAGGCTGCACCTCTTAAAATGCTCTTCATATCTGTTAAATGGATGAACTGAAACATCCTTATGTTTTAAGCAGTTGGTGTCTTGCTATAAGGAAGGGTGTAGCAAATGCAGATCCAAAGTACAAACACATCTTAGCTAGTAACCACCACTTGTTTTCCACTGAAAATGGCAAATTCTTCCCAGGGCCCTCCTCATAGTGGCTCCTATGGACCACAGAGGTGGTGAACCTCCAGATGCTCAGGCCCAACATAGTGCTGCTGGAAGCTCTGCGAAAGGCGCAGAGACCGAGGACGGATGAAATGGCAGCACCTCACCAAGACCTTGTTTTCACCTACATTAGGCATTGTTAAAAAAACATTTCAAGGATCCGATATTTGAGTCCTGGGCAAATATTGGCGTGTTCAGAGATGTGTTATTAATTTGGCCACTAGATGGCAGGACTTTGTAAATCATAATGAATACAAAACAAAGCCCATAATAAAATTCTTAATATAAAAACAAATAAATGGCTCCTAGGTGAAGATGGAGCAGGCTTAGGTAGTATTCTAAGGGAAGTGCAGTTTATCTTTGATGGCCTCGAAAGTCCCCTTTATCCAGTCTCTTTGGGTAGCTCCAGGGCTATCAGGACCACCTGCCCCCACATTGGTACATGTGCTCTCTGCTTCACTCCTGAGCTCTCGGTCTCTCCTGGTGATCAGGAAGGGCTGGACAGCAAACCAAGTGGTAGACCATATGGATTATGCTAATTTCAGGCCAACTGATGCAAGACTGGGGAGAGTGAATTTTTGCTTTTCCCCATCCATAGTTTCTTCCAGGCAATAGTGCAAATAGAAGAACCAGGAAGGAAAGGTGGGTATGCTGCTGCAGGATTTATAACTCATGCTGACCCCATCAGGGGAGGAAGCCACAGGCCTGTGGGACTCTAGATGATCAGGTGCACTGGCTTGGGTGTACAAACCACACCAGCTGGGATTCAGGTTGTCTTCAGATTTAAACTATTACAGGTATGCAAGATAAAGGTATTTAGAGTCATCCCAGACTATTACCTGTTAGTGCTTGCAGGTGACTATGTATTTTTCTACAACTATTTGTTAAAAAATGTTTAGCTTCAGGTCAGGTAAGTCCTCTTCCTAAGCCTGAGTCCTTGGGGACACTATGCCCAGTTTATGCCACAACTAAAATACCCACACCCTAATTTTCAGCCCACTGTTATAGATCAAAACTGCTCTTCAATAGTAATGACTGCAAGTGTTTTTGATATAGTTAGGTGGATAAAAGACCTCTGTAGGACACCTGTCTGTCTCATTCCCACTTTCCAATGGAGAAAAGATGTCAGTGATAACAATGGAATGTTGCTTTGCAAGCGTTTTTGGCTATAAACCTCAGTCTTTAGCAATAAAGATGGTGAAGATCACGAACATTCATCTACCCCTTCCCCAGGCCCATGGCCACACATGTGAAAATGTGTTTGGAAGCTGAAGAAAATATACTGAGCTTGTTACTTGAAGATGTACAGAAAATATTGTTTTAAAATAGTTCATCAAGCCAGGCATGGTGGTTTGTGCCTGTAATCCCAGCTACACGGGAGGCTGGGGCAGGAGGATCACTTGAGCCCAGGAGTTCAAATCTAGCCTGGCCAATATAGTGAGACTTCCATTTCTAAAAAATAAAAATAAACAAATATAAAGTTCATTATATGTTTCCTGATTTTTCAAATCGCTGTAAATTTCCCAGTTGCCTTCACAGTTAGGTGCCAGTGTGTGGCTGAGTTCTAGCCAGTAGAATTCGAACAGATGTGGCATTAAACCTCACATACTCCTCCATAACTTTCCCCTCTTCCTGGTGGCTGGTAGGATAATGACTAGAGTATTCTGGGAAGCCCAATTTTGAAGATGGCAGAGCCACCATCAGCCTGGGCCTCTGAATGACCATGTGAAACAGAGCCCTTCTCTTCCCTCCCCCTTACTTTATACACCAACTCCCTTCCCCAACTTCTATCCCTTCGAAGTGTTATGTGAATCAGAAACTTCTCTGTGTGTGAGCCATTACATTTTTGGTTCTACTTGTCACAGTGCTTTAGGTTGTAACAAAGGACGTGCATGATTCACATTGGAACTCTCCATCTTAGGCACCTTAAACCCTGCTTTAGGAAGATGATAGACCCCCCTGATTGGCAAATACATACTTGGTTTGATGAAATAACTGACAACAAGCTAGCGTAACACTTTACAATTGAAAGCAATTGAAAATCACATTCAAGGCAACGTTGACTGTGTACTCCAGTGTTCTTGAAAAGTTTAGGAATTTCAGCTGCATGCAGGTTTTATGGTTCACAGATTTCATTGTAGAATGCTGAATTAGAACTCTCGGTGAACCCTAGTCACATGCCCGTTTTAAGTCATGAATACCTTACTTTACTAAACTAAGTAATGTTTTATAACCTGCCTGGATGGAAAGCCATTTAAATACAGTGATAGATTAATAAGAGATAACCGTGTGGAAATGGGGGAAATCAGTGACCTGGGTCATACTCCTAGATTTCCCACTACCTTCAGGCCATGGACAAGTTATTAGATTGGTATAAAAGTAACTGCGGTTTTTGCCATTACTTTCAATTCATACTTCACCTCCCTGAACCTGAGTCTTCTCTCCTAAAACAATGCAGTTGGAGGTGATTTCTTTCAGCTCTAACATTTTATCATTCTATAGTCATTATTTTTTTCCTTTTTGCTCTTTTAGAATTTAGTTTTTATTTCTAACAGTTAAACACGGATGGTTTAAAACAGGGATTAGCAAACCTTTTCTGTAAAAGGCCAGATAGTAAATATTGTAGGCTTTGCGGGTCACACAGACTCTGTGGCAACTATCCAACTCTGCCATTCTCATGGGAAAGCAGTCATAGACAACACCTAAATAAATGGACGTGGCTGTGTTCCAGTAAAAGTTGATTTGCAAAGATAGGCAGCTGGCTCCCTGGCCATAATTTGCTGACCCCTGTTATACAGGGCCAGGTGTCTTCCTGCTAGGACCTACTGCAGCCATTAGCAATAATTTCCTGCACTGTACCTCCCCACCCCCACCCTCTGTGGCTCCAGTTTTTCCTCCCTGGATATAACCACTTTTTTTTTCTAATTAACCTCCATATCTCTCAATAACATGTATACAGAACAATTTCTGCCCAGAAAGCTTGCTTAGGTTTAGCAAGCCCTCCATACGATTCACATTAAAATTTTAAAGACATGCTCCAGAGAATTTTTTCACATTATTGTAAATATATATATATATATATTTAAGTTTGCTTTTTCCTTAAGCCCAGTACTTCTGTTACTAGCCCTACCTTTATCACCAGTTCCAAAGTTTGGCTGGCACCATATCTTCCTCTTTATTTTGGACTCCTTAATTTGGAGGCAGGGGTTGGGGGGAAGCCTGTCATCCAGTAGCCTCCTGAGGAATGGTAGTTGGGAAATACATTTTTGAGGTTCTGCAAGTCTGAAAATGTTTCAAGCATACTTTCGCACTTAACTCAAAACTTGCCTGACGGTAGAGTTCTTGATTGGAGACAGTTTTGCTTCACAATGTTAAAGTCTTTATTCTATATACTTGTAGTTTCCATTGTTTCTGTTGAGAGATTCAAAGCATTTCAAATCCTGTAATAAGATTGTTTCTTCCTCAGTTTTCCTCTCAGGAAGCTTCTCTGAGCTTCTCTTTGACCCTAGCATGTGTCTCAGTGTGGTTCGATTTTCATCCATTGTATTAGTCACTCGGGGACCCTTCCAATTATGCCTTCAATTCTGGGATAGTTTCTTGATTTATTTCTGCGACAGTTTCCTTCCCTGCATTTTTTCCTGCCTTCTTTTTCTGGGACTTCTCCCACTTAGTCGTTGGCCCGCCCGCCTGGAGTGACACTTTTTTTTTCTATTTTTCATTTCTTTATCTTTGTGCTCTAGTCTCTGAGAGAATCCTCAACTTTTTGTTCTATTGAGTTTTTCATTTCTGTGTTCATTAATGTGAAACCGTATGAAATTGCCAATATTTGATGATTTTTAATCTTACAAAATGGCAATCTCGTAATTTCCAAAAGCATGCTCTTAATTCCTGATTTTTCTTTTACAATAGTTTGATAGCATCCAGTTCTCATTTCATGGATGTAATATCTTCTCTTATCTCTCTGAGAATAAATTAATGGTAGATTTTTTGAATGGTTTCATCTTCCTGTGTAGCCTTTTTTCCCAGTTCCTTTTTTCTGTCTAATTGTTTTGTTCTGTGCCTTTCGCATTAGAAATTTTTCTCAGATGATGATAATATCAAATTGTAAAAGCAAACGTTTCAATAGCACTTACTCTCTGGCAGAAACACTTTTAAATGTTTCATGCATGTGGACTCATTTCATCTTAGCTACAATCCCAAGTGGGCTTTTAGAGATGAGAAAACTGAGCCTCAGATGTTGAAGCTGTCTGCCAATATTTTAAGATGTGGCACCAAAGAGGACCGAAAGCTCTGTGCCAGTGAATGGAGCTTGTCAACTGTGGGTTTCACTGAGAGCAATGGAGCCCCCTGTGGTGGGCAGAATAATGGCTCCAAAAGTATCCACACCCTAATCTCTGGAACCGGTGAATATGTTACCTTACATGGCAAAAGGGGACTTTGCACATGTGATGAAGCTAAGGACTTTGAGATAGGGAGCATAGCCTGGATTACCCAGGTGGGCCTTAAGTAATCACAAGGGTCCTTATAAATGAAAGAGATGGGCAGAAGAGTCCAAATCAGAGAAGGGGATGTGAGGATGAAAGCAGAGGTTAGGATGGGCCAAGAAATGCAGGCCACTTCTGGAAACCAGAAAAGGTGAGAAAATGTATTCTTCCCTGGAGCCTCCAGAATGAATATAGCCCCTACTGACATCTTGATTTTATCCTTTTAAAAATTCCATTTTTAAAATTTTTTAAAAAAATTATTATTATTATTATACTTTAAGTTCTGGGGTACATATGCAGAGGGTGCAGATTTGTTACATACGTATACACATGCCATGGTGGTTTGCTGCACCCATCAACCCATCGCCTACATTAGGTATTCCTCCTAATGCTATCCCTCCCCTAGCCTGCCATCCCCGACAGGCCCTGGTGTGTAATGTTCCTCTCCCTGTGTCCATGTGTTCTTATTGATCGACTCCCACTTATGAGTGAGAACATGTGGTGTTTGGTTTTCTGTTTCTGTGTTAGTTTGCTGAGAATGATGGTTTCCAGCATCATCCATGTCCCTGCAAAGGACATTAACTTATCCTTTTTTATGGCTGCATAGTCTTCCATAATGTGTATGTGCCACATTTTCTTTACCCAGTCTATCATTGATGGGCATTTCAGTTGGTTCCAAGTCTTTGCTATTGTGAACAGTGCCACAATAAACATATGTGTGCATGTGTCTTTATAGTAGAATGATTTATAATCCTCTGGGTATATACCCAGTAATGGGATTGCTGGGTCAAATGGTATTTCTAGTTCTAGATCCTTGAGGAATCACCACACTGTCTTCCACGATGGTTGAACTAATTTACACTCCCATCAACGGTGTAAAAGCGTTCCTTTTTCTCCACATCCTCTCCAGCATGTGTTGTTTCCTGACTTTTTTTTTTTTTTTTTTTGAGGCGGAGTCTCGCTCTGTCGCCCAGGCTGGAGTGCAGTGGCGCGATCTCGGCTCACTGCAAGCTCCGCCTCCTGGGTTCCCGCCATTCTCCTGCCTCGGCCTCCTGAGTAGCTGGGACTACAGGCGCCGCCACCACGCCCGGCTAATTTTTTTGTATTTTTTTTTAGTGGAGACGGGGTTTCATTGTGTTAGCCAGGATGGTCTCGATCTCCTGACCTCGTGATCCGCCCGTCTCGGCCTCCCAAAGTGCTGGGATTACAGGCTTGAGCCACCGCGCCGGGCCTGTTTCCTGACTTTTTAATGATCACCATTCTAACTGGCATGAGATGGTATCTCATTGTGGTTTTGATTTGCATTTCTCTAATGACCAGTGATGATTAGCTTTTTTTCATATGTTTGTTGGCTACATAAATGTCTTCTTTTGAGAAGCGTTTGTTCATATCCTTTGCCCACTTTTTGATGGGGTTGTTTTTGTCTTGTAAATTTGTTTAAGGTCTTTGTAGATTCTGGGTATTAGCCCTTTGTCAGATGGATAGATTGCAAAAATTTTCTCCCATTCTGTAAGCTGCCTGTTCACTCTGATGATAGTTTCTTTTGCTGTGCAGAAGCTCTTTAATTTAATCAGATCCCATTTATCAAATGTGGCTTTTGTTGCCATTGCTTTTGGTGTTTTAGTCATGAAGTCTTTGCCCATGCCTATGTCCTGAATGGTATTGCCTAGGTTTTCTTCTAGGGTTTTTATGGTTTTAGGTCTTACATTTAAGTCTTTAATCCATCTTGAGTTCATTTTTGTATAAGGTGTAAGGAAGGGATCCAGTCTGAGCTTTCCACATATGGCTAGCCAGTTTTCCCAACACCATTTATTAAATAGGGAATCCTTTCCCTGTTGCTTGTTTTCGTCAGGTTTGTCAAAGATCAGATGGTTGTAGATGTGTGGTGTTATTTCTGAGGCCTCTGTTCTGTTCCATTGGTCTATGTATCTGTTTTGGTAACAGTAGCATGCTGTTTTTGTTACTGTAGCCTTTAGTATAGTTTGAAGTCAGGTAGCGTGATGCCTCCAGCTTTGTTCTTTTTGCTTAGCATTGTCTTGGCTCTGCAGGCTCTTTTTTGGTTCCATATGAACTCTAAAGGAGTTTTTTCCAATTCTGTGAATAAAGTCAATGGTAGCTTGATGGGGATAGCATTGAATATATAAATTACTTTGGGCAATATGACCACTTTCACGATATTGATTCTTCCCACCCTTGAGCATGGAATGTTTTTCCATTTGTTTGTGTCTTCTGTTATTTCCTTGAGCAGTGGTTTGTAGTTCTCCTTGAGGAGGTCCTTCACATCCCTTATAAGTTGTATTCCCAGGTATTTTATTCTCTTTGTAGCAATTGTGAATGGGAGTTCATTCATGATTTGGCTCTCTGTTTGTCTGTTATTGGTGTATAGGACTGCTTGTGATTTTTGCACATTGATTTTGTATCCTGGGACTTTGTTGAAGTTGCTTATCAGCTTAAAGAGATTGTGGACTGAAACGATGGGGTTTTCTAAATATACAGTCATGTCATCTGCAAACAGAGATAATTTGACTTCTTCTTTTCCTGACTGAATACCATTTATTTCTTTTTCTTGCCTGATTGCCCTGGCCAGAACTTCTAATACTATGTTGAACAGGAGTGGTGAGAGAGGGCATCCTTGTCTTGTGCCAGTTTTCAAGGGGAATGCTTCCAGCTTTTGCCCATTCAGTATGATATTGGCTGTGGGTTTGTCATAAATAGCTCTTATTATTTTGAGATACTATCCATCAGTGCCTGGTTTATTGAGAGTTTTTAGCACAAATGGCTGTTGAATTTTGTCGAAGGCCTTTTCTGCATCTATTGAGATAGTCATATGGTTTTTGTCACTGGTTCTGTTTATGTGATGGATTACGTTTATTGATTTGCGTATGTTGAACCAGCCTTGCATCCCAGAAATGAAGCAAATTTGATCGTGGTGGATAAGCTTTTTGATGTGCTGCTGGATTCGGTTTGCCAGTATTTTATTGAGGATTTTCGCATTGATGTTCATCAGAGACATTGGCCTGAAATTTTTATTTTGTTTTTTCAGAGACAAGGTCTCCCTCGGTTACCTAGGCTGTAGTGCAGTGGTGCTATCATAGCTCACTACAGCCTTGAACTCCTGGGCTCAAGTCATCCTCCCACCTCAAGTCTCTCGAGTAGCTGGACTACAGGCATGCATCGTCATGCCTGGCTAATCTTTTTCTTTTTTCTTTTGTAGAGATGGGCTCTCACTATGTTGCCCAGGAGGCTGGTCTCAAACTCCTGACCTCAAGTAATCTTCCCATCTTGGCCTCCAAAGTGTTGGGATTACAGGCATGAACCACTGTGCCTGGCCGACATCTTGATTTTATTCCAGTGAGACCTGTTTTGAACCTTTGACTTCCTAAGCTGTAAGACAATAAATGTTTGTCATTTTGAACCACTCAGGTTGTGGTAATTTGTTACAGAAACAATCGGAAATGAACACACCACCTATTCTGTTGCAAAAACCTCAATGTCATTTCACTCAGGCAGGTGGAATTTGCTAGGAATTTTCTTATCTCCTGCCTGGAGGGTATGTGTGCATGTACTTGTAGATTTAACCTAATTCTCCTGTTGTCATTACAGTGCCTGCTATGGTTTGAATGTGTCCTCCAAAGTTTATGTGTTGAAAAATCAATCCTCAGTGCAACACTGTTGAGAAGTGGGACCTTTAAGAGGTGATTAGGTCAAGAGGGCTCTGTGCTCATGAATGGATTAATGTCCTTATTGCGCGGCCGGGCAGGGTGGCTCACACCTGCAATCCTAACACTTTGGGAGGACGAGATGGGTGGATCACCTGAGGTCAGGAGTTCAAGACCAGCCTGGGCAACATGGTGAAACCCCATCTCTACTAAAAATACAAAAATTAGCTGGGCACAGTGGCGCGTGCCTGTAGTCCCTGCTACTCGGGAGGCTGAAGTAGTAGAATCACTTGAACCTGGGAGGCGGAGGTTGCAGTGAACCAAGATTGCACCACTGCACTCCAGCCTGGGTGACAGAGTGAGTCTCCGTCTCTGAGTTCATTGTAGAACGAATGGGTTTTTTATAAAAGTGAGCTTGGCGCTCTCTCTCACTCACTTTACCTCTGTTTCACCATATGACTCCTTCCACCATGTTATGATACAACGAGAAGGCCCTCATCAGATTCGCCCCCTGAGGGCTCAACTGCTTCAACCAATTCTCCTATTTTTAAATCCCGTCTTATATTAATTTGCTAGGGCTACTGTAATAAAGTACTACAGACTTGGTGGCATACACAACATAAATTTATTGTGTCACAGTTCTGGAGGCTAGAAGTTTGAGTTCAAGGTGTTGGCAGAGTTGAATCCTTCTGAAGGCCATGAGGGAAGACTCTGTTCCAGGCTTCTCTCTGTTCAGTTTGTAGATGGATATTTTCTCTCTGTATCTTTACATCATCTTCCCTCTGTCCACATGTGTCCAAATTTTCTCTTTGTGTAAGGACACCAGTTATACAGAATTAGGGCCCACCCTAATGTCCTCATCTTAAGTCAATTATCTCTTGAAAGACCCTGTCTCTAAATATGGTCACATTTTGAGATACTGGGAATGAGGTCTTCAACATATGAATTTTTTTTTTGCTGGGAGGGGTTGCAATTCAGCTGCAACGCATTTTATCTCCACTTCTAGTGGTAAATGGGGCCACCCATTCCTGAGCCTTCTGGGGGACTTACAGGATAATTCCCATTGCTTTTGGTTTCTTCCCCTACAGGGTTAGGCTTTGGCTGTCTCCAGCTACCAAGTCAGTTACCACATGTCTTTCTGTTTTCTCACTTCCAAAATTGTGTTATTACTCTATATTCTCTTCTCTTAATTCCTTTTGCTAAATTTATGCCTTAAAAAAATGCATCCCAATGCTTTGCTTGAGGGTGATTTTACATGGAACAGAAATAAGTGCTTAATTTTAATGGACAATTTTAACTGGAAGTCCTGGTAAAGTAAATTGCATAGTTTGACAGAGACCAAAATAAATTGAACATTTGAAAATCTGATTTTTCATAATTTACATGGAGTCAGTTGAATATGAGTCAAATTAGCTATAGTATTCTGTTTTTTAAAAATGTTTTAATAAATATACTAGAAGGTTTTTGAATTATCGCCAAATCTCTGTATTTGACTGACTTTGGTTGAAATCTACACAGCAAATGATGAAAGAAATTAGTGATAATTATCTAGGGAATATGTGGCAAGAAAGCATTGAGATGTTTTAACCTTCATTGAAACAACAACCATTTAGTCTATGAGAATCATAGTTTGCACTTAATTCTTTTTTTTTTTTGAGACAGAGTCTTGCTCTGTCACCCAGGCTGGAGTGCAGTGGCATGATCTCAGCTCACTGCAGCCTTCATCGCAAGGGTTCAAGTGATTCTCCTGCCTCAGCCTCCCCAGTAGCTGCGATTATAGGCACGCACCCAGCTACTTTTTTTGTATTTTTAGTAGAGATGGGGTTTTGCTATGTTGGCCAGGCTGGTCTCAAATTCCTGACCTCAAGTGATCCACCCACCTCGGCCTCCGAAAGTGCTGAGATTACAGGCGTGAGCCACTGCACCTGGCCTTAATTCTTTCTTACAAGTCCACCGAGATAATGATCTTCATAAAGCTGGAATATTCTTAGAGGTAACACTAGGGTTCTTTTATGGGTTAAGCTATGAGAAGAAAACAGGTGTTTCACAATTCTCAGCCAAAATATCATCTCTTCTATGCCGATTGGCAATAACCTTGGGCCTTAAACATTCTTCAAAAAAATCCAAAGTTGTTGGCTGAGAAAAAAAAATACTACTCTTTCTATAATGGGCCCCAATACCCCATTATTTCTCACACTTTTCATGAAGTGAATTGGTATTCCCTCTAGCTGGAAATAGACCGAATTATTATTATTACTATTTTTTTGGTCTTGCTCTGATGTCCAGACTGGAATGCAGTGCCATGATCATAGCTTCCTGCAGCCTTGAACTCCTGGGCTCAAGTGATCCCCTCACCTCAGTCTCCTGAGTAGCTGGGACTACAAGCATGCACCACCATGCCTGGCTAATTAAAAAAAAAAGTTTTTTTTTAGAGATGGGGTCTCACTGTGTTGCCCAGTCTGGTCATGAACTCCTGGGCTCAAGCAATCCTCCTGCCTCAGCCCCTGCAGGTGACTTTTAGAGCAGTGGTTCTCAAAGTGTAGTGCCTGGACCAGCAGCATCAGCATCACTTGAGAACTTGTTAGAAATACAAATTCTCAAACTCTACCTCTAGTGAATCAGAAACTCCAGGGATGGGGCCCAGAGTTTTAACAAGCCCTCCAGGGGTTTGTATTGCACACTCAAGTCTGAGAGGTACTGTCTTAGAGGACTCAGGGATAAATTGACTGCTATTTTAGCACCTGGCATAGTGTCTGACATATTGAAGATAGTCAATAAATTTTTCACAGAAAGTACCTAAGAAAGACTCACTTAAGACACGCGATATTGGAAGAGACAGCCTAATGGGCATAGTATATCTTTCATCTTTATAAAAGATCAATAGAAGAATCCATCATGCAGACAGCTGATGACTCTTGCATAACTGTAGTTAGAGGTGTTGTGTAGACTTTGTGACCAAGTGTCCTTTATTCAGTGCCCTGTTGTAATAAATGAGCTTACTTTGAGAGAAAGTTTCCCTCTGAAGAGAAATGAAAAAAATGTAAAACCCAAGATTTGCCTTTTGGCTTCACTCTCAGGAAATTTAGAGCTGCACAATAATTCTCTGCTCCCTTTGTCCTCTTCACATGGGTCTCTTCGTTCTCTAATTATCCCACTGTGCCTTTTGCTTGATCATGAGTAGTCTCGATGCCTTTGGAAATAGACAAGGTAAGGGTTTTAGATAACGAGGTGAGTGAAAGACCACGGGCAGCCTGGATGCCACGGACAGCTAGCAGAAGCTATGGCTGGAAATGTGACCTTTGATCATTCAGGTTTGCTGTATACACAGAGGAAGATGCAATGCGCAGGGGTTATCAGTGGCTTGCTCCTGAGAGCAGATCTGCTTGGGCAGGACTCCAGAATATTTGGTGAGATAGGGATACTCCCTAGAGGGTAGAAAAAACCCTAAGGGCATGGCAAACATGAGCTTCTGGAAAGATCTGATGAGTTACTGTCTTTGATCAGCTGGGAAACCTGGGGGGCTATAAAGCTTAGTGAAGCTTGTCTCTCCAGTTGGGGGTGCGACTGGGTGTTTTCTGTGAGTAGATCACACATGGATCATTTATACCCGATAGCTACATTAAAGAAATGTCTGTCCTTAACCTGGGGCTGTTAGCACCTTTCTAGCAATTATATCCCTGTCCTGTTGTGACAACCAAGCAGTAGGTTAAAATGAAAATTACCAAGATGTAGTGATTTCAAAAAATGTCTGGAAATTTTTTGTCTTGGCTCCTATCAAGAGCCATTGAATATAGATGGGCTTTCATCACTCACTTTTAATGAGAATGTGGCAGGAGGTGATGATTGGGGGCTTCGAAGCTAGGTCATCAAAAGCAACACATCTGCCCTGGTTCTCTCCTTGGATCACACACCTATGGAAAGATAAGAGGTGGCTACCCTGAAGCAGTCACAGGGAAGAGATCATGTAGACAGACCACAGAGAGATAGAGAGTGATGCTTAAGGATGCTCAGCTGATCCAGGCTCCAGCTGTTTGACGCTTCCCAGCCCAAGCACCAGATGTGGAAATGAGGAAGCCTTTGAGCAGCCATCATCTGACTGCAGTCACATGAGGAACCCTGAGCAAGAACCAGCCAGCTGAGCCAGTCAGTCTTCCAAACCTTGAGAGCATAACAATCAATGGATGTTGTTTTAAGGCACAATGTTGGGATTGGTTTGTTACGCAGCAATAGGTAACTGCCACAGGAACTGAACATTTTTTGTCCCTTGGCTTCTGCGATATCACTCCCTGGGCTTTTTTTCTGATTGGTGGCTCCTTTTCCAGGCTCCTTCATGGGCTAGTCCCTCCAATAGCTTATTTCCTCAAGTTCCCATCCTCTTCTCTTTCCATTCTTTTCTCTTTCCTTGGATCACATAATTCCCATTATTTCCATGATCTCAATCAGGGCAAAGGATGGTGGCATGTACTGATGAAAGCCAACCCAAAAGCCATCACCACTGCTGACAGAACACTGACTTGTTCCAGTGGCAACCCTTGATGCCAAGGAGGGTGGGCTCTTGCCCTGACTCCAGGAACTGAATTGTGATGAGTTGAAATCACAGTCAACCAACCCTTTGGTCATTCATTGGTTTGGGGGTGGGCATTTCCTCCAGGTGTGGCTAACAAGATAAAAGGGGAAATTTGCTTGGGAGTTTCCCTTCCCTATAAAGAGTTTTTAAGAATGTAAAAGTCTTGGCAGGTAAGACCTCTTGGCTGTCGCCCTTTTTCATTTGCTCCTTTTGAAACATGGATGTTCTTCCTGGAGGTTGAGCAGCATGTAAACCCCTAGACAAAAAGCCAACATGCTAAGGATGGAGGAGCTGCATCCATCTTTTGCTTCTTGATAGCATTATCATCCCTCTGATCCAACTCTTCCAACTGTTTCCCTCTGGTTTTTGTTATGGGAGAAAAGTGAACCCCATATGGACACTGCAGTGTCTTGCCCAAATTTTCTCAAATGTGCTTTATGGATTGTAAGGGCTATTTCTCTAGTTTTGGTGCACATTGTTTCTAACTGTTTATAGCTGTGATGTCATCTTGTGGTCTGCTGAAAGGCTACTGGAGCCACAACAGCCAGACAAGATACATCAAAGTATCCACCTTCCCTGGGTGGCTGCAGCTACTGACTAATGGGGCCAGGAGCAGGAAATCCCAGCTCTTTTCCCTCAAAGTGGACCACACTCTATGGTGAAATTAACACCCCAGAACTCCCCAAGATTACACAGCTACTGAACAACTAGAATGAGAACTGGAACCCAGGCAGTCTATCTGCAAGTCAGAACTATTCTTTTTGAACCCTTGATAACAGACATTATCTTGAAATAACAGAAATCCGAGAATAAAATCTGAGAATAAAATTGCTTGCAAATTTACCAAGATTAAATCCATGTTTTTGTATGTCCTATCACTTTCGAGTTCTTCAATTTTTACATATTTTCAATGAAATACAGCATTTTATGTTTGATATGTACTACAGACATTACACCATGCATTTTCTTCCATCTGCTGGGCTTCTTCCCCCAGCTCCCCTCCCCCTACCTCTGTAAACCATACATTTCCTGACCTATCTTCACTTCTCACCAAGACAACTAATTTTAGGAATGGTAGAATGGTGTGAGAATGTGAACACCAGAATTTGAAGTTTGGCTCTGCCACTTCTGAGCCATGTAATTACTTAATTTGTTAAGCAACTTAATTTCTCTGTGTCTCACTTTCCTCATCTATAATACTGGGATCATAATAAAAGTATTCACCTCATGGGATTGTTGTGAGACTGAAATGAATATTACTTATACTGCCTATGGCAGAGTATCTGAAACAAGTGAGTGCTCAATAGGCTTACCGTGGGGGTTATATTTTACCCTGAAAGGTCATTGCCATCTTGGCTGAATACTGGGTTCTTCATCTGTAATTCTTTTATCTTAGTGGTTTATGGATGTTATCTCACTTCCGTCTACCCTTTAGTACCCTTTAGTGTGGTTTATGAGATGTCTGATGCTTGTCTGATTTTTCTGCCTTTGTAATTTATGTATTATTTCGATCTGCATAATGTTTGTAAGATGTTCTCTGCACTTCTGGAGTTCAGGAATATTATCAAGGTACTACTAGGCAAGTGCCTTTGATTTTTGTTAGTCCCATCTGGACCCCAGTGAGCCCCTTGAATCTGCGGACTTGTGTTTCTTCAGACCAGGAAAATCAGCCTTCTATTAGTTCTTTAATTGTTCACTTTTTTTTAGTGCTTTTCCTCCTTCCTCTAGAACTCATGTTACTGACATGTTAGGTCTTCACAATCTCTTGTCTTTGTGTATCTTATCTTGTTCCTCATAAATTCTGTTTTGGCCTCTTTTCTCCAGAACTTTTTCATCTTCCCAAACTGAAACTCTGTACCCCTTCCCTCAACCTCTGGAAACCACCATTCTACTTTCTGTTTCTGTGAATTTTACTGCTCTAGGTACCTCATATAAGTGGACTCATACAATTTTTGTCTTTTTGTGTCTGGCTTATTTCACTTTGAATAATGTCTTCCATGTTCATTCAGATAGAAGCACATGTGAAATATTTATCTGTTGATGGATATTGTTTCTACTTTTTGATTATTATTATTTAAAAAAAATGGTGCTGTGAACATTGGTATACATGTATCTGTTCAACTCCCTGCCTTCAATTCTTTTGGGGATATACATAGCAGTGGAATTGCTGGATCATATGGTAGTCTATGTTTACTCTTTTTTTTTTTTTTTTTTTTTTTTGAGATGGGGTTTCGCTCTTGTCGCCCAGGCTGGAGTGCAATGGTGCGATCTTGGCTCACCGCAACCTCTGTCCCCCGGGTTCAAGCAATTCTCCTGCCTCAGCCTCCTGAGTAGCTGGGATTACAGGCACCGGCCACCATGCCCAGCTAATTTTTGTATTTTTAGTAGAGATGGGGTTTCACCACGTTGAGCAGGCTGGTCTGGAACTCCTGACCTCAGGTGATACACCCGCCTCTGCCTCCCAAAGTGCTGGGATTACAGGTGTGAGCCAGCGTGCCCCGTCTCTATATTTAACTTTTTGAGGAGCTGGCATTATGTTTTCCACAGTGGTTGTACCATTTTACATTCCCACCAACAAAGCACAAGGATTACAATTTCTCCACATCCTCACCAACACTTGTTCTTTTCTGGGATTTTTGTTGTTGTTGTTGTTTGTCTCCCCCCCCCACTTTTTTTTTGGATAACAGCTATCCTAGTGGGTGTGAGGCGGTATCTCATTGTGGTTTTGATATGCACTTCCTTAATTGTTTGGCATCTTTAGTCCACTTACTTTGAGGCCACTAATTCTGTTCTCATTGGTTCCTTTTGCCTCTTCTATTTTGTCTACTAAATTTTATTAATTTAGTCATTCAGTATTTGTGTACTTCCTATGTTTAATGAACAGATATACAGAGCAGCGAACAAAACCCACAGATCCCCTCTTAAAACATAGAAATCAGCTGGACACAGTGGCTCACGCCTGTAATCCCAGTACTTTGGGAGGCCGAGGCAGGTGGATCATGAGGTCAGGAGTTCAAGACCAGCCTGGCCAAGATGGCAAAACCCCATCTCTATTAAAAAGACAAAAATTAGTTGGGTGTGGTGGCAGATGCCTATAATCCCAGCTACTTGGGAGGCTGAGGCAGGAGAATTGCTTGAACCTGGGAGGCGGAGGTTGCAGTGAGCTGAGATTATGTCACTGCACTCCAACCTGGGCAACAGAGAGAAGTCTCAAAAAAAAAAAAAAAAAAAAAAAAAAAAAAAAAAAGGAGAAATCATTTGTTTTGTTTCTAGTCCCATAAAGTCTTCTTGTAATGCTAAAATGGAATTTCTTTAAGTCTTCCCTTTCATTTTCTGTTCTGGCTGTTGGTGGTATGTCTCCTCTATTTATTACTGTTCTGTTTGGTCTCCCTCTCCCAGGTTACTGGGCTTCATTTGCTGAGAGTTCACCTTCCACAGTCAGGTGAGCTACTGCAGTCCCTCTAGGGGGGGCAAAACTCAGTCTCCCTTCCTACGGGGTAAGGTTGACCCTCAGGTAGGATGTTGGGAGAGAAAGCCTTTCTGCTCCCGGCTCTTCCTAGTTGCAGCTTTTAAGGTATTTTTGCATATTGTTTCTTTAGTTCTTTCATCTCAGGAATAGAAATAACAAGTCTCACCTGAGCAGGTAGGACTCACTAGTTCTTTGGGAGAAGAAAGAGCCAGTGGCCTTTCTAGGTTAAGACACATAGCCGGGCACGGAGGCTCATGCCTGAAATCCCAGCACTTCGGGAATCCGAGGTGAGTAGATCACCAGAGATCAGGAGTTTGAGACCTGGCCAACATGGCGAAACCCCGTCTCTACTAAAAATACAACAAATTAGCCAGGATTGTTGGCAGTTGCCTGTAATCCCAGCTACTCGGGAGGCTGAGGCAGAATTGCTTGAACCTGGGAGGCAGAGGTGGCAGTGAGCTGAGATCACACCACTACATTCCAGCCTGGGCAACAGGAGCAAAACTCCGTCTCATAAAAAGACACACAGAGGTAGATAACACACTTCCCAGGGGCGATTCGTTTATCAGGAACTCTAGATTTAGTTCCTTTTATTGCTTCTATGGGTCTCTATTTGAATGTATTGTGTGCACTCTGCTCCTGATAAAGAAAATTTGTGTGAAATGTTTGCAAAGCTTGCTGTAAAATGGAAATCTTTGGTGATTTGAAAACTTAAGCCATTGTTTATGTATCGTTCTCCCTAGTCTCACTTTTCAGGGAAAGGGGTAGGACTTAGACCATGACCATGTGTGGGAAAATTTAGTCATTAAAAGGAGGAGAACTAACAATGGCAGGGGAAGTGTTAATTTGGTGCCTGGAATGGATGTGGTGTCACCATAAATGGCGCAGTTGAAAGAGACTCCACTGGAAGGGCTCAGTCCATACCTGCAACACCCTAGGATAGTTCATTTTATGTGTCAACTTGACTGGGCCACACAATGCCCAGAAATTTAGTCGAACATTACTTTGGGTGTGTCTGTGAGGGGATTTTTGATGAGATTAACTTTTAAATTGGTAGACTGAGTAAAGCAGATTACCCTCCATAGGGCCTCAGCCAATCAATTGAAGGCCTGAAGAGAACAAAAAGGCTGACTCCCAATAGAGAATTCTACTGTCTGTCAGCCTTTAAACTGCAACATCAGTTCTTCCTTGTTCTGCAGCACCCTGCTGGCCTTCAGACTCAAACTGGCGTATCGATTCTGCAGATTTTTGACTTGCCAGCCTCCATAATCATGTAAGCCACTTCCTTATAATAAACCTCTCTCTCCCTCTCTCTCTCTCTCTATATGTATATCTTTCTACATATGTATGTATGTGTGTGTGTATATATGCATGTATATATGATGTATGTATGTATACACACACATATACACACACACATCCTGTTGGTTCTGTTTTTCTGGAAAACTCTGACAAATACATACCCTCTCCAGAGATACCTAAGTCTGGTCTTCAGCCAGGTGGCTCCATCTTTGGTCTCTTGGTTCACTGGAGAAGAAAGTCCTATGTCCATTATTTTCTCTAGGATATCAGACTCCACCTCCCTTTGTAAAAAAAGGTTGAACATCACCCCGAAATAAATAGATAAATGCATTTACTTATAAATTGTATACATGTACCACTCCATTACTAAATCAAATGTACTACATATATTTACCTATAAATTAAATAGGTACCACTTCATTAATACAGCAAATGCATTATAAAAAGATGAAAAAAATATAACTACAGTTTTCTTCTCCACTCCAGTGAATCATCTTGTATGACCCCTTGGATGCTTGCACTCCACTTTGCTGACCACTAGCTTAGAGTTCCCTGCCCACTCTGAGGCTTTGGATGCTCTCCAGAGCCTCCAAAGCATGCCAGCTGGCTTGAGAGAGGAAATTAAATAGGAATTGGGAGAGAAAGGAATTCAGGGTCTCTGGTTGATACTGCCATCTTATCTCTTCGTATTTGATTGACTAGATTAAACCAGTGGGTCCCAAACCTAGCTGAAGTGAAAAGCTTAGGCCTGTGGATTTTTTTTTTTTTGGTTTTGTTTTTAGAAATAATTTTCCAGGTGTTTATGATCTTAGCCACTTTGGAAAACAGCTGGCTGTTTTCTAGACTAGGCTGTTTTCTCTTGACTTTTTTGAACAGTGCCGGCTTAATAGGAATAAAAATTAAAACTTTTTTTTTTTCCCAGGGAGATTAAAAATAAAGCCAGGAACAAATGCTAGTCTGTGTCCAAAAAAGGTCTGAGAAGAAATACTTTTATGACAGGTACAGGGTATGTTTCTCCTTTATTGATTTTGTTTTTTTTTTTCTTCTGATTCAATGCTACAAATTACTTAATTACTTAAATTTTACTGAATTGCACTTTTTATACTTTTCCAGCTGTTCAGGCAAGAGATGAACATGGATTAAATTTCACTGTCACACTTGAGCATAACAGTGTATGAGTGTGTATATGTATCTTTCAACTTTAAACATCCAAGCATTACCACAAAAAAGTAAGCAACATTTCTATCTATGATTTACAAGGTAGATGGAATTAATTTGTATATTTATTATGAAAATTACCTAGCAGACAATAATGAATCATCTTGGTCTAAAAAATAATTCAGTATACTTCACCAATTTTCCAACACAAGAAGTAAAGTGTCTTTAGGCAGAGGCACCTTTTTCTAACTTGCCCAAAGACGTCATCTATCTGGACTAATGGCAACCTTAGTGGCGACAGGGTTAATGAAGTGGTTGTATTCTAGCTACTTCTGCTATCAACTTCCATGCTTTTGCTTCTGAAACATTCCCCAGATACAATATTTCCTCAAATGAGTGTGGCAAGTCCCATCCATTTATTTGACAGCTATTATATTGAGGCTCTCCCATGGGGAAGGCCCACTGTTCTATTGGGTTGGTCTTGTGGTGATCTGGAAGGCAAAGCTGCATAGCTCCTGCAGGGCGCTATAGAATAGAAAGTGCACTGAGACCCACCTTGGGCCGAGCTGAGAATCCCACTGGATGTCATCCTTTTCTTTCTTCTCTGCAGTCATTTGATTTCAAGGAAATAACCATGAGGCCAAATAACAGTGACACCAGGCATGATGAATGGCCCTCACCTATGATTCCTGCATTTTTGTTATGAAGATCCAGTCACATAGTCATTTTAATTTCCATTTTAATTTCCATTTTAAACAGAAGGAAGTTGAGACTCAGAGTGGTTAAGTGGCTTCTTGAAGATGGTGTAACTAGGATTTGATCCCAGGTCTCTCTGGCTCCCAAGACCACAGTTCCAAAGTTCACTGGTCTCTGACAAGGAATGACTCTCTCTCTCTCTAATGCCTCTGCCAGCTGAGGTGTTTGGCTTCTTCTCAGAGCTGATTAAAGGGCAGAACTGGTTTTAGGACACTGAAGCGTTGTTTTATCTGTTAATCACTATTCATATACAGCCTATGAAAACATTTCAGAACTGGGAGAAAATTACTGGCTCCTAAATGCAAAATAAAACTTCCAAGTCAAACTTAATGTGTTCAATTAAATGGCTGCCAGATGTAGCATTCTAGCTCTATGCATTGTTAAATTTGGTAAACATAAATTTAGTGTTCAAAAATTCATAAATGTTATAGACATTTCTGTATATTTGAATACAATTTATAAATTGGATTTTGTTCATGAAATTCCTGAGTGTCCATGAGAAGAACCAAGAAATTATAGCCAAAGGCTAATTGAATGATTACTCATAACTTAATAGTTTCAAAAGCAAATTACAAAAAAAATTTTATTTTAAAATATAAATGTATGTTTAACGTGGGATATGGGTGTTTTAAAAACATTTTTACTTTCCAATTTTTGCTATGAAAATTTTCAAACTTGTAGAATAGCTAAAAAATAGTGCAGTGATTACCCATATACCCATCAACTAGATTCAACAATTGACAGCATTTTGCCATATTTGCTTTACCTATTTATCAAGCTACCTATATTTATTTCTTGCTGAATCTCTTGAAAGTTGCAGACATTATGACATATCACCCCTATATCTCCTAAAAAGGACATATTTTTACATAATGATGGTAACATCACACTTAAGGAAATTAATTATAGCTTGGTGTAATATAATATTGAATCTATATTTGAATTACCATCATTGATCCCTGAATCAGCTACTTATTGTGGTATAACAAACACTCAAAATGATAGTACCTTAATACAACAATCATTTACTTAGCTTGAGATTCTCTGGGTCTTCAATATAGGCTGAGCATGGCTGGGCAGGTCTGGTTCTCACTGGCTTCCATCGTGCAGCTATGGCCAGCTGCAGGTCAGCTGGGCCATTCTGTTTCCGGGGATTGTCTGGCTATGAGCTGGGATATCAGGAACAACTGGGCCATAAGTATCTCCTCACCTAACAGGCTTGTCTGAGATTTCCCACGTCCTAGCTGTTTTACCTGTGGGCCAGCCTTCTTGATGGTCACAGTTCCCTGCTGGGCCTCCACTGCTGTTTTTCTGTTAACTCCATTTTTTTTTCTCCGTTGCCTCAATTACCCACATGGCAACCCCCTGAATCTAGACAACAGACCTGACTTGCTGGATAAAGCATCTTCAGGTAATCTATGTTTCTAGCTGGTTTTTCTTCCTTTGTCTGCCTTTGTACTTTTTGGCAACTGCTCCTGGCTTTAAGCCATGCAAACAGAAAGAGGCTGTGTCCACGCAATACAAGCCATGTATGCATACAAGTGCATAGATATGTAGATTTTCATCTATGTATACAAGTGTAGCCAAAGCCCCAACCTGCTGGCTATCAAGGATACCTGTTCCCCCTTAATTCGGGGGTGGGGGGGGCGGTGCTCAGATTGACTAGGAGGTAATGGAAATCACCCCTGTTAGTCTTCATTCTGATCTGCCCAGATGCCAAACCAGGCCTATTCTGTCCCCATGCAGTGAACCAATCAATGGGACAATGGGTTTTGCAAAAGAGGAAGGGTTTTTTCACGATGTAGCCAAGTGATGAAGTGGGAGAATAGGTCTCAAATCAGCATCCCTGAAGATAGGGTTTAGGGATATTTATGGGGTAAAAAAGCAGGGTGGTCTAAGGCATGGGGAAGGGTGATTGGTAAGTGGGGAAAAATGATGGATTGATGGTCTGCGCAAGTGTAGTCAGGGTTCATGGCTCTTCATAGGATGCATGCTCAGAAAATGGCAGTGTTAGCATGATCTGAGGAAGATGTTTTTGGCCCTGTGACATCAGAAGGTCACCTCTTGAGCATTTGCACAGGCCCAGTTGAAGGGTCGGTGGTCTCAACTGGTTCAAACGGCATAAAAGCTGCCCCCTAGTTCCTGAAAAACAACTTCAAACAACCATTACCACAGTGCCATATATATCAGAGGTGTTCTTTATAAGTAAGCTAGTGAAAGTTTAGTTGTATATTGTTTGGCTATGTGACTTTTAGTTATTTAGAATCTTTTTTTTTTTTTAAACAGATTCTTGCTCTGTCACCCAGGATGGAGCACAGTGGCACAATCAGAGTTTACTGCAGACTCAACCTCCTTTGCTCAATTAATCCTCCTGCTTCAGCCTCCCTAGTAGCTGGGACTACAGGCACACTACTATGCATGGCTAATTTTATTTTTTCTAGAGATGAGGTCTTGCTATGTTGTCCAGGTTGGTCTTGAACTCCTGGACTCAAGCAATCCTCCTGCCTCATCTTCCCAAAGTCTTGGGATTACAGGCATGAGCCGTTGCCCCTGGCCTATATAGTGTTTAAAATCAATGGGAAGTAAGTGATTAAAAGCAAGCAAGTCAGGGTAAGTTTGGCAAGCTTAAACAGGTTAGCCCTCAGTTTAACCTTCTCTACCTTGGAGATAGTCCCTGTGGCTGGTGGCCTCTACTGTGGAGTGAACAAAGAGGAACACAGGAATTTTTGGTGGATTCAAATAAGAGACATTAGTGAATAGTTGAGTTTTTCAGTTCCGTTCTTCTCACGTTCATATGTTATGACTTGCAACATGATATGGGATGGTTTCAGGGTGAGAGCCCTGGGCTTCTAGTCAAAGACCAGAGCCACATTTCTGCCTCCAACATTTCTCAGGGGCTCAGAGGCCCCTGAGCAGGTCTGCCAACCTCTTTGATGCTTTAGAGGTCATTTCCTCAGATGTGAAGTGGGGATAGCCACAGAATTGTTTGGAGGATTTAAGGAGGATAATTGTGAATGCCTTTTGTAAGTGAAAACGCTGTATAAGCCTTATGAATCATTATTAAGACAGGTAGAGTTAGGAGAAAAAACAAGACCTGGAGAAGCACTTTGTCCTCTCTTAAGCCATGAACAAAATGAGTGACCCACCCCGTGAATTAGGCAGGGGGTGCCCGTCTTTGTATGTGCTGGTGAGAACTACCCAAAGGCGGCCCTTGCCTGTCTCAGGCTCTGCCTGGGTACAAACGTCGCCTCTGGTTGTGGTAAAAAAGCCTGTACCTTCCTACAAATGTATTCATTTATACTCGAGCTAAAAATAATAATTTACTTTTGTTTGTTAGGGCTTATTATAGGTCAAACACCCTTCTGAAGACATCTATTAACTCATGTAGGTCATACAAAATCTGTAAGGGAGAAAGTGTTCTATCCCTATCTTACAGATAAAGAAATTGAGGCATTTAAGCACTAGGCATCTCATCCGAAGTCACAGCTGGGATGTTGTAGAGCTGGGGAAAACAGAAATATGGATTTATTATTCTATTAACCAGTAAAGTGATTCTAACTAAAAAAGAGCTCTTAAAATCTAAAAAACAAACACCTAAGTACAAAAAAGTTTCTTTTATTAATGAAAACTTTTACAATAATAAAAAACCCCATTCATTTACAAAAGCAAAGCCCTATAGGATCTCTTTCCTTCATAAAGCTGTGATAAAGAGCAGCAGTAAAAATCCTTACTTGCAAAAATAATTCCATGTATCATTAAATCTGAAAATTAAAAAAAATCATCTATAGCTCAGCAGTCTAACCATGTATTCTTCTCTTGAGAGTCATATTAAGCATTGAATTATGTATCCTTCATTCCCAGCACTACTTGGTGGGACGTTGTATTCTAATGATACTTCAAAGCAGCTAAAATTAGCAAATTAGCATAAAGCCAGGTCCTGGAGGGCTATTTGGAGTCCTGGGTTTATTACTTTTATTCATTCAACAGTAAACATTTAATGAGTACCTGCTATTTGCCAGGCATATCACTGCTTGTTTGAGAACCGATATAATTAAAACTCATCTCTGCCCTCAGGGAATGCAGTGCCTAGTTGCCAAGCTACAATGAGTTGCTCATGGGGTCCAGTGAGGTGCGAGGTGAGAATTGCGGGGGTTGGAGACCTGCTCTGGTGGGTCAGCCGAGCAAGGTCTGCTTCAGCTAAGTCTTGAAGTACAGATATATTGTAGATGGAGAAACTGAGGCTTGGGAGGTTCAGTGATTGCCCAAGGGATGTAAATCACAGGTTCAAGATCCAGGATTGGAAGCCGGCTCTGCTTCTGATTCAGTGCTCTTTTCTGTATACCAATGTGGAGAGGCATCTCTTAATATAATGGGCCACCAACTCACTCTCATGAGGCAGATGGTTCCCAGGTGCACCAATCTGTTTGTCTAATATCACCTGTGCACATTGTTGGAGTCTGACAATCATGGATAAATTGTTCATTGATTACAGTGGTTTCAGGGTGACTATCAGAGAACTGGTTCCCAAGGTGTGGTCCCTGGGTCAGCAGCATCAGTCAGCTTGGAGCTTGCTAGAAATGCAGATTCTCTGGTCCCACCTCAGGAATGCGGAGTCAGGAACACCTGGCATGGATCCCATGAACTGTGCTTCCACAAGTCCTCCAGGCAATTCTGATGGAGCTAAAGTTTGAGAACCACTGTCTTAGAGAAGTTCCGAAAAGCTCACTTTCACATTTGTTTGCTTGTTGACCAGTTGTCCAAATATTGTAACTAGAATTCATGTTTTTGATTGGCAGGGGGAACAAGGCTCTTGCTACTCCATGTATATGGTTAGTCAACCAAAAGCACCACATTACCTGGGAGCTTATTAGAAGTGCAGAATCTCAGGCTTGTCTCAGACTTCCTGGATCAGAACTTGCATTTAACAAATGCCCAGATGATTTATATGCACGCTAAAGTTGGAGAGACAATGGGCTAATAGCATTCAATTCTAAAGTCCAGGTTGTATAATTCTGTGAGTTTTAATGTGGTCACATGTCAGAGTTTTTTGTTTTTTGTTTTTGTTTTTTTTTTGAGAGAGAGAGAGTCTCACTCTGTCACCCAGGCTGGAGTGCAGTGGCATGAGCTCAGCTCACTGCAACCTCCGCCTCCTGGGTTCAAGCAATTCTCCTGCATCAGCCTCCCGAGTAGCTGGTATTACAGGTGCATGCCACCATGCCCAGCTAATTTTTTGAATTTTTAGTAGAGATAGGGTTTCGCCACGTTGACCAGGCTAGTCTTGAACTCCTGGCCTCAAGTGTTCTGCCCACCTTGGCCTCCCAAAATACTGGGATTACAGGTGTGAGCCACTGCGCCCAACCTCAAGGTGTTTTAAGTTTTAAAAAATATAACCCCACCCTCAATGGGTGTTGCATCACTATGTGAATACATAAAGAAAGCCTTCGGTATTTCAGTACAATTTTTTAAAAGACATTATTTTGGCATTTGCTCTGTGCCGGGTACTGTTCGAAGCACCAAGAATATAAATGTGAATAAAATGCAGGTACTCTACTAAGTAGAACAGATTTTAAAAAGAAAAGAAAACAAACAAAAACTAATACCGTAACAGAAATATTCAGTTGGGGTAGGAGTAGGTATTGCTCTTGAGTGGGGTTGGAGGGACAATCATGAAGGACTACCTGGAGAAGTGACCTCTGAGATACGATTTGAAAAATGAACAGGACTTCATTAGCAGAAAGTGAAAGAAAGACATTCCAGACAGAGGGAGTCTTTTGACCAAAGGTACAGAGACATGAAACAGTTTGGGGTGTTCAGGGAAGCTGGATAAGAGTTTTAAGCAGGGGAAATTTGCATTTCTGAAAGATCACTTTGATGCAGTGGCATCACCAGCAAAATCTGGGGCCCCTTGCAAAGGATAATTGAGTCCTTGCTGCCAACAGAAGGGGCACCTATCTTTTCTCTGCAGGTGGGAGTTTTAGGCCTGGCAGGAGGTATGGACCCTGAATATCTGAGACGCTCTCAGTTAATTTAGAAAGTTTATTTTGCCAATGTTGAGGACGCATGCGCCTGTGACACAGCCTCAGGAGATCCTGACAACATGTGCCCAAGGTGGTCAGAGCACAGTTTGGTTTTACACATTTTAGGGAGACATGAGACATCAATCAATATATGTAAGATGTACATTGGTATTTTCCTTTCACAGAAGGAAGAAGGAAGAGAGGAGGGGATTGTTTTTGTCTTTGTATATTTGAAAACATGTTTCCACAAAAACCTGTAAGTGGATTTTTTTTTTAAAAACAGCTTTATTGAGATATAATTCACATGCCATATAATTCACCTAATTAAAGTGTATAGTTCAATGGTATATTTGTAAGAGTTGTGCAGCCACCACCTCAATCCATTTAAAAATATTTCATTACTCCAGAAAGAAGCCCCAAACTACTCAGCTCTCATTCACCACTTCCCCCATTACCCCCAGCGCCAGGCAAGCACTAATCTATTAATACTTTCTGTCTCCATGGATTTCCCTGTTCTGAACATTTCATATAAATGGAATCACACAATATGTGGCCTTTTGTGTCTGGCTTCTTTCACTTAGCATATTTTCTAGGTTCGTCCATGTTGTAGCACGTATCAGAATTTCACCTTGTTTTATGGTTGAATAATTGTCCATTGGATGACTAGACCACATTTTGCTTATCTATTCATCAGATGATAGACATTTGGGTTGTTTTCTTCTTCTTCTTCTTATTTTTTTGGCTACTGTGAATAATGCCTCTATGAACACTTGTGTACAAGTTTTTGTATTGATGTGTATTTTTATGTCATATGGTAACTGTATGTTTAATCATTTGAGGAACTGCTAATTGAATATGATCTCTGTGTTTAAAGGTACATGAAACTATTGAGCAGATAAAATGTCAAATTCATTCCTGGCTTTTATAGCTGGTTTAGCCAAAGCATTCTTCTACCACCTCTTTGCCTATCCATTCTGCCATTTTCAACACTGGTTTCAGCCTTCTTAAACATCTGAGTATTGCTGACTCTGCCTGAATTTCTTCTTTCTTGAGGTGTGAGGACCAAGAGAGAACTTCCTCTTCACCCTCTAAAGGTTCATTGAAAAAGTGATTGAGAAAAAGCAGATTAATAGGGAAAAAAAGCATGTAAATTTATTAACGTGCACAGAGTCTTACAAACTACAAGATCACAAAGAAAAAGAAGATGGTTGACACTGACACCCTCTTGAGGTTACAGAAAGAATAGGGACTTGGATCCTGGTAAAACAGGTTAGGGTACGGAGAGAAGGGGCCTGGCTAGTAAAGGTGTTCTTGTTATGCAGATTAAACCTCACAGGTAGCAGCCCTCAGAAAGACTAGATGGTGAGTATTTCTTTCAGACCTTTAGGTGCCAGACTCCCAGTTAATCTTTCCTAAATTTGGACAAGAGAAGGCTTTAGAGAAAGCTTGGCTGTATCAATGCATATTTTCTCTAAAGATGCAAATCTCCCCCACAGAAGACAGCTTTTTAGCTATTCTTGTATTTCCAGCCCTTCTGAATAGCCATCTTGAAATATGTCAAAGAAGTATATTTTGGGGAGAAACATTTTGGTTTCCTTCAGAGGGATGACAAGAAAGATCTGTCCATAAGCTATAGGCAAGGTCATTGGACACAGTAAGGCAACTGGTTTTATTATCTTGCCCAGGTAAAAAATGATAAGCAATGGATATCCAGCCATAACTGTTACCTCACTTATAGCACATTCATGGGGGAAGTCTCCATCGAATTCTGAATTGCAGCATTAAAACAGTATGCAAGTGCAATTTCTAGAGAGATTTCTCACAGAATATGTGATACTTGCAAAACATGTATGAATCAATTACAAAATATCTGTAATATGTATACATTGTCTTCTAGAAAAGATGTCTACAGATCTTGGCATGACTTAAGTTCATTAGAGAGTTTCAGTTTGCTAATCTCATTTGTTTGCATAAAAAAAGGAAATTAATTATATGTTGAGTGTTAAGTGGAGGGGGGTTCAGGCCCATAAAGAAATTTGGCTAAGGGGCTTCTCAACCTGAGCATTACTGACATTTTGGGCTAGATAATTTTTTGTTGCACTCCACCCTGGGTGACAAGAGCGAAACTCCATCTCAAACAAACAAAAAGTCATCTAGTTGCAGGGGATCGGGGGGGTGTCCTATATGTTGGAAGATTTTTAGCAGCATCTAACACTAGATGGCGTGATCTCAGCTCACTGCAGCCTCTACCTCCTGGGTTCAAGCGATTCTCCTGCCTCAGCCTCCCAAGTAGCTGGGATTACAGGCACCCACCACCATGCCAGGCTAATTTTTTTTTGTATTTTTAGTAGAGACGGGATTTTGCCATGTCAGCCAGGCTGATCTTGAACTCCTGACCTCAGGTGATCCGCCTGCCTCGGCCTCCCAAAGTGCTGGGATTACAGGCGTGAGCCACCGTGCCCGGCCTAGATGACATTTTTTATTGTCACTGGCCCACTAGATGCCACTGACAATAAAAAAATGTCTCCAGATATTGCCAATGTTTTGGAACTGTCTTCACAGAATTGACCAGAATTGCATGCCGGGTTCTGGGCAGAAATACAGTTAAAATTAAGCATTAATCAAGCTGCACTTTGGCCCACTTATTGCTAAAAGTCATGTAGCACTAGATACTGACCATTTGCATCCCCATTGTTCCTATAGGTAGGATTTCTGATATTAGGACCATAAGACTGTTTAAGAATTGATTTGTATCCCCACTATTCCTATAGACAGAATCTCTGACATGAGAATCATTAGGCATTTAAGGATTGCTTAATATGTTTTTCGGATCCCCAATTTTAGTGAAACAGCTGATGCCAACCAGTTTGAAGACCTCCACAGGAAAGGAATTGGCATGAGAACACAGCTTCATCTCCCTGTTCCATGACTTTCCCCTGCACTATTTATTTTTATTTTTTTTTGAGATGGAGTCTTGCTCTGTTGCCCAGGCCAGAGTGTAGTGGTGCAATCTTGGCTCACTGCAACCTGTGCCCCCCGGGTTCAAGCGATTCTGTTGCCTCAGCCTCCCAAGTACCTGGGATTACAGGCGCCTGCCACCGCGCCCAGCTAATTCTTGTATTTTTAGTAGAGACGGAATTTCGCCAAGTTGGCCAGGCTGGTGCACTCTTTGAGCAATCAATAGTCTCCATACTTTGGTCCACTACAAAACCCTAAAATTCCAAGCCCTGCAAACTCCTTGAGGAGATGGATTTGAGGTTTCCTCCTGTCTCCTTTATCAGTAGCCCTATGATTAAACCTCTTGCTCTGCTGCAACCTGGTGTCCGAGCATATTGACTTGCTGTGTGCACCAGGCAATGGACCTATTATGGTTATAGTTTCTCCTGGTGGGCAAAGTGGTTTCCAGTTGAGAACCACTGGGCTAAGGGTTTCCTAATCTGAAGCGACAATTTTTACAGTGTTTTTCACCTAAGCCAGAGGGGAAGACTGCCTCTGGGATGACCAGAGTCTGAACGGGAATAATCTACAGCAGTGGATTGATGACAAGGGGAGAGAAGTAGACAGGCCCAGTGGGTTTGATAGAACCAAGTGAATCAGGGGGCCAAGTCAGTTTTCCTATTTGTCTAACTCTCTCAGCTTAATGTCAAATATAAGTCATATGCCAGAGGATTCAAGGATGACATAGTAAATAACACTGACATGTCCCATCTTTATTCTCCTTTCTCTTGGCGGGTTAATCATGTGTGTCTAAATCCGAGCCTTTTGTGGCTGAATCCTTGAGCAGAGTTCTTGGGCAGAATCTTTCCTTAAGGCTGAAGTGGCTGGCTGTGTGCACTGTCACGTGAGAAAGTACATGTAAGAGTGGGCGTGCAGGTGTGGGTGTGGAACGAAGCTTGTCTGGAAGCCTCTGGGACCAGAGGAACTTTTAGTTGACTCACTGAAGTGAGCTGCAGAGAGGTTGTGACACCCAAAGTTGCACAGCTGGCATGCCTCAGAAACAGGATGCAAAACCGGGTAGGCTGTTTTTAGAGTACAAGCTCTTCACTGCCAGACTGTACTGCTTACCTGGATGCTCCCTCACTGGTCTTCATGGAAATATACTAATAGGGTTATCATTTTGTGAAACAATGCAATCCTCTTTTCCCAGACTGCACCACTGGCACATTCTGGCTGTCATTCCTAAGCGTGGCTCTGTCAGGCTGGTGACCTCCCATTGTGTGATTTTACCACTCTCTTCTTATTGATATACTCAGGTTGCCCAAAAGGAACCCTTAGCAGCCATTATGAAACATTTCAAAAGCTACTCTCCTTCATCTGTCAGCTGCAGAAGATTCTTTCAGGGATCGAGAGCAGGAAGGTTCAACTTGGGAACTGCCTCATTCCCAATCCAGTTCTCCTATTGGCTAGCCCTTTCCCAACATATGTATTTTTAACTTTCAGATTTTAAATTGTGACATATAACACACATACATAAAGGTCCCTAAAACATAAATGTACAATTTGATGACTCTTTAAAAAGCAAAGCCCTGTATAATCACCAATCAGGTTAAGAAATAAGATGTTGTCATAGCCACAGAACCCCTTCCATCTACTTTCCAATCACATGACCTCCTTTCCTTTTAAAAGTAACCACTCACCTGGCCTTTATGGCTACCATGTCTTTGCTTTGCTTTATAGTTTTACCATAAATACATGCATCACTACCCAACATTGTTTAGTTTTGCCTGTTTTTGAATTTTATTTTAAAAAGGATCTATTGTATGGTCTTTTTTTTTTTTTTTTTTTTCTTCTTGAGATGGAGTTTCACTCTTGCTGCCCAGGCTGGAGTGCAATGGTGCAATCTTGGCTCACTGCAACCTCCGCCTCTTGGGTTCAAGCGATTCTCCTGCCTCAGCCTCCTGAGTAGCTGGGATTGCAGGCATGTGCCACCACTCCCGGCTAATTTTGTATTTTTAGTAGAGACGGGGTTTCACCATGTTGGTCAGGCTGGTCTCGAACTCCTGACCTCAGGTGAACTGCCCGCCTCGGCCTCCCAAGGTACTGGGATTACAGGCATGAGTCACAGTGCCTGGCCTTATTGTATGGTCTTTTGTGTTTTGCTTCTTGTTTATTAGACAATCCACCCTTAAGATAATTGGCTTCAGGAAAATTAATTTTGCATATGTCAATCTATGATAACAATAGCAAACAAAATAGCACTCAAAATTCCATGATGCACAGAGGTGAGGAAGCTAGTTCAAGATCAACCTGTGTAGTACACAGCTTCCAAGATGGACCCTGATGATCCTTGCCTCCTAAAATTCATGTATCTGTATAGGTCCCTTTCACACTATATCAGAGTTGGTTCTTGTAACCCATAGAATTTGGTGGGAGTGATGGCGTGTGCTTCCAAGATTAGATCATGGATGTCACTGACTTTTCCTCTGTGAAGCTAAGGAGGCTTAAGCTTCAGAGGCCCTCACTTGCATGAATCTCTTCCAAATCCTGCAGTAATGCATTCAAATGGTCATCAATTTTGTAAGAAAATCGCAGCAGGAAGATATTTTAACTGGAGTTGGTTAACATGATGGCTATTTCTTTTCACTCTAACTTCCCCTCTGTTACTTTCCCTCTCATTTTAGGTAGTGTTGTGGCAACTGTGGGCATTTTCGGGAAATGGTTAAGTGGAAGTTAAATCATGAATACATTTAGCCTGGGCGTAGTGGGGTATATTTATGTGATTTAGAGTCACTTTTGTGTGCAGCTAAGTTATTGCTTGTCATTTTGGTGTAGGACTAGCTTCTGAGAATATTCCTATCACCTATTGAGTCAACCTACCTGGTGGTGTGACAAGAAATTGTCGTGGTAAAAGTTCTATCTCAATACAAACTTGTGTACTGCACCCGAAATCAAAAGTATGTGAGTAGCAAAGAGAAAATAAAGCATGGAATGTATGAAGCCCAAAGCTAGTGTGTAGCAAAATCCTTCCAATTACTTAAATGTGTCAGACTGTAAGCAGGAGGTTTGCTTTACATTTTCAACTACTCAAAATGGAAATTCTCTCCCATCAGAAACAAATTATACACTTCACAATTTTATTTCTCAGTGATTTCATACCAATTATTGAATAAGAAACCATAAAATTCATAATATGCTACTACAATGAAGACATTGACAACTAACTGGTTAATGAGAGCTGTCAATTCAAGAACATTTGTGATTAGTCATTGCACAAGAACCCTTGAAATGCCCCCAAATATTATAGCATACATATCAAGAAACTTGATAGAAGTCTTCCCAAATTTGAAAATTGTAAAAAGCTTATATGACCCTACTGGTAATGAGTTGCACAACTGAGATTTTTCTAAGTCATGGAGAGGCAATTAAAGAGTATAAAGCCAAAGGACTGTGGGCAAAAAAAAAAAAGGTGTTAGAGCAATTCGTCAGGCAGTTAATTCATAAAAGCCATCTGTTATTTTATAGATTTTTGTGATGCTTGCACTACATACGAACTTCTTAACTGAGTTTCATTGCCATTTATTTCCTGTTCTACATAAATATACATGTTGGCCGGGTGTGGTGGCTCACGCCTGTAATCCCTGCACTTTGGGAGGCTATGGCGGGCAGGTCACTTGAGGTCAGGAGTTCGAGACCAGCCTGGCCAGTATGGTGAAACCCTGTCTCTACTAAAAATACAAAAATTAGCCAGGCATGGTGGTGGCTGCTTGTAGTCCCAGCTACTTGGGAGGCTGAGGCAGGAGAATCTCCTGAACCCAGGAGGCGGAGGTTGCAGTGAGCTGAGATAGCACCACTGCACTCCAGCCTGGGTGACCAAGCAAGACTCCATCTAAAAAAAATAAAATAAACAAACAAACAAACAAACAAACAAACATGTTTGCACTTACTTTTGTATTTTCAATTTGTTATTATTCTTTTTCATGATAAGGATCAATCACTTGTATAAGCTTCAGGCCCTGCCAAACTGGATCTGCCACTGACCAGACCCCTGCAGTTTTTGCCAGCCCTGCCACTGAGGAAGAATATCAGACAATGAGTTTCCTTAGCTCTAGCCTGGTGAAGAGCACAGACCCAAACCTTTTGCAGCGTTACTATAGATGGAAGCTGCAGCTCTTCCATTATCCCTTGCTGCCCTTACCCTACCTCCTCTCTGTCCCAGCTCATCTGACCTTCCTGTCCTGTCAACTTTCAAGAAAATGGCTGAAACAGTTTATCAGTCTGATCGGGATGCCCCACTGGAAGTAGCAAGAAAGATATCTAGAAAGGTCACTTGGGCCATGTGCTGGAAAACATTGCAGACTTTGGCCTGCATCCTGAAATTAATAAGGAGCCACTGCAAGGTTTCAAGTAGAAATGATCACACAGAGATATGAAATATTTCAGAAGTGTTTTGTTCATGCTAAATTGTTAATAGCATTTACTACCTAGGGTAGTGGGATTATACATTAATTTCCCCGATAGTATAACTTTTTGAACTTTCTGGATCATTTATCATATATCTGTATTTAGTTCTATAAGATTAAAAAAAATTAAAAGATGTTTACTCCCTGAATCTCCTGTAGATTTATAAGATTTTAAATTAAGTAATTTTGACCCAGGGTAGTAGGGGAAATAGTTTTATTAACTGTACTGCTGATCTCTAATAGTTTTCATATTCAGTTGATCAGATTAATAAAATGACCCAAAGGATTGTGAAATCATCTGAAATGTACACCTACATCAAATTAAATCTGAAAAATTAAGTTTCGTGAGACTGAACTCTGATGTATTTTGAGGGAAATGTGTGCTACACACAATGAGTGATGTAAAAATCTTTCTAAGGAATTTAGCAGTCTTACTAGAAAATGGTCACTTAAAACTGTAATTAGATTTTCCAGAAGTATTAAACATGAATTATTATGATACCTTTCATCCTTACTGATTCCTATGTTGCCTCAGGCACTTGTGAACTCCACTGTACCTTCTGCTCTGTACTCTCAAAGACAGACTAAAAATATCCTCTGGGATTTAGTTATTTTTTCCACCATGGTATTTTATTTAAGATACTTTCAAGTGTGGTTTAGTCATATTTTTACATGATTAAATGTTATAATTATAATGTCTTATTTCATATCCATTTGCCTTTAGCAATATAAATACTATATAATAGAAAAATAATTCTAAAATATAGAGCAATCCTTTATAACAACATGAATGGGTGACATATTCCAAAAATAAAATTTTTTTGTTTTCAAACTGCGATTTAGTCACAGAAATGTAATTCTTATTTAATGAATCTGAAAATAAAATGGTATTTTCACTCTGTCACACATTACAGAATGCAATTGACATATATTGTTCTATTTCCCTTGATCCTATCGGCTTTGTGGTTATCAAAGGAATCAACTTAATGGTAATTAACTATAGCTTAGCTGCCCTTGTGCCCAGCTAGTAATGTAGGAGTTTTTTTTTTTCTTTTCTCATTAATGTTTCCCTTAGTTTTCCCTGGGAGTTCCTTTTTTATTTTTATTTTTTAAATGTTTTTATCAGGGCCTTGCTCTGTTTCCCAGGCTGGTCTTGAACTCCTGGCTTCAAGCAATCCTCTCGGCTTGGCCTCCCAGAGTGCTGAGATTACAGGTGTCAACCACTGCACCCAGCCCTTCTCTGCGAGTTCTTGCTAGTGTCTCACATGAATTCGTCAACAGTTTTGTGCAGAACATGTGACATCCTCCATGTTCTGCCTCAGTTCATCCTTGTGACCTGCTCCCTATAATAAGTTGGTGGAGAGCACCTCAGCCTTTCCCCAATAGCATCTGTGTCATGACCAAGAGCACTCGTTCCAGAGAGTTCTGAGTGGACCAGAGACAAAATGTGTAGAACTTAGAAATCACCATCTCCAGTATGTGCCACCATTTGTCATTGAAACCTCAATGTGTACTGCTTGTCCTGCAGGATCTGACCAGAGTTGTGATGTGAAGAATTGTCTACAACTATGAAGAAAAATAAAAGTGAATTCTTAACTAACTTCATATAAAAAAGTATATTTCAGATAGATTAAAGACCTAAATATGAATGGTCAAACTATAAAGTAAATAGAAAAAAATATGAGGGAATCCATTTGTCATAAAGAACTGAGGAAGGATTTTTTTTTTTTTTTTTTTTTTTTTGCGACAGAGTCTTGCTCCGTCGCCAGGCTGGAGTGCAGTGGCACAATCTCGGCTCACTGCAACCTCTAACTCCCTGGTTCAAGTGATTCTCCTGCCTCCTGAATAGCTGGGATTACAGGCACGTGCCACTGCGCCCAGCTAATTTTTGTATTTTTAGTAGAGACAGGGTTTCACCGTGTTGTCCAGGATGGTCTCCATCTCTTGACCTGGTGATCCGCCCACTTCGGCCTCCCAAAAGGTTGGGGTTACAGGCGTGAGCCACTGTGCCCGGCCTGAGGAAGGACTTTTAAATAAAACCTTAGTATGAAAATAATCAGGCCAGGCATGGTGGCACATGCCTGTAATCCCAGCACTTTGGGAGGCTGAGGTAGGTGGATCACTTAAGGTCAGGAGTTCAAGACCAGCCTGACCAATATGGTGAAACCCCATCTGTACTAAAAATACAAAAATTAGCCGGGTGTGGTGGTAAATGCCTGTAATCCCAGCTACTTGGGAGGCTGAGGCATGAGAATCACTTGAACCCAGGAGGTGGAGGTTGCAGTGAATCAAGATCCTGCCACTGCACTCCAGCCTGGGAGACAGTAAGACTGTCTCAAAAAAAAAAAAAAAAAAAAAAACCTACCAATCATTAACCTCATGGTTTATTATTGCTATTGTTTCCATACTACGGCTTTGTGTTTTACAAGGGAAACGGTGGACAAAGTTTACCGATGATGCACTGGGACACTTAGATCATGAGCAGAGCACTTGCACGTATTCCACCGGCCCCATAATAAATCATAAAAATGTCAAACCAGTGCTCCCTGTGCACTAAAGAGGATTTTATGAAAACAATGTAGCTAATATCTCTGAACAAATACCTGTGAATACCTGTGAAAATGTGACTAGTGGTTTGCTCCATTCAGTGCACACTAGATAATGGGTATAGAGAAAACGGAGAGGAAAAAAACAATAGAAGGAAAACATTCTAGATTGAAGAAAGACATAAGCTCTCAGAAGAAAAAGATCCACTAAATTCCAAGCAGAATGAATGAAAGAAAATTCCAGACTTAGATACAACCTTGTGAAATTGAGACTGCAAGTAAGTGAAAGAAATATGTCTCCTAGGTAAAAAGAAATAGCCCTTTAAAGGAACAAGAAAAACAGCAAATCAGCCGGGCGAGGTTGCTCATGCCTGTAATCCCAGCACTTTGGGAGGCCAAGGCAGGTGGATCATTTGAGGTCAGGAGTTCGAGACCAGCCAAGCCAACATGGTGAAACCCCCTCTCTACTAAAAAATAAAAAAAATTAGCCAGGTGTGGTGGCAGGCGCCTGTAATCCCAGCTACTCAGGAGGCTGAGGCAGGAGAATTGCTTGAATCCAGAAGGCAGGGGTTGCAGTGAGCCAAGAACACGCCATTGCACTCCAGCCTGGGTGACAGAGAGAGATTCTGTCTCAAACAAACAAACAAACAAACTTAGCAAATTAATGCAAAAAGGTAAGGGAGCAATGACATCTTGGTTTTCAAGGCATACAGTTTTGAACCTGGAATCCCATATGCAGCCAAATTATCAATTAAGCATATGAGCAAAGTAAAGGTATTTTCAGACATGCAAGAGTTTAACAAAGTTACATTCTACATAATCTTTTTGAGAAAATTTCCCTAGGCGATATTGGATACAGGAAACTATGGAGTCTGTCCTAAGAAAGCTGGAGAGGGAAGTCCTAGGATGGACTTCTCATGCAGATAGAAACAGGTTCATGATGAAAAAGGAAGTCAAAAGGCTCTGGCAGGGAGGGACTCCTCTAAGAAGAGCTGATTTCGTGAAATAGATAATACAATTGAGATGCTGGATCAAGTTGAGGCTTTCGTGGAAGCACCTGTGACCAGTTAAAGATGGTTGCAGCTTTTTTAAATCAGTCTTCCAATCGGGAGGTGGAATCAAGTTCTCCTGTTCTTGAGTCTGGTCTGGTGACTCAGCTGACTAATAGAAAGTCACTGGGTGACTTTCTAGTCTACGTCATGAGAAGCCTTGCAGCTTCTGCCTGGTTTTCTTTCTGTCTTAGAAGCCGGTCACCATATAAGAAGTGCTGCTTTTTTGAGAACACGGTGCAATGGAGAAGCCCAGGCCTCATCTTTAGGGTAAGAGCATCCATTTTTTTTTTCTTTTCTTTTTCTTCTTCTTCTTTTTTTTTTTTTTTTTTTTTTGAGATGGAGTTTTGCTCTTGTTGCTTAGGCTGGAGTGCAGTGGAGCGATCTTGGCTCACTGCAACCTCTGCCTCCCGGGTTCAAGGAATTCTCCTGCCTCAGCCTCCCGAGTAGCTGAAACTACAAGCATAAGCCACCACGCCCGGCTAATTTTTTTGTATTTTTAGTAGAGACAGGGTTTCTCTGTGTTGGTCAGGCTGGTCTTGAACTTCTGACCTCAGGTGATCCACCCGCCTCGGCCTCCCAAAGTGCTGGGATTACAGGAGTGAGCCACTGTGCCCTGCCAGAGATCAATTTTATTTTGCTTTTGTGAACACTTTTAAGTGACATGGCGGCCATGACATAAGGTGTATAGAAAAGGAATAATCTTAGCACAATAATAATTATAATACAAACGATGATTATTGAATTGACAATTGTAGATCCAATTAGCCGGGCGCGGTGGCGGGCGCCTGTAGGCCCAGCTACTGGGGAGGCTGAGGCAGGAGAATGGCGTGAACCCGGGAGGCGGAGCTTGCAGTGAACCGAAATCGCGCCACTGCACTCCAGCCTGGGCGACAAAGCGAGACTCCGTCTCAAAAAAAAAAAAAAAAAAAAAAAAAATTGATTGTAGATCCAACCTAAATCAACGCCTAAAAGACTTTATTTTGGCTAGAGAAATGAAAATGTACCTAACTTGACAAGGAAGAAACAGTAAAACAAACCTGCCCTTTAAGGAGGAATCATCATTAAAGGGTCTCTGTGAGGCAATCACTTTGAACTTTTGTTAGGCAAATATGGGGTAGAAAATTGCCTTGCTCTGGCATATAAAGAACTTCTCCAGGTTAAATGCAATTCAAATTGCGCTCAGTCTACTTTCTTTTGTCTTATGAAACCTCTTTCCTTTATGTTTCATGATACCGAAAGTTCAGTCTGGTGAGATCTCTCTTAAAAATGAATGCAACCTATAGTCATCTCTTTTGGAAATATCAATCACCATCTCAGTGCAGATTTCAATTTTTACAAGGTTTTAAATGCATGTGCATGTTTTAAGTAGTTTCCTTTACAAGATAAGATTTAGTGCAGCAAAGAGTCATTGTTAAATTGTACCTTACATTTGTTAACAATAATTAACAAACAGTTGTTAATTATTTAACACATTGATGCTCAAACTTGAGCGTGCATTAGAATCACCTGGAAGACTTGTTAAATCACAGGTTGCTGTACTGTACCCCCAGAGTGTCTGATTCAGTAGGTCGGGTGGAGCCCAGGAATTTGCATTTCTAGTAAGTTTCTAGGTGATGCTGATGCGGTTGGTTCAGGAGCTACACTTTATGGACCACTGACTTAAGATAGAATGAATTCCCAGTAAACCTTATCTTTCTTCTTTCCTTCCATGCATAGGGTTTTTTGTTTCATGCTCTAGAAGAGCTCTGAATAACTTTATGGTTTTGAGAAACCAGTTCACCATGCTGTTTCTCCAGTCTGCAGTGCTTTACAAAGGTTTAATCTCTAAACACCATGGAGAACATTATTTTAAATAACAATGTAAATGATGTAAATGCAAAGGTACTGAAGGCCTAAGATTGAAGGTGGAAATGAAGAAGTTGGGGAGGTGTAGAGAGGAATCAAGACTGGGGGTGCAAAGAGCTTCATTTCACATAGTTGGGGAGTCAAGGAGACTGTCTAAGGATTATTGAACAAGAAGCAGAAATGTAATTATAACATTTAAAGCTAAATAAGTAACCATGAATAGAACTTAATAATACCCCTGTCAAACATAGGTTAGGGGAGGAGAAGGTAAGGTGAGGGTGACATAAGTAAGTAAATTCTTTATCTTTCAAGGGGATAGTCCATAATATCATCCAAATTTGGTAAGTCAAGAATTTAGATTATCTAGAACTAACGAGAAAACCAGTAGAAAATCTAAACCCAGAAACTGATGAAACAGGTTGTCCCTCGGAACTGGAACTGAGGGTGGAAGTTTGGAATAGAAGATGGTTACTTTTTGTTGTAAGTTCTTTGGTGGAAATTAATTAAAAAATATGCTAGCATTTCTCTGACTAGAAACAGTCATACTAGCTACGTGGCTAAGAACTATTGAATAAAATTGCAATTCATGTGTTTGAATCTTGATTCTGACTAGCATCCATGATTTTGGGCAAGTTCTTTGGAGTCTTTAACCTCGGTTTCCTTTCCTAAAAATTGGGAAGATAGTAGTAATTTCGCATCAGTTGTTCTAAGAAATAGATGCAATAATTGTGCATGAAGATGATTTAGCACAATACCTGGCACATTGTGCCTAAATAAACATTAGCTATTATTATTATTAATGTCATTATAATCATACTGACAACAAACTGGAGACTGGATTCGTAGGAGTTGTAGGCAAAGGTAGCCTGGAGGCAGGAAAGCCACATCTGGTCCCTGTATGTATTTCCGGGTGATGTGATATGCTACATTTATTTACGTTATATGCACCTGTATGTGTGTGTTTGCCTTGTTGCACCTTTCTCAGAAATCCAGGGAGTACTAAAGAAGGAGTATTTCAGTAAGTCTGATTCAACAATATAGCTTTTAAAAATGTTTTTATTTTTTAATTTCTATGGGTACATAGTAGGTGTATATATTCATGGGGTACATGAGATGTTATGATACAGGCATGCAATGCAGAATAATCACATCATGGAGAATGGGGTGTCCAGCCCCTCAAGCATTTATCCTTTGAGTTACAAACAATCCAATTATCTCTTTTAGTTATTTTTAAAAGTACAATAAAATTGTTATTGACTATAGTCGTCCTGTTGTGCTATTAAATAGTAGGTCTTGTTCATTCTTTCTATTCTTTTGTACCCATTTACCACTCCCACATCCCTCTCAGGCCCCCCCACTACCCTTCCCAGCCTCTGGTAATCATCCTTCTACTCTCTATCTCCATGAGTTAAATCGTTTTGATTTTTAGATTCCACAAAAAAGTGAGAATATGTGATGTTTGTCTTTCTGTGCCTGACTTATTTCACTTAACATAACGATCTTCAGTTCTGTTCGTGTTGTTGCAAATGACAGGATCTCATTCTTTTTTATGGCTGAATAGTACACCATTGTGTATAAGCATCACATTTTTTTTTTATCCTTTCATCTGTTGATGAACACTTGCGTTACTTCCAAATCTTGGCTAATGTGAACAGAGCTGCAACAAACATGAGAGTGCGGATCTCTTGGGTATATAACCAGCAATGGGATTGCTGGATTATATGGTAGCTCTATTTTTAGTTTTTTGGAGAACCTCCAAACTGTTCTCCATAGTGATTGTACTGATTTACATTCCCACCAACAATGTACAAGGGTTTGCTTTTCTCCACATCTTTGCCAGCACTTGTTCAACAGTATAACTTTATACAGCTTTGGAAAATAAAGAGAATAAAGGGTCATGGAATCTAGAAAGAAATGAGTCCTGTTCCATACTTATCTTTGCTGGAGCCCACATGGAGGGAATAGCATCCTTTCAGGGTACTCTGGCGAGGAGTTCCAAATGGGGCATGCTGGGGAGTTGAACTTGAATGCATGGGCTCTGCTTCCAGATGAATAACTTAGGAGCAAGTGACTTGAGCCGACCTCATTTTCCTGCCCCATAAATACTTGAGAAAGGTGTGGTTATGCTGGTTAAAGTTCAGCATATTTAATAATTCATCTGCTAGTTGAATTATTCTATATAACCTGATCCTGAAGTCATAACTTGACTAAAATGAGTGCAATGAAAAAAAGTCCCATTGTCACAAGAAGCTCACCTATGGACTTAGCACTAATAAAATCCTGACCTGCACAGGTCAGTACATCATAATTATTGGAGTTTCCATCCCCGGAGCAACTTGGCATGTTAATACAGAAATATATCTAGAGAAGGGACCTGGGCCAGGGCAGAGAAGGCTGAAGATTTCCCATATGGCCTTTAATGACTCACATTAGGGCTGTGGGTCCTGAAAACCTTTCAAGTCGGTATTTCAAATTATACTGTTTCATCTATCCAGAGGAATATGTGATATGTGATCTGTTGGGTCTGTAGCTCAGGGAAGAGCCTTGGTGGGCATGGGGACAGACCCTAAGGTGGCTCCCATGATTCCTGCCCCTTGGTGTTCATGCCCTGTACAATCCTCTCCCCTGGTGTGTGGGCAGGAAGCTATTGCTTCTAGCCAATAGCATATGGCAAAGGTGAAGCAATTTTGGAAATGGCACTTAAGGTCCCAATAGGTTAATTTTTAGGTAATCAAGAGGGAGATTATTCTAAGCACACCTGACTTGATCAGGTGACAATCCTTAAAGGAGGGATTGAGCCCTCCCTGAGGTCATGGATTTTCCTCATAGGCTTGATAAAATAAGCAGCCATGTTAAAGGTGCCCCTGTGGCAAGGAATTGTCAGCATCTTCCATGACCTGAGGGTAGCCTCTAGTCTCCAGCTGGTAAAACACTAGGACTTCAGTCATACACCCTTAAGAAAATGGGTTACTCCAACAATCTGAATGAGCTTGGAAGCAGACTTGCACCCAGTGAAGCCTTCAGATGAGAATGCAGGCCAGCTGAAACCTTGACTGCACCCTTTCTAAGCCAGTTAGGCTGTGCCCAGACTTCTGACCCACGGAAACTATGAGATAATAAATGCTTGTTGTTGTAAGTCACTACATTTGTGTTAATTTGTCATGAAGCAATAGGAAACTAATACAGAGAGGTGGCGTCAGGGGAGTGTCAGGGAAGACAAAGAGGGGAAAGAAGACAGAGGGAAGAAATAATGAATAGTGCGTACTAAATTTAAATTGGCTTTCCTAAAACTGTGAGCCTCACCTCTTCTTTTATTCCTTTCTACCCTATACAGTATTTATATTTTAGGCTGCAGAACATGTTGGGCCACATCTGAAAGGACTTGGGAATAGCCTTGAAACCCAACCAAGAAGGAAATTGGGACCAAGAATAGGTAGAAAGATGGGAGAAAAAGCAGAGGAAAGCTTAGGCTCTGAGCTGAGGGCTGATGTGAGCTCAGACTGTTGGAAAGGACATGTTTTAGGGAACAACCACTATGTTGGCTGTTAGGTCAGTATTTGCCACCACACTTCACACTCTCCAATGTCTTTGTCAACTATTCACAAACTAATGTGTAGCCAACATTTTACAGCAGATTTTCAAATCGTAGGGAAGAAATAATTATCCATGCAAATCACATATCATCATGTAAGACATCCAAAGGCTAAGAACAAGTGAGTGTATTTGAGTCTATATATGTGTGTGTATGTTTTAATTTTTAAAGAGGTGCTCAGTTGCCTTTCCACCTAGGACTTGGGGCCAAAAAAATGGATTTGGCTAAGTCAAGCTTACGGTCTAATGAAGGAAGGTCTTTATCTGCAACTGTCTCTATTGCACATATCATTTAAATTTCTTCAGCAGCGTCTATATGAAATGAGTGTCATGTGTACTAACTGATCAGAGTTGGTTCCTTTCTCCAAATTCTAGGCAAATGCCTGACTTATATGTGATTTCTTCCTCAGAAGCCTATAATGTTCCCTCCCAGAACTTACTGCAATCTGTCATTATTCTGTTTATTTTTCACTCTTTTTTGTCTGCTTGCCCACTAGAACTGCACTGTACAATGTAGTAGGCAATAGCCACATGTGAATGTTTAAATTCAATTAATTAAATTACATAAAGTTTAAAATTTGATTCCTTAGTCATACTGGCCACATTGGGAATACTCAGCAGCCACATATGACTATTTGCTATCATACTGAGTATCACAGATTTAGACACTTTCCGTTATTGCAGAGAGTTCTATTGAACAGTGCTGAATGCTATACATTTAGTCCTCATTATTCATGGTCCTGATATGGATACATTTCAGTTACCATGATTTTGCTAATCTACCAGGCCCCAACAACATTGTTTAAATTTCAGTTACCATGATATGTTAACTGAATTGTATAAAGCACAAATTTTGCCATTAACTGTTCAATCCAAAAATCACTACACAAATAAAAGGTGTGCATGATGATCAGCAATCAATTGCATTAGTTCTTTCCAAGTCTGCCACTGATTGGTCTGTTATTCAGCTCATGCACACACAGCAAAGCACGTAGCTGTGCTGCCTCCTTTTGCTTTCCCTCATGTGATAAGGCCATGTAACGTTTAATAAAATTGGAGCATTGATAGAGAGAACTGGTCAACAAGGATGAAAGTGCAGCAAAGAAACAAAAGTGATAACACTGGAAGTGAAATTAAAATAAGACATCAATGGAGTCATCAAAGAAGTAGCTGACAGCGGGAATGACGTTGCCCTCATTTGAGACTGTAGATGTGCCACCAGAGAGATGCAGTGAAGGTACATGTATCAACATAAATAAGGGGAGAAGTTTTGAGGAAAAGGATGAAGGTGTCTCAGGGAAAGTGACACTGGAAAAAAAAGCACTTTGCATGAAAAGAACTCTTGGAGATATTTCACAATAATAAAAACACAAATGATAAAATATTGGAAGCTTTGACAATTTGCCAAAGGCATAGAAGAAGATGCTTACCTATATCATTAAGCTATACGATGAATAAAAGAAGGCAAGCACTGTTCAAACTCCTCTTGATGCATTTTTACAAAAAAGATCCAGTTTAATTCTCAAGGTTTCTAATAAATTACTGTATACTAAATAAATATCAATTGTACTGCACTTTTTCATGTCCCTATACATTAATAACTGACAATAAGAGAGTATTTAAGTTTTGACAAAAATAGTTGTAGGTCAAGGAGCAGGTATAATTTTTCTCATTGATTATTGATTGCTTTGCAGAGTTTCAGCTTGCATGGTCACTTTCCCAGTCCTGTACTACCATGCAAAGGAAGGCTGCTTGTAATGCTAACTCACTCTGAATCTCTACTTTCTTGAGGAATGAAAAAGGTTTGCCAATTCTAAACGGGCGCTCCATCTTTGGCAGGGACAATGTCAGTCATATTCACCATCGTACCTACCTGTAGCACTTAGGACGATGTCTGCCTAGATTAGGAAGTTAATAATAGCTGGTGAATGATGAGTGAAAAAATGGATCCATCTTCCTTTAAGTGGCAGGCGGGAAGAAATTATGAATCATTAATGAAAAAGCAAGATAGGAAATGGGAATTAATCAAAATGAAAACAGCAGAAATATTACATGGCTGGAGGTTACCAAGAAAGCTAAATTCCACCAATCCCACATATATCCACTACCAAAGTGAATTCTGCCTATAGTGATGAATGATGATGCCACAAATGGCACAGAATTTTGGTCCAGACTTTAGAGTAGAAAATGTGAATTAACGCGAAGAATGAAAAAATTAAAAACCCCAAACAAACAACCCCAAAACCCAGTGCTCTGAAATTAATGTGTAACAGAAAATTAAGATGCAATGATAAATATAGACAGTTTCAGGGAAGGTAGCTGGTTAATTTGAGGTTGAATGGTGCGGTAAGTTACTTTGGATATTTGATTATCTAACTCTTTCAGTGATGCAGGATTTAAGCCATTCCATTATTTTGTGTAGCAACAAACATTTGATAGAGATACAGATTGTTCTTCTGTGGATTTTCTGTATATAGGCTTTGGAATTAAAAAGTGAGATGGGTAGGCCAAGGTATAGGTGGAATAAATAAAAAATATCTAATTTAATGATATTCAAATTGTTATGAATAAAAATTCAGTTCAAAAGGCAAGATTCTTAATCTTTGATCTGTCAAAGCTGAAAAGCTATTGCTGCAACCTGACTTTAAAAGAAGATTTGGGATGTTAAAATAAATTTATTTTTCATAGTTTTTGCATTGGTAGAGGGGGAGCTAATATGAAAATCTATAAAACCAAACTGATAGCTAGTTTTACAGACCCATAGTCGCGCGCGCGCGTACACACACACACACACACACACACACACACCCCACTATCTACACAAATCAAAATTGACCACTTTCAAAGCAAAGACAAAATTAGGTTAGAGACAATGTAATATTGATGCAACTTTTTCCTTCCTTTTTTAGTCTTTTTTTTTTTGAAACGAGGTCTCTCTATGTTGCCTCACAAGTAGCTGGGATTACAGGCAAACACTACTGTTCCTGGCAATATTAATGTATTTTGATCCCCATGAAGGTTTCTAAATGTTTGGAAGAGATAAGGAATTACCTGAACATAGGTGATTTGTTTTCCATTTCAAAAATCGCACAATTTTGCAGGGTGATAACCAGTCAAAAGGAAAAAACAGCCCGGCCCCCACTGCCAAATCAAGGCTAATCCAGGCAGGATAAATTAGAGTACTGTCCTGGGTCACTCAGAAGTAACATTCAGAGAATTAATAACTGGCATTTAGAACTATACGAAAGCAGAACATAAACAAATGAGGATTGTCTTTCCTAAGAGAAATCATAATGAAAGATAAAATTTATAGCAAAAGGAATTGAGCCATTGTGGTATTGCTATAGCTAGTGATTTCAGGCTTTCTTTTCTGGAAAATAATTTTGTTTGTGATTAGACTAATTTCTGCTGAGTTTAAGGTTAGTGAGATCTGTGTTAATTTTAATGTCTGAGCAATTGCATTCATTTTTTGATTTTTTTTTTCTTGAAGCTAATGCTGTGTGGTTGTTGATCTGAGCACTCTGTCTTTCCACATCAATCACATCCCTTCTGATGAACCCACTTATGTGAAATATGCTGGGACGGACACTCAGGTACAAGGGCAACTCTGGTCAGAACAACTCTCTGAGCCAAAAGCAAAGCTCATAAACAAATAAAATACAAATAACTTTACTATGTAATACAGTAAAAGATGGAATGAAGAGGCCCTAAATTGTGGGCAATGGTTATCTTTGGAGGTTGGGTTTATAGGGGACTTTTACTTTCTCCATCATTTATTTCTGTAATGTTTGTTTGATACTATTAAGGAATTTCCAATTTTTAAAATGCAAAAATGTCATTGTGGTTATGTTTAAAAGTTCTCACAGGATATTCTTACTGAAATATTCATGGGCTAAGCACTATGATGTCTGGGACTTGCTTCTAAATCATACAGTGGGAGAGGAGGTGGGTAAAAATACGGAAAATAAGATTAGACATGAATTGGTACGTAATGAGTCCACATGAATTCATATGATTGTGTCTACTTTTGTTTGAAAGATTTGTGATCAAAGATTAATAAAAATGGTAGGAGATAAACTTGGCAAAGTAGACTGGGGACTAAATGTAAAGAACCGTGAGTATAAGGAAGGTTTATTCTCTAGTTCAGTGCTCTCCAGATTTCAGTGAATGCAACCCTACCTGCGACAATATTGTTACATGCATGCACCAGTCATATGCTTATTTATTCATTCATTCATTTATTTATTTAAAATTATATACATGTACCATTGTACTATTATGCCATTATAAAACATACACAAACATAAAAAAGCTAGATAAAAATAAGCACAATTATTGTTCTAATATGTTCTTCCTACACTCTATGGACCTGGACCCCAGTTAGGAGCCCCATGCTTTGTGAATGTGGGGGCCCCTTGAAGTTTTCTGAATAGCAAAGAGTTTATTTATAAGAAACAGAAACTTACTGGCGCAGTAATGGGAGGTTGATTAGAAGGACCCAGAGCTACTTCCCTGAGGCTTCTCAAAGAACTCGAATGGACTGGGAAGTTGTTCTAACTAGATATGTGACTTGAACAAGGATGGTCACTTCCTTGTACCCTTCTTTTACATATATGCAATACACATAATGTGTTCTGCACACAGTCAGGATACAATATGCATATAAAACAAACAAACATTCCCCCACATATTATCTTGGGCAGTATATTTAACACAATGATTATGATGATAATAATAGCTAACATTAATTGAATACTTACTCTCTGCCAGGTATTGTGGTAAGAACTTTACATACACATTTTTACTCAAAAATCATGACAACCCTATGGAAATCAATCTTATAATTGACTTTATTTTATTATGAGGAAATTGAGACTAGAAAAAGTAGCTTTCCCAACACGAAAGGGCTAGAAAATGGCAGAGTCAAAATTTAAATAAGATGTTTCTGACCCCAAACCCCATATCCGTAACAACTCATCCATATTGCCTCCAGAGAGAATAGTGTCCAAACCAGCAGATTGTTGTGATGATTAAATGAGATAATATAGTTAATATGCTTAGCACACTGTCTGACATAGGGCACACATCCTATTAATAGGTTAGGATTTTAGTACACAGAATGATATTTACTAAGATTTTCCACAGTAAACACCACTAATATCTCTCAATATCAAAACACCAATATTTATAATTATAATTGTAATGAAATAATGTTTTATTATTTAGTTAAACATTATTTATAATAACACACGCCTAAACTCCTTTCCTTCGCTGCCATCCATAACCACGTGTGGCTTTTGTTGTTGAGTCCCTGTGGAATGGCTGACTAGAGAGAGATTGCAATTGTGGACTGTGTTATGCCTCCTTCTCAGTAGGCTACAAAAGTAGAAATATTTGCACCTGGTGTACTCCCGTCGTATTCTTAAGGAGCCACCTGTCTAAGTAGGAGTGCATGTAACTTGAGCACTGAATGACCCAGGAAATATATATATATAATATCGATTTTATTTTATGACTGCAGGGTACTTTTAGAGATGTGACAGTCCTGGAAAGTTCTTTGCATTCCATTGGTTTCACTTGAACTGGTCAAATATACCACTTCCATTTCTTTCTTTTTTTTTTTTTCAGATTTCATATTTTTATCAGCCAATCCAGATTAAGTATTTATTTAATAAATACTTAACTATTTACTCATGGTTCCCATGGTTACAGTAGCCATTTCTCCCTGATTTTCTGGAACACCCAAGATTTGAGATTTTGTCCCAGTACTACGCTGTAATTCCAAATTTGATTGGCAGCCTTAGCCTCTGTAGAGGCGGTGATGCATGAAGCCCTATGTTGAGAGCTGTGATCTGAGATGAGACTCACAGGTGCTGGTGTGTGGTCTGGTCTACATCACTGAATCAATACTTAATTTTGATGATCATTAAATGTTCCCTTTTGTAAGTTTGCAAATACTTTACTAAATGTCCCATCATTCTAAAGGGAATTTTAAGTTTCATAGTTGAGTTGCGGTGAGGGGAAGATAATGTCTTTGGTTTGTAGATTTTTGACATTTAGTCAAAGCAGATCTTTCCATCAAATAATTAATTTTGGCATTATTAATTCCATACATTTTATGTAATGAGATATTCTATAACTCTAGGTATTACCTAGGAAACTGCCCATCATCCCCTCTGTTCTCCCTGGGAAGTTTTTTAAATGCTAGAAACACTGTGAAGAGCATTTGTGCTGACACAGTAGAATCCACCCCCACCAATTTGTAGCCCAAATAGCAAAAACCCAAATTAAATATGTGGGATTCTTGGAAGAAAGCATCCAGTAACCAAATACTATGAGCAAAAAATTAATTTATTACAGATATAGTCTCTAGTAATTCATAATAGCTTCTTGAATTTTAAATGTCTTTTTGCTATTTCCAATGCTTAAAAATCATAATTTTAAAACATTAGTACTGTTTTATATACATTGTGATTTCTTTTCTTTTCTCTCTCTTTTTTTGTTTTTTTGTTTTACTTCTAAATATGAATGATGTGATCTCCAAGTATCTACTTGGAAAGAAAGGGGATAGGATTCATTGTTTTGCTCTAACATGGTAGAATTTAAAATTTCACATCATATACCTGGAGTTTTAACTATATGAAAAATAGCCAAATGTCATCACTTTCTTGGATATTTCTTTTACGTGTATATATATGTATAATATAAACAGAATACATCTGATTAGTACATTTCAACATTTCATCAATGTGACTTTTATCTCCTATTTTATATAAAATAACAAAATATACAGAGAGAAGAAAGGAGACATCTGTTCATCATACACACAAAGTAAATAAAAGTTCATGTATGGCTTCGTAAAGGTAGATTATGACGTGACTTCCATATTTATTTGTTTAAAAGCCTCTTGAGAGAACGTGTCAGTGTGCTTACGAGAGCGGCCATGGTGGTTGAGTGTCGCACCGAGAATCCAACATTAGGGTCCCCAGGGTTCTTTCCAGTGGCTGCTTCGGCAGCTTTCAGTAGACAAATGTAATTTATGACCACTTCATCGATCTTCCCTACAATTTCCTGCCGCTGTGTTTCTGAGTTCACGACTTTAACTAATCGCATGCAAGCTTCTGTTAGGCAACAGAGCACTTGAAAGCTGGAAGTCATAGCTAGGAGCATCTCCTCCGGGCTTTTCTCAGCCATCGCCATTTTCCTACAGGCACTTCCCAACTGTCTGGACTCAATGGACAACAGTTGCTTGTACTGAGAAAGTGTAAGGTCATATGCTTCAGGGCGTGACTCCTCTTTCTTCTCCTTTGTTGCCCTGACGAGACAGAGCAGCTCATTGGCATCATTTTGGGCTGCAAGGAACCCATCAGGCATTGCATATGTGCTCTCCTTTAGGGCATTTATTCTTGCAATCCGGGCATCAAAAGCCAGGTTGCTGAAGTCCAAGTCATCTGGGCCTCGCAGGTCTTCTGCCCAGACCTTCAGCACTGACCCTCTGGATAGCTCCCCTCCTTGCTTCTGAATTGCCACAGCCAGACATGGGCTGCTTGGTTCTGGCGTGGCTTGAGTCATCTGTGGTCTATAGAGGCAAGCGACCTGGACGGTGGCCTCTCCCCTCTCCTCCTCTTCCTCACCATCTTCATCCTGCCCTCGGTTCAGGAAGCAATAGCTGAAGGGTCCCCGGCATCTCCAATTGCTGCCCTCCAGCTTCCGCAAGGGTAATGTCCTATACAGCTTTGAGTCTTTATGAGCCACTGGGGACCTTTTGTGAAACCTCCCCTCGGAGCTCAAGTGCATCGAGCTTTGGGAAAAACTTTTGGTGAGCTTCCTCCCCAGGGGGAGTTCTGCTCGCCTTTCAGAACTGGCCTCCTGTGCTTCTGTGATGCCTGGACACTTTAAGCTGACTGCACCCTTGGTTCTCTCTCGGAAGGTCTCCAAATCGACAGATCCGGAGAGGACACTGCTGCTATGTCTCAGAGCCTTCTGGCTGGGGGGTGTCCTGAGGCTTCCCCCTCTCAGATCCGGTGGCCGCCAGCTCACAGCCTCTCCGTATGCCTGATTTGCTTGGGAGAAATCATTAGGGTCTTGATTTGGAATTGGCACCTTTGATTCCGAGTGAATGTTTGATGGTAGCAGGATGGGATCAGCTTCAGGATGTTGAGACCAAGCTGAAGGCATGCCTCCTCGTCTCTCCTTCCCAGGCTCTGTCAAAGCTACACTAGGGGTAGTAGAAAAACAGAGGGAATCATTAAGCATCTCCTGGGAGGCCATTTTTACTACATCTCTACATGATGTCTGTCATTTCTCAAGGATGTAGTCTGGAAGGGCTGCCGTATGCTAAGGTCACCCTGCTTTCCAAAGGCTGCATCTTGATATCTCATAACAAATTTCCATTTTAATGAATATCAAGAAAATACTGGAATCTGTTATTTCTGGAACTGCTGATTCATTTGAAATTGTCTAGAAATCCCAAACATTTTCAGGGATTTCATGAATTGCCTTGCTACCAATATCTATCTATCAAGCTTAGACACAGAAAATAACTATGTATAGATTATTCAAATATATTGAAGATACTAAGTTTCATTTCAAGGGAATTAAGTTAAACCTGGCATCAGTTTCTTTCTTTCTTTTCTTTTCCTTACTTTCTTTCTTTTTCTTTCTTTCCTTTCTTTCTTTTAAAGAAGTGGCCTAATTTAATTAATGCAAATTAAATAAGTGAATCTTTTTAAGAGGACAGCATGAGGTTTGCCTGGTACAAAGTCTGAAGTTGAGACCTTGGACCAGTTGCTCAACATTTTTTTTTTGTTTGTTTAAGAAAAGCTGTCATGTGAAGCAAATAATCCCCATCTCACAGAATATTTGTGAGAAGCAAGAGGTAACTCAGGTGAAAGTTCTTTATAAATCATGAAAGATTAAACAGTGTGACTTAGTTAGTTTAGAGGTAAATATGCAGTTGGGTGATGAGTTAGGTAATATTCACAGATAACTTTTCCAAGGCAGGTAAAGCCAGTGGTGGGTTTTGAGAAAGTAGAAAATCTTAAAAGAACAGGAATAGAAAATGACCAATATAAGATCTCACTAACTTCTATTGACCTGTATGAAAAAGACACTATTGATGACATAATTTGAAATATGAAAATATGAGAGAGTATCTGCTTTTGCCATATAATGACCAGCCAAGTGGATCAATGAGGGGAATGCATACCATTGAGTGGTGGAGTAGTGAAGGTGGGATACAGAAGGTGGATGTGTTCTTGTTTCTATGTGTGTTTACACTTTATTATTTTGGGGAAAATAAAGCAGCTCATCAGACATAACCTCAAAATCTTCCTGACACTGGGGTATGTCAGAGTAGGGAGGAGTCAGTAAGATTGCTGAAAGGCAAATAATCTCTCCAAACCCCTCCAATCTCCCTGATACCCTGCTCTCTTATTCTTCTTTGTCCCTCAATAATGAAATGGCAGAATTAGAAATCAGATGTCTTGGGAAGAAAATCAAACTGTTATGTGACTCTAAGCAATACTATCATATAACTAAAAGTCACACTGGGCATTGCTAAACATCTGCATTTAGAATTTAGGAAAAAAACATATTGCTCCATCAAATTCTGAAAGCAAACACAGAGCAAGATTATAAAGCGCAAATGCCATTTTCACCTTTGTAATCTTTAGTATTTATTAAATACTAGGGGATCAATGATTGGTACTTTACTGTTCTGTGGCCTTTTAAATTCTACCTTTTACTTTTCTTCCAGACTTTACGTTTGTAAGTTTGTTGTAAATATGGTTTACATGCTCCTGGCATGTCATACAAAGTGCTAAATCCATCATTGCTGTACCTGTGGTTTCCTTAATCTTGGGGAGCCGATGGCATCCATCTCTCAATGTGCCAAACAGGGGTTCGGTGTTAATGGCTGTGTGCAGAGCAGGCACTGTCATTCGTGGACACATCCCTTCTGTCTGTGGGTGCAGTTCCTTAAAGGTGGCTCCGTGGTTGGGAAGCCCAGGGGCTCTCTCCTCTGAAGGAATGTAATTCACGCCTTTCCCAGAAGCGTCAGGAATCAAGTGCTTCCCTAGGGAGGGGCAGAGCGGCGACTCCACGGGTGTGGCGCAGGCACTGCCGCTGCTGCCCGTGCCACAGCCTGCATCCACTGAAGAGCCTTGGGAGCTCTGCAGAGAAAAATGGCCCTCGCTTTGCAGCGATGACATCCGCTTGGCCAAGTGGTAGTCACAAAGGTGGGCCACACTCTCATCAGCCTCAGGAAGCTTGGAAGGATGGTCGCAGGTGGACGAGTCAGCGTCCTCTGGGTTATCTAAGTCTTTGGCTGAAGATGCACAGGTCACGTCAGTTAAGAAGTGGTCCCCTTGACCAAGTCCTGAGCCATCACTGGTTTCTCCATCAGGAGCTCCTTCTTCCTTCCCTTCAGCCTCCCTTGCCCCAAGACCAGAAGCTCTTGGAAAGGTTTTCCCCGTTGCTGCTTCTAATCCACTTTTTTCAGCCATCCCGCTTTCAGTGGCCACATACCATCTTTGGCTGTCCTTGCGAAAGGCAGTTCTCTCCAGGTTAAAAGTGCTCAGGTGTTGACTGTCCCGTGAAGACACAGTACCAAATTTACCACTGGCGTCCTCCTCCATCTCTGCCGTTTTGGTCCCCTGCTGTTTTTTTCCTATTGTGTTCCCATTAGGGGGTGCCTTCCCCTCACCATCGGCCAGCTTGCTTTTCCTTTTGCTAGTGCAGGAGTATGCCACCGACCCCATGTGCAGTTTGCTGAAATAGTCAGTGACTGACTTAGTCTCCATGGTTTCAGGCTCCATCTCCATGTGGTCTGAGTGAAGTAACTGCTTGGAAGGCACAACTTTGGGCGGGAGGTCAGTTGCTGGCCTAGCAGCCAGGGTGTGCGAGGACTTTGGATGCAAGCCCCCAGTGGGGGTCTTGGAGGCCGGGAACTCAGTCTGCTCTTCTGCAAGGGGGTGGTAGCCTTCGTGAGTGGCCAAGAACATGCGGGAGAGGTTTTCTGACTGTTTTTGTGCTGTGGCCAGTTCAGAACTCTCAGTCATTTCAGAAGAGTTAGTTTCATTGCCCGAGTCTGACGAAGACTCAGGACTATAAGCCCGCAAGATGGCTACACCTGCATGCCGTAAAAAACAAGAACTGATTAATGGATGCATCAGAGGCACTTGGAGACATGTAAGAAAATGGGACCTGTTATTACTAAAACAAAATACCAAGTTTTTCCCTTTTCAGTAAGGACTCTGAGTTTATTGCAGTTTTTCCAGAAATGGGGGTGGGGGTGGGGGAGATGTGCCTTATGTTTTTAAAAAAGTAACAACAAAGGAAATCACATACACACAAAAAAAACCTATGATGGCAGTTTCAGCACGTTTATGAAATGGGACATTTGTGAAATGGAGAACACCACGTAACAGAACTCCAAGGGCAAATGGCTTGGAAGGATGGAATGATATGGTTATCAGTGAATGAATGTAACAATTGTGAAAGAACCTGAATTGTCACTGGTCTGCTGTTCTTCTGACACGGATAGAGTCTCTAGAGCTCCCAGCGTGGAGACAACGGCATTATCCAGTCCCTTCTCACACTTGCCTTCGGCGCTGGTGGGCACAGCATCAATGAGGGACACGGGGATCTCATCATTTTGCAGGCTGCCGCCTTTCTCCTTGTCCTCGGGGAAGGAAGCTGCCTGGCTCTGAGAGTCCTCTTCATCTGAACTGTCTCTAAAGCCAGGTGGGGGTGCGGCAATGGCCATGTTCAAGGAACGCAACAGGAAGTCATCCTCATTGTCATCACCTTCTGGAGGGGGCAGGGATGTGAGGTCAATGATGTCATCGCTTGACCCAGACAGGTTGAGGATGGCCGGCTGGTTCATCTCCCCCACCACGAGGTCCTCCTCACAGCTCACCTCGTCCTCATCCTCTGCGTCATCAGTGTTTTCTGCATAACAGATGTCATGCAAGAGGGGCTCCTCGATCCCCTCTGCAGCCTGGAAGCTCTTCACATCGCCTATGTTTGCATAAACAGAATTTTCCACAAACTGGATGCCCTCTGCCTCTGGAGTGAGATCCAGGCCCTTCATGTCACTGGCACTGCCGATGTAGAGATTTCTCTGCTTCTCCAGCATTTCAGGACTCTCATCTAGTAGTGTTTCATAGCCGAGGGTTGGGGGACTAATACCATCATCCAAGGCAAAGTCTCCAAAAATAAAGGACACTTTAGCTCCTCTCGGAGATTCCTGTGCTTTCTTCAGAGTTTCTGGTCCTGAGAGGGTCAATAGGGACTGCTGAGCGAGACTTCTATAGTCTGCCTCACAGGGGGCCTCCCCGGGCTGGCTCAGCTGCTGGTTAAGTCCATCTGAACTATAGGTGTTGTCTATGTACAAGTGCCGGTGCTCTTTTGGACATATGGTGCTGTCTGTGATTTCCACCGTCTTCTGCTTTGAATCTATGTATGTTATCTGGGCTTCTTGTTCCCCTTCGCCAATAAAGGTGGTCATTTGGGGTATACAGTTCCAATCTGGGCCAAGGAGGTTATGCTTCCCCTTGTTTTCAGTTCCTAAAGAGAAAGAATCATGCAAAGACACATTACTGTACTGTCTGGTTTTGGGTGGGGCAGGGGTGGGGGGGGGCTCGTCTCGTTTTTTAACTTAATGGCTTGTAGCATCACTTGTGTAAATACAGTTTTTCAACTACCCAAATATAGTACTTGTTGATTTAGGCTTCAGGTGTAAGAATTCCTTGGGTTAGGAGAACCAACCTTAACAAAATTGATACTGCATAAATTGTAATTGCTATGTGATAAAATGTAATACCATCCGGGGGTAGGGAAGTATAGCTTAATTCCATCTGACCCTTGGTTCTATTATTAAAAGGCTTCATTCATATCTACGAATGTAAATATACAACATGCCTTTTACCCTTAAAGGTGAGATTTCAATAGGCCATTATTCCAGAACATTAATTGTTCTTTTTTTATAAGGTGAGATCTAATATTCCCTACTTCATGAAGGAAGATATTGAATGTTTTCCTCATTGAGTTCAGAGATAGTCAAGGATTGTCAGAGTTTTGCCATATGGGAAATTAAAATAAATATTGTAATGATAGTACAAAACTTCTATCTTCAGTCTTTTGATATCCTAGTAGATGTTAAAATATTCATGTATAAATGTCAGCATGCATGCCTGTGTGTGTGTGTGTGTGTGTGTATAAAATGCATAAGGTGGAGTGGTCACAGGTAAGGTACTTTTCTCTGTAATTTCTAAGCATAATTAATATTTAGATTAATTTCAATTTTTGTTTGTATCACGGGAACTCCTGAAAATTTGTTTCATGTTCCTCATGGATTAAAATTACAAAACCCCAATTTAAATACTATTAGTTTGTTTGCTCTTCAAGCATCTTTCAATCTGGAATTTTGATGTGGAGATTTGTTCTGATATTTAACAAGACAGAGAACTGGGTCATTCTGTTGATATTGCCTTATAGATTCCAGAGGCAACATTTTGAGAAAATTTTAGGGCCATACTATTCTCCCATCCATTCCCTCAAATTGTCCCCAGCACAAGTTTGGATAACTGACATCAGATGTGCAAGACATATGGGAAAAAAGTACAGTTTTACCAAAGAGGTTTTTGCTCCCGGCAAATCATGCAATGGACTTAATGCTGAACAGTGTTCATGGTCATTTTTAATAAATTCATGTATTTTCATGAACAATAAGAGATATAATTTTGAAGACGTTGAATTATACACTAGCCATATTTGCATCTTACCTTACAATAAATAAACCTCGTGGGGGGTCAGCATTATTTTATTAACAACAACAATTTAGATTATGACTGGGTGTGCATGTTGGGGGAAGTGTGTGTGTGAGTGTGGATTGTTGTAGGAGGAAGAGTAGTTCAGCAAAGTTGCATTGTAATGCAGGTTTAGGGCTTGGCAAATATTTTCTGTAAAGGGAGGCCCAGATAGTAAATATTTTGGTTTTGTGGGCCAACCATTCATTTGAGCAACTACTCAATTTAGCTGTTTTAATATGAAAGGAGCCATAGATGCTACATAAACAAATGGGTATATGAGTTGAATGGTGGCCCCCAAAAGATATGTCCACTCTGTGAACGTGACCTTATTTGGAAAAAAGTGTCTTGCAATGTCAAGGATCTTCAGATGCGATTATCCTTAATTATCTGCATGGGCCCTAAATTCAATGGCAGAGAGAGATTTGGGCCACACAGAGAAGAGGGGAAGGCCACGTGAAGACAGCGGCAGAGACTGGAGTTAAGCAGACACAAGGAATGCTGGCCACCAGAAGCAGGAGGAGGTAAAGAGAAATCCTCCCCTAAAGCCTGTGAAGGGAGCATGGCCCTGTCAACATCCTGGTTTTGAACTTGTGGCCTCCAGAACTGTGGGAGAATAAATTTATGTTGTTTAAAGCTCCCAAGTTTGTAAGAATTTGTTCTAGCAGCCTTAGGAAAGTAAAACAATGTGTGTGGTTGAGTTCCAATAAAACTTTATTTGCAAGAACATGATTTGGCCCATTGACCATAGTTTTGCCAACTCTGGTTTAGATGAACAAGAAAATTGAATAGGTCAGCAGGCTCAAAGCAAGTTGATGGATACTTACTAAGACCCTCCTAAAGCCCAGAGATGCATACATATCTGGGGCCAGGGATTTTGAAAGTGCTTGAAGCCTAATTTTCAAGATAGAGAAGAAGAAATGGGGGCTGTTTCTTATTAGAGATCTTGACTAAGATCTGGGATCAATTTGAGGTGAGAATAAAATATGTGCTCAATCTGGCTTCCTTCCAGAAGGGTCTACTGATTTGGCTTCCTGGAATAATTTTGGAGACATGGAAGAATGTGGGTTGGGAGCTGGGGTCCATTCTGTGGCCCAGTCTCCTACAGTGGAAGGAGAGAATGGACTAGAGAAGAACTGGCCTGATGGAACTTCCACTCTGTATTTCTTGGCTGTCAGATCTTGTGATCTTTTGGGAGTTTCTGAAGAGAAGAGAGTACTTTCAGCACTCGCTGGCGCTCGCGCTCTCTCTCTCTCTCTCTCTCTCTCTCTCTCTCTCTCTCTCTCTCTCTCTCCGCCCTCTATCTTTGAGAGTGGGGATAGGTATTTGAAACTGGGAGAAATGATGGTGAGGCTGAAGTTCCATTCTTTCCCCACAGTAAGAATACTTTTTATAACTATGTTTTTGCCTCTTTAAGTTCTGTTAAAACTTACGTTGTGGGTCATTATGAATTGGACAGAGTGGAGACCCTTATTACTGTAATCATGTTTAGAATAGTAGGTTTGGTTTTCTTCATACACCTCTACAATCTTTACAGTCTATGAGGAAAGGATTTATTTTCCAGATAAATTTTAACATTTGAAAATAAAATTTGAAAAAACAAAACAAAACTGGTTTTCCAATGGGAAACAATTGTGTCAAATTGCTGAACAGCTCTTTGGAATTTCTTTTCTTTTCTCTTTTTTATTTTTTTTGTTTTTTAGACACAGGATCTGGCTTTGTCATCCAGGCTGGAGGCTGGAGTGCAATAGTGTGCTTGGCTCACTAAAGCCTTGACCTCTCGGGCTTGCGTGATCCTCCCTCCTCAATGTCCCAAGTAGCTGGGACCACAGGTGTATGCCACCATACCTGGCTAATTTTTAAATTTTTTTCATAGACACAGTGTCTCACTTTGTTGCTCAGGCTGGTCTCAAGCTCCTGGGTTCAAGTGATCCATCCGCCTTCAACTCCCCAAGTGCTGAGACTATAGGCATGAGCCACCGAGCCCAGCCTTCTGTGGAATTTCGAAGGTCAGCATTAAATTGCTCTAAATCTCCTAGCTCAATGAAAACATGTGGTCATAAAAATGTTTACTGCCAAACCCAGTGCACGTCTATCACCTCCTTTTTGTTTTTTCTTTTTCTGTATTTATTTTTAAACATTTGTGTCTCTCAGGAGCTTTCTTTGCCACATGTTCTGTCTTTCCTTTCTGTGTTTCTATTACTTTCTAATTTATTTATTTATTTATTTATTTATTTATTTATTTATTTATTTATTTTTGAGACAGGGTTTTGCTCTGTCACCTAGGCCAGAGTGTAGTGGCGAGTCATAGCTCACAGCAGCATTGACCTCCTAGGCTCAAGGTATCCTCCCACCTCAGCCTCCCATGTAGCTAGGACTACAGGCACATGCTACCACGCCTGGCTCATTTTTATATTTTTTGTAGAGATGAGGTCTCCCTTTGTTGCCCAGTCTGGTCTCAAACTCCTGTGCTCAAGTGATCCTCCTGCCTCAGCCTCCCAAAGTACTGGGATTACAGGTGTGAACCATTGCACCCGGCCTCTATCTCTGTCATTCTCGGTTCTTTCTGCCTCTGGTTTTTTTTCTTTTTTTTCCCACTGCAAATTATTAATAGAAATGCTGAGCATCATTTTAGATGATGTACCTAGATTATTTTTCTAACCCTTGCAAGCTAGTTTTTTAACCCCATTTTACAAATGAAGAAACTCAAGCTTAGAGAAATTAAAAAAATCAGACACCTCAAGATGTGACTGGATTAAATTTCAGATTTATTTGACTTGAAAGTCCAAGTGTTGCCTTCTATCATACTTTATCCATCGCTTCCTGTTTCTAGCTTCCCTTTTTCTATGACTGAGCTGCTTCCACTCACCTGGCCATCATAGTAAACAGTGTGTGAGTCTGTATGTGTGTGTAAATGTGTCCACATATTGCAATATATTTATGGAATAAAGTTTGATGTTTCTGCTCAATTTAACAGTGAGAGAACTTCCTTCCCTTTTTTTCTCCCCTCATCTTCTCTGAGAAATGCCGGGGACCGGGGCCGGGGGGAGGGAGAAAAAAAGAGAAACAACAGTAAAATTTGTTTGTAAGAATTCCCCTTTCTTTTAAAAGAAACCCCAATTATGGAACCTCTGATTATAATTTTTTTTAACGGGTCAGTGACTGTGCCTAGAATGGTGGCATCTGTCCATCAGTGCCATTTACTAAGCATCCACTGTAGATGGAGTAAAATGCTTAAGTAACTGAAGAAAAAATGTCCTAAAACCAATGAAAACCACCTACTGTCAAAGGATAATCAATTTAACATTTGCAGCCTTCCCTGTCCTCACTGTGGGGATCTTTTTTGCTGTCAAGTAGGTGAACTGAATTATTTGATGTCTTTGCCATCTTGGTGCTCCTATTATGGATCCAAGGTGGCTGCCATGGTGGAAAAATTTTCTTCTAGTGTCCCCAGGTCCAAGTGCTAGGCAATAACCACGTTTTCCTGTTTGTAAAATTCCCAGAATCCTGGGCATAACTCTGACTACAGGGAGGAGTCCTCCCAGACCCTTGGGCCTAGGACACCTTCAGGAGAGACCAGCCCTAAAGCAGAGGCTCACAACTCATGTTCGGGCATTCCATCATTAGTCCTCTGGCCCTGACCTCTGTAAAAGTAAGGCCATGAAAACCCAACCATAGAGACTTTCATGATAATAAAATCAAGGTTGGAGCAAGCACCCTGACACTTCTGAGTGATGTGTCAAATGTGGTGAGAAATCAGCATTTTTCTTTTTAACAATTAGCCCACATCAGAGGTATCTGAAGGCTTTTTGCATTGAATTTGGACATTAGATTTTTTTGTGGGTACAATTTTAACTTTAATTTTAATTTTTATTTATTTGTTTATTTTGAGACGGAGTCTGGCTCTGTCGCCCAGACTGGAGTGCAGTGGTGCAATCTCAGCTCACTGCAACCTCCGCCTCCCGGGTTCAACCGATTCTCCTGCCTCAGCCTCCTGAGTAGCTGGAATTACAGGCACATGCCACTATGCCCAGCAAATTTTTGTATTTTTAGTAGAGATGGTGTTTCACCATTTTGGTCAGGCTGGTCTTGAAAGCCTGACCTCGTGATCCGCCTTGGCCTCCCAAAGTGCCGGGATTACAGGCGTGAGCCACCGCGTCCGGTCTTAACTTTTCAGAAAACATCCTTTTTATTGTTGTTAGGTGGGGTGTTTGCAGGGAGGTCAGTGCTTCATGAGTTCAGGAAGAGAATACCTGTTTCCTGGGTCGCTGTGTTTTTCTTGTTGGCCATGTTAAATATCGACCTCCTGGAATCAACAAGCAGTCGGTAGTATCCAGCCGTTAAGCAGGCCAGGTTCATGGCATCTGAGGATTCCATCAGAAGTGTGATGGGCTACACAAAAGAACACTTTGGTTAAAGCCATCCATTCTTAATAACATCCCTGGAGTGTCAACGGCTGCATTTATGCTTATGGAAAAAGGAGTTATTGAACAAACATTTCATGGGAGAAACCCAAGGCAGGAGAAAAAGCCAAGGATAACACAAAGTGCCTTACTGAAAAACATTCAGGACACACCCTCTAAAAAGCCTGGACATTTTGAATCTCTTCCAAGTCATATATATGTCTGTCTGTCTGTCTGTCTGTCTGTCTGTCTGTCTGTCTATCTATCTATCTATCTATCTATCTATCTATCTATCTATCTATCTATCTGCCTGCCTATCTGCCTGCCTATCTATCTATCTATCTATCTATCTATCTATCTATCTATCTATCTATCATCTATATTTGAGACAGGATCTCACTCTGTCGCTGAGGCTGGAGTGCAGTGGTGCAAACTCGGCTCACTGCAACCTCCACTGCCTGGGTTTAAGCAATTCTTAATGCCTCAGCCTCCTGAATAGCTGGGATCACAGGCATACGCCACCGCGCCAGGTTAATTTTTGTATTTTTAGTAGAGACGGGGCTTCACCATGTTGGCCAGGCTGGTCTCCAACTCCTGATCTTAAATGATCTGCCCACCTCAACCTCCCAAACTGCTGGGATTGCTGGTGTGAGCCACCGCAACTGGCCCCCAAGTCATATTGAAATGAAAGAAAAATGAGATTGTTTTCTTCCCAAATAGTTAACATTTTTAACATTTAAAAACAATTAAACATGTTAAATTGGTAAATTAACATTAACTAGTTAAGTTACCGTTACCTCAGTTACCAGCAGTGAACTCACAATCTGAAAATTACAGGAAGATTAAGTTTTGGGTTCACGGTGTAAATTAGTGTTAAAGAGAGGTAAAATTTAAGTGGAAATTACTGCTAAGATTGAATGAAAAGTGGCAGAGATCCAGTAAAAAGTTGCTTCTAGAAGAAATAGTAAATTTACAGGAGCATAAAACAGATGGGAGTTGAGAAAAGGCCTTACTAAAACTCTCTTGAAACAATGAGGTTATTATACAATTGGACATGGATTTGGGGCTTATAGGGAAAAAAAAAGTGTTGGATGAAGCAATTTTTCTCATTGAGTTAGGAAGGGTGTGTTCTTGTTGAAAAAGAAAAGGTGAGAGAGAGAGAAATAAGGAAACAAGAAAAAGCAGATACGAAGAGAGGCACAAAGACAGCAAGACAGCAGATCTCTTGCTTTCACTCCTAGGTATAGGACACTGGGAGGATTTAGTGCCCCCAGCTGGTAGAATTTAACTTCCCTGACAAAGTGCCTGTACTACTTGTTGAACTGCTTTTCCTTCCACTTCAGTTGAGGTCTCCCCTCGGCCTCCAAGCCACCGCATCATTATTTTATATAGGCAGGACACCATTGGCCGGACACAGCACTCATTTCTGTTTAGGACAGATTATCTCTGTCATCGAATCTGTAATAATTGCATCCAGTTCAACCTTTCGTCCACCTTTCTCCATGATGGGGCTATTTCTCTCAGCCTCTTTGCTCATGGAGTAGGATGGGCATTCCAAGTCTATCCTCCCTCTTTCAGCTAGCCATGAAGTCATCTGGAACCCTCTGGATGCAGCCCATGAAATCCCACAGGCCACAGCCAGCATGTTTGAGTTCTACATTCTGTCTTTCGTGATCATCTATTCCCACTGCAGAGCTCTCTGGGGTATTCTGATGTGCTTTGTAGAAACACTTTGCCACATTCTCAATGGCTGTAAATCCATTCCTCCCACACCAGCACCCTAGTGGGGATGCAGGTAGGGCTGGGTCCTCCATGGCTATTCTCAGAGCACCTTCCAGGCTGGTGTTGTCTCCTTTGTGGAGTCACTATCTCCCTTTGTTCCAGTGCCTTTTCTTCATAGAAACAGTAGAAATATTGCCATTGCCAAAATCCAATAACTCATCTCTACTGGAAAAAGAAGGTGGAGACCAGGAACCTGGACTATTTCCTATTCTCTTTTGGGAGTAGAGTTTTGCCCTTTGTGGACCATCTCAGATTTTTTTTTTTTTCTTTTTTTTTTGAGATGGAGTCTCACTCTGTTACCCAGGTTGGAGTGCAATGGCACAATCTCGGCTCACTGGAACCTCCATCTCTGGGTTCAAGTGATTCTCCTGCCTCAGCCTCCTGAGTAGCTGGGATTACAAGTGCGTGCCACCACGCCCGACTAATTTTGTATTTTTAGTAGAGATGGGGTTTCACCATGTTGGTCAGCCTGGTATCGAACTCTTGACCTTGTGATCCGCCCGCCTTGGCCTCCCAAAGTGCTGGGATTACAAGCATGAACCACTGTGCCTGGCCAGATTTTTGTTTTAAATGGAATGGCTATGACATTCATAGGAGCCAGATGTTCAGTCAGTACCAGTTGTTACCATATGAGAAGACAGACGAACTAAAATATCAAGCTTTTCCAAATGAATACACACATATGGACCCAACCTAAGCAAAGGGAGTGAGAATTCTAAAGAAAGTTGGGGAAAATCTCCCTCTTGATTTGAGTCATATATTCTAGAAAGTTAGTTCAGAAAAGTTTCCCCTACTCTATAACTAGAAATCACATTTTCTAAAGTCAGAAGGGACCTAGAAATTATGTAGCTTGCTTTCTCATGTAGGAATAAAAAAATTGAGCCCAGAGAAGTATAGCGACCTGTTCCCAATCACACAGCAATTTAGTGAGGACTGGAGCCCTCAGGCCTGAGTTGGGTGGATTATTTTCTGCACCACATTGCATCTGTGATGCTCTGCACACATTGACTTTTGCCTGCCTTGTAAACATCTGCAGTGTTATCAGAAATTAGCTGTTTACAGCAAGGTCATGTGTATCAACATCTGAAACACTTGCCTTCACATCTAGCACGTGGAGTTCCACCCGCACCAAGCTCTCCTCCTCGGAAAACATTTCAATCCTGTTGACGTGGCTAAAGTCGGCTAAAAGAGCCACCAGGTTGGTTTTGGTGTTGATGACATGGCTTATGCCATACCGGGGCCCAACCAGGAGAGTCACTTCCGAGCGCTTTTCCGCCTGCTGAGAAAGAGAAGTTGACAACATAAAAATACTGAACCTCTGAAATGCCATGCCAACTTGAACCAACGATCCTATTTTTATAAGATTACATTTTCTTTAGAAAGTGTTTCTGGGTCATACTGTACTAAATCATCCAATTAGAAGAACCAGATACATGACTGATTTGAGGCTCTGATAAATTATGAGTAATTAGAAAGTAAATGTTAAAGCACAGTATGTTCATAATCATAAGATGCTTTTAGAAATGAGGTTTGTTTTTTCTTTTTGGTTTTCCTTTTTTCACTGTGAAAGCAACTTCTGGCTCAGTGATTTAAAAGAAGGCCATTGTTAGAATCCTTTGATTCTCTTGGTTCTTCACATTTCTTTTTCTAGGGCATTCTGCAGTGGTGTTATCTAGTTTAACAGTTCTTCTGATATTTTCAGACTGTTGTGAAGTTGGTTAGAAATGAAGGCTGGAGAAGATTCACAGCTGATTTGCTTTTGTCATCAGAGGTGGAATGAGCTGCTGTGGCTTCCAAGAGAAAGCAAAAACAAAACAAAACAAAACAAAAAGAAACAAATTACCACTAATGTTGCCTTGAACACACGGCCCCCATACAATCGCAGGTCACTGAGGAACTTGAGATAATGGACCTTGGCTTGTAGTGCAGAGAGCTGAGGAGAGAAAAGAAACCTCAGGTGTTAACTCTATTGGGTATGACTCCATTTCAGCTGGAGACCAGCAGAAAACAAGGCTAAGATAGAAGGATGATTTTACTGCTGAAAAGTTGAGATGTGACAAAGACTCTTCATTAGGAATAGAATTGCTACATATTTGGTTTCCTGATGAAGGACTGGAACATAAAATCAAGATTCACATCTTATTCATTAGAGGGTCAATGTATGGGGCACTCATGGGTATAGATATGCTGGGCCGGGCACTCAACAAGTGAGAACAAGACCATAAAATGTTCCATTGAACATCTGCTCACTGGGAGATTTCAAGAAGTGAGAGGAGCCTTCTACTTGCAATTAGGGACAAAGGTGAGGTGTCTACATATATTCCCATTGCACAAGAGACTCACCTGAATGTAGACTTTGTGGGAATCATTTTGAATACGCACCTGCAATCTAGGCAAAGCCTTCTAAACAGGCCCTTTACACTTCCCCTCTCAAGTTTCTTCCAGTCCTTGCAAGTTTTCGGGGGAAATGAACTTTCTGAGATCCAATCATTGTGGACATGTTTGAACTTGCTATATAAGGCTCAGTTTTATTAATTCAACTTGGAAAATCTGTTGAGTTTCACGAATGATTTATAAATGAAATTTTATCCAGATGAAAGTTATCTTTACAAAGACTTAAAAATGTAGGTTCCCATATCACTAAAAAGAGTATTTGATTTAAAAAAAAAAAAAAAAAAGGTCAATGTTTCATACTGAATGTGCCAGGGATTTTTTATTAAGGTTGAAATTTTCCAACAAGGTGTAGATCACCATTAAGTGGCAATGACCATAAAATTCTATTTTCAATTGCAGATGACTTGCCAGCTTATTTGTTAACTATACCTGAAGGAACTGCTCTTTATATAATTGTTACTTAGCACCATTCATCCATCCTACTTCTTTAAAAAATGCAAAGCATTTGCAAATTGTTTTGAAAGCAAACTATTCACTCTTGGCTAGAAAAACAACCTTTAAAGGACAGTGATGGATAAATGGATAGATTGATTGATCTTATAGCAGTTATCCAAATTATTATGAATGGGCCAGGCTTGGAAGAAAAATCACAAGTCAATTAGAGAAATCAGCTTCCAGCAAATCAGAACTGAAGTTAAGAACTTGACCCGCATTGTCTTGCTACATCTCTGTAAGCTGAATGCTCAACTGTGATCAAAGACACCCTTCCCATGAAATTGGGAAGTGAGTTAAAGGTGGCTGATTGTGTGGTGAACCTGATTATACTTAAAAAACAAACAAACAAAACAAACAAAAAAAACCGTCATGGGGTGTGGAGGGGATAGAAATAAATGTGCCTTACCCAGTAAAAACGACTTAAAAAAATCAGACACTAAGACAAAATAATTCTCCATGTAAACAGTGATTTGTATTAGAGTCACACAAATTTCTCCAGCTAATATCAATTGGAAAGTGTTCTTCAGTTAGAAGACTGCGTCCAATTTTATAGATCCAGTATTTTAAGGCTCCTTCTCTTTCTGGTTCCTGGAATCTTTTGCTTTTTATTACCTATAAACTATACCTCTCTTTTCTGACCAACAGTATATTTTAAAATTTCCTTTGTGTTTCTTTTACTTAATGAAAACAAAACAAAAGCATAAAAAGATTTTAACACTAATGATGGTGAATGACAGCAATAATTTTATCTTCCCTCTAAAGGTAGGTTTGAATCCAATGTTTGTCAATAGGGGTGATTTTGTTCCCTGGAGCACATTTGGCAATGTCTGGAGACATTTTTGTTTGTCACGATCATGGGAGGGTGCTACCAGCATCTTGTGGGTAGAGACCAGGGATGCTGCTAAATATCCCACAATACACAGGATGTTCCCTGTAACTCCCTAACAAAGGATGATCTGTTCTCAAATGTCAATTATGCCACAGTTGAGGATCCCTGGTTTAATGAATGTGATCTCTGGCCTGCAGGGCCTCTTGCTGGCTGTTGTGCATTTAAGCTGGTCTGAGCAGTAAGCAATTGCATGATTGAAACATAGAATTATTTCACAATTCTATCTTCTATTCACAAGTTCTCAGAGGCTATGCAAACTTTTCCTGGATGGGCACATGAACACACACCTCCCCCCTACAGTACGGAGTCCATAACTTGTGAGAAATAAATAGGTTTCTGTATGAATACTTATCTTTCATTAGTGTTAGAAATATGTTAATAGTTAGAAAAAAGTTACACAGTGTTACTGCTTCTGAAAATATGGTACTAAGTATTTTATTCATGAGCTAATTTTAAACATTTAAAAAAATGCATTCAAGCCTCTCTCTTTATAATTTTCTATTAAGATGCAAATGTGATACCTTTTTACCCGGTGGTACCAAGTTTTGATTTGCTTTGACAAGGTGTGAAAGTGCTTTCTTTATGTTCTTCTCTTTCATGCTTTGCAGCACAGCAGAGGGAAGAAAAGTCTCTAATCCCCATTCTTTTCTGCAATAAAGAGCATATCTTTAATTTCACATTCTTGTGATGATGAGTTATCTAAGACAAAATGGTGCTCTGATGTTTGTTGGAACAAATGAACCCTTGGTAAGGCAGAGAATGGAGACAAGTCCCCAATTAAGGAAGTAACTTTTAGTTTGCACTCAGGACACACACTACTTGATCATTAATACGTATGTTTGCATTTAAAAAGAAATCTATTCCTCACTCTATAGAGACAATGCTAAGGAGGCATTTGGAGCCAATGTAAAGTGAAGAGACATTTTGTCCAACCAACTTCTGAATCTCTTCAAAGTCACTCACGTATCCGAGTTTGTATTTCCAACACCAATTTCTCTCCATCCCTTTGTTGATTTCTATTCTCCAGTCTCCCTGTCTGCTCACATTCTTTCTCTCTTCTCTTAGAAGAATGGATGCAAGTCCTTCATGTCCCCAAACCATTCTTCCCTGTCCCTCCCCTCCTCCATGGCTATTTCTCTAGGCACACACAATTCTTTTGTCCTAGCCAGTTCATGTCTAACTCCTTCCATCAACATTTCTTGCTGGTGGTGTGGAATTGGGTGTGATTCATGACTCTTAAGTGTGCCCGGTATTGATCTGGAGATGCTGGCATCATTCATGGGTATGGATGTACAACAAAATGACAACAAATGGGGCTGAGTTAATACATTTTTACAAAGAGCCAATTTCCCCAGAAATGACTACAACTCCTTTCTTAGAAGGTCCCATATTTTGAATTCTAGGAAATCTATCCTGGAATAGAAATCCTACCCTAGGTTATGTGTCTAACCAGTGTCTTCTAAATTATGTGAAGACCTTCAAGAGGATTCCAGTTACTTCTCCTGTTCCAGGTCCTCTCCGAAGAAGGGTAGGAAGACAACCTACCTCCACCACTTGACCATTCATATTCTTCACTAGTTAAGAATGGTATATTTCATGATTATGTTTTCTTCCTTCTCAACTTGTACTTATTGTCTTTAGCCATCATTTGGCACTACTTATGGGCTATCTTGTAATCCTACTTGTATCATTGTTTTAAATAATTACTTTTCTTGTCTTTTTATTTTGTTTTTACAATCAGAGCACAAGTTCCTCAATGGCCAGGAATAGAATTCATACATATTAGTATTTTCTACTGTCCTAATGTGAGTGCTATATAAAATGCTCAATGAATATTTGTTGGTCAAAGGAATTTATGAATGAGAACATTATTATAGACTTTTCAGGATTTTTACTCAAGCCGGATATCTCTGAGACGTTTTTGACTGTACAATGTTCAACCTGGTAAAATGTGGGTACAGAAAGTAGGAAAATAAATGCATTTTAATTGTCTGAAAATCATCTCAGGTTGTGCAGGCCACCTTTTCAAATGGCAGCCAGTTTCACCTGTCCCCAAGAACTTTAGAAAGGAGAGTGGAGGAGGGTGTGAATGTGTCCAGCTGAGCACAAGATCTCTTTGTGAGCCGAGTCTTTCTCAGGATACAGTCATGCTTATGTGTGGGGAGAGAGAGAAAGCATTTGGAAGGAGTGAACTGAAGGCCTGAGGTTCTCAAATTGCACATGAGGATTTTTCCCTACATGTCAACAGGTGACTGAGAGTTGTCAGAACAGTGGTGTTAAAGTCAGCAAGTTAGAGATTTAATCCTTCCCAACACAGGCTCATGAATTTATTGAGAAAAGCCATTTTGCCCCCTGGTGGGTCAACCTGGCATTGTGGAATTTAGAAAGGCTTTCTAGGCAGCCCATGAGACGCTTCTTTGGAAAGTGAGATTTTAATTAGTTTATACATCTTTTGGAGGTGAGATTGCAAGCAGGGTGTGGGTGAGGTCCAAAGCTTTAGCATTACATGTGTTTCCAAACACAGGTGCCTCAACCCATCACACAATCTATAGGACAATGGGGAGTCCCACTGCCTGGGTTTGAATCCTGTATCCCCCCTGCCCCCCCGTTAATAGCCATTTGACTTGGGCAAGTTATTCTGTGCCCGGTTTGCTCATCTGTAAAATGAAGCTAAAATCCTACTAATCTCGTAGGGATGTTGTGAGAATTAAACAAGTTAATGTGTGAAAAGTGCTGAGACCAAAGCTTGGCTTGGAATCAAGCCCCTTTAGGAATTCAAAAATTTATGCTTCGTTTTAAATATGTCCCTCGTCTTAACTACAATGCTCCAAAGGTGGATTAGAAATGGATCTCTTCTACCAAAAATGAGCATGATATTCATACATTTTGCCACTGGCGAATAAATGCTTTGCCACAAACAAGATCAATTTTGGACAAATAACAAAAATACACCCGGGCTAAGGGAGGCGGCATGTCTGTCTCCGAAATGGCGCTGAGAGTCAACACTTACTCGATGTATTTGAGGGAGATTTTCTGCGTTTGCTTGGTGGTAACGGTTGCAATGTACATTTGTAATGCGGCCAGCCGCAGGGCTATGTCATATTTCAGCTCCGGCCCAAATCGCTCCTGAACCACATCGTTACAACTCTGCGAAGAGACCAGCAGGGGGCACAGTTTGTCAAAGAATGGGCCGCAGCGCGTGGACTTAGAGAACAGGTGACATACATTTCCCCAGAGTGTTTCAACCTTCACTTCCCAGGCAGGGAGGCTAAATGTGGAAACATCTCCATCGTGCTGCTTGGAAACGAGTCAGTATTTAATTGCACACGCAAACACAGAGACCACACAAAACATTTAGCATTCATCGACGAGCTGCTATTTAAATATTTAGCTTTTTGTAAAAACAATTAGGAATTTAGGTATGAAATTTCCAAACACAGGTGCCGCAGCTGAATGCATAAGGCATTGATAGCATAATGTGGCTTCTGGAGTTAGGCTGCCTGAATTGGAATCTTAGGCTTGAAACTTGTTTCTCCACTTCACTGGGGGCACAAACTTGGGCACCTTCTTAATTGTCTGTGCCTCAGTTTTCTCTTCTGTAAATTGGGGATAATACTGCTCCCTGTTCACTGGGTTGTGGTGACGATTAAATGAGTGAACCACGGAAAGTCCTTAGAATCCCAGCACTTTAGGAGGCTCAGGCGGGTGGATTACGTGAGTCCTGGAGTTTAAGACCAGCCTGGGCAACATGGCGAAATCCTGTCTCTACAAAAAGTACAAAAATTAGCTGGGCATGGTGGTGTGTGCCTGTAGTCCCAGCTACTTGGGAGGCTGAAGCAGGAGGATCGCTTGAGTCCGAGAGTTTGTGGCTGCAGTGAGCCTTGATCACACCACTGCATTCCAACCTTGGTGAAAGAGCAAGACCTTGTCAAAAAAAAAAAAAAAAAAAAAATCCAAAACAAAACCCTAAAGCTCTTAGAACTGTACTTGGTAGGGTGCAAGCCCTCTTACATGTTTACTACTGTCACCACCAACATCATTCTCCTCCTCGTTATCAGCCACAGCAGCCGCAGGGAGGCAGAATTAGCAAGGCGATTGAGCACAGTGGCTTGGGACTGATACCCACCTGCTCTGGCGTTCTGGCTTTCCCAATGGCTACCTGTGTAGGTGGTTTTAGACCATTCACTTTAACTCTTGCAGCCTCAATGTACTCATCTGTGCAAAGGGGATTCATATTAACTATCTCACTGGAGTGGCTGGAGGATTAGATGAGATACACATCAAGTGCCTTATCACAGCACATTGGTACACTGGATAAGGGGAGCTATTGAACTCCTCCGTTCACTTCAGGGGCGACTGCCCTGCTTTTTCAAGTGCCTGGCTTTCTGGGAGTCATTCCTCCTCTTTCAGTCTTAGTTTATTCATCTGTAGAATAAGGCCACCTATCTCATAGTGTTTGTTGTGGGGATCAAGCTGAAGAGTGGCTGAGAGTGTGTCATCAAGTGTAAAGTGCCGCTTGGGAACAGAGGTTGGCTTTGGAGTAGTATCCTCACTTACTGTTTAGACACAAGGCGGTGAGCTAAGTGCTGCTGGGAAGTGCTGCATTGCTTAGGCATATTCTACACTTGTGTTCACTTACTTTTGTTATGGGAAACTGGATTCCTGGGCTAGAAAATATGGTATTTAGCTCCTTTCTTATTTCCTTCTTTCTTTATTCTTTGGCTTGCCTCAAGAAGATTTTGTTGGAGCTCAAAAAACAATACCCCAAAATGAAGGCCTCAGAAACAAAAGTTTTTCGTTGACCTTCTCCTGCCCTCCTGTTTTTTATTTCTATTCTCCCTAGAGGCTAGCCATAGAAACTAGAATCCCTCTTCTCCAAGGTGGGTCATAGAAACTAGAACTCCCTTTCCCCAAAGCCAGCCATAAAACCTAAAAATATGACTCTAATTTTCCCTCTGCCCTATCTGTGTAAAAACTGGCCATAAAGAAATTATCTGACCAACATGGTTTGATTGTAGGTCATAAGACTCCCATTCCAGAAAGGGTCCTGCCCCACACCCAGAAGGAAGGAACGCTGCTCAGAGGCCAAGAAGAATCTAGGCCTTGCTAGGTTTCTTCATTCAGTCCATTAGCATTAGCTCAGGCCCTTTTTGTCCAATCCTATTTCTACACAGCTGTCCATACTTTGTGGAACATTAGCATAAAAGTGGACAATTTCCCTTGTATCTTTGGGACTTCATTCTAAAGGCTCCCTTTTCTCTAATTCATTTGTCTTTTTCAACTTGATTTTTTAGTGAAACTTCAGGGGGCCCTTGGCCTCAAATGAAAAACAATATCAAGATTTACTTGCCTCCTTTTCAAGAGAAGCACGTTTATAAGTGCTTCCTATATTGATTTTACTAAAATAGGAACATGTACCCCCAGATGGCTTCTGCATACAATATTTACACTGTGCACACTCACCCATGCTGCACCGGTGCTATGCTGTGCGTGCATGCTCTGTATCAACATGCCATGGGTGCATGTCTCTCAACCCATCACTTCACTGCTAAGAGTGAAGTCACATTCTCTCCCCTGTTCATCCCTAATATGACCTTCCACCTTTGCTTCTCCTTAAAATCTTAAACCTGTTTGGATTGCACAGTACCCCTTGTCAGAAGTGGGTTTGTCCAGAGACAGGAGATAGGGTGGTCTGATTTAAGGCAGCCTCTGAGAGCAATTACAGGCTGCCATTTTGTTTTGCTAGTCTTGGGTTTACCAGTTATTTCCAAGTGCTCAGGGTTGTCCACATGGGCTCCAAGGGGTTGAGAGCGCAGATAGGGTCATTTTATAGAGTCCCATAAAGGATGGGGTGAGAAAACCATTGGCACAGTGAGGAATCAATTTTTTGAGAAATCATTTTCTTCAATGACTGCTACGCCATGATGGATTGAAAGAGGATTTGGGCATATAATTTAGAGACAAAAGCCCCAGGTTTGATTCTAGGTTCTGTCAACTTCTAATAAAATGACCTTGAACATGGCATTTCGTCTCTCTTGAGCCTCAGTTTCCTTATTGGAAAAGTGGGTTAAATCTCAAAACAACTAACTTGAAAGTTAGCAATGAACTTGCAAGGTTTCCATGATACCTGTAAATATGTTTCATGAAGTGGAAGATACTTGATAAAGATGAGCCATCACTATTACTTCTCCTAAGAGTCATAGCTGGGACCATATTTCTCATCACTGCTTTACCCTGTATTTAACTAGACTTCTAGATGAATTTTTTGACAAGGTGATTAGTCACTTCATTATATTATATAATTAGTTCAGACTGATTCTGGAGAATGAGTGTGAAATTTGGAATATATATATATATATAATATATATTATATTGTACTAATCTTGCTTTTATTACTCTCAACTATATTACTTAAAGTACAGTTATACAAGCAAATGGGTAGTATCTGTTTTGCTAAATAGAGATCCCAAAAGGTTCCACTTGAGGCTTCCAAAATGTTCATTTATAACTAACATGTTAGATCTTAAAAAGGAAACCAATAATACTATAGTATTTGAAAACATTTTGGAGCCTCTTAGGTCTTACTCATTTGCTAATTGACATAACCGTCTTTTTCTTAACAGATAGTGGACAGGTAAATGTCAGTATAGCCCATTGTAATGATAAATTTGAACAATCTGGACTATTAGCATTTATTGTTAATATATATGCTAAAATCTGTAAAATATGTCATGGACCATTAAGAAGTAGGAGATTAATAGGTACTAGTATTGCAACTTCTGTTTTCATCGTCATGATTCATCTAGTCAATGGCTGCTGTCCTCATTAGGAGCCCACTAAGTTAAATTGATTTTATTTTTGTAAAGTGATACATGTTGCTCCTGCTTACTCTTTTGTTCTCTAGGCTTGTTTTATTGCATCTTTTTAGTATCTTGAAATCAACATGGGCACCCAGACACCATTTGCAGATCTGTTGACTTATATTAGACGTTATTTTAGACTTACGGTAGCACGCATTCTGTGATACAAGGCATTTCAAAGAAGAAGGTCTGAGGCAAAGACATTCTCATTTCCTGTTTCAGCGGAGGATATATGACAGTTGCTTTATTTTGGTCTTTATTGTCTACGATACCTGTTTTTCCATTTCTCCCCCTCTGGCTACACCTTGAAGAGGTGGCTAATTCACTGCCTATTCTATACTCAAGGCAAGAAAGCAGAAACATCCTCAGTCTTTTTCTTTCAGTTCCTGGGCAAGATTTCCAGACACATTTTCCTGTTCTGAGGACAGTCTCACATGTATAAAAAACATGTGTCTGTTGAATGAGAAGGATCTCCCTAAACTGCATTAGATTTGTGCAAACACACCTTAAACAGAACTGGGTTTGGCTGTACTCCTTGTCTACTTAAGAGGTGTCCTCTCCCCAAGACAAATGCAACCGTATTGTTTTTTTTTATAAATGCAATGGACTTGTGATGTTTAAATGGAAGCAGAGTAAAATAGTTTTAAAGCACCCTCTTGTGAATGGGGTGAGTATGTAATTATAGAGAACAACCACTGAATGCACTCACTGTCTACAGCAACTACTGACCAGCACCTGTAACTATTTATTTGCAACTAACAATGTAGCACATGATCTGAGCTGCAGTGGCAAAGCCCTGGGTTGGTTCTCAGCAGGGACATGGGGAAGACACAGTAACAGATCAGCTGAGAATCAGGCTCTGTTTCATGCGGTCATGTCTGCTGGAGACAAGGAGATATTGTTGACAAGTGAGGGGTCCAGGTGATCAAAGCTTAACATTTAAAAAACCCAAAACGTGGCAGTTTTGTTGTTCGGGGTGGTAAACATTTTAAAGCACACTACACATTTCTTTACTTGGTCAACAGGTTTCACTGAACAGGACTTGACTTTTCCCAATGATGTAGGATTATCTTCATGAACATTAATCGTCCCACTGAGCTGTAATACCACAGTCTTCCAAAGGCCACTGAGGTGGGGAAGGTTTGACTGGCCTCAACCTGAGTGCCCCCATCTGCTAGAACATTCTTGTATGTTCTGTGTCTTTCCTGTCTGACTTAACCTATGATCTTCAGGGCTTATTGCCACTTTAATTTATGTCACCATTCTTAACCTCTGGTACCTACCTTGTCTAGTCTCTCTTCCATCTTCCACCCACGTTTTTTTCTACCCATATTTTGAAGATTACAAATGTTTTGAAATATACAAGAAAGTATTAAAAATAGTAAAGCAAACAGCAGTGTTATTAACTACCTAGAGTTAACAAATATTTCTTTTTATTATATTTTTCTTACTTTTTTGCTTTATATATTTTATATATGGCTCCAGCAGTCTTTGCCTTATACAGATATTCTCAAAGACAGAATGTCTTCTTCTTCTTCTTCTTCTTCTTTTTTTTGCTTCGCTTTTGTTTTTTCTCTTTCTGGCAGTCAGGAGGGAGAGGTTATGTTTAGGTTTGCAACCTCTTCAAGTAGTTAGTTCTACTGCTAGATGTCTAAGCTGTCTAAGGATTAGGTAAGTTGGTTTAATGTGATTATATTGGAAATTTAAGTGAGAGTAATAGGAAGCAGTTATAGTAAAATATAGGAACACCTCATAAATATCAACTTGGATAAATTCCCTTTGGGACAAGCTACACCAGATACTCATTCCTGGAAACTTTCATTTTTGGGGAATTATAGCCCAGAATCAGATATTAGTCTGGAAAAGACTGTTCTCTTCAGGTTTTACCACCTTGAAATTAACAGTTCAGTAAAACGAATATCACAATTTTCAGAAAAATCTAAGCATCAAATGAATGAATAAGTAAGTAAATAAAGGAGAAGGGAAAACTCTCACACCAATTAATAAGTGCAGAAGCAATAATGAAATTAGAAAAATCATCATTTTCAACTACAATAATAATGGATTCAGATAAGAATAATCAATTAGGGCCAGGCGTGGTGGCTCACGCCTGTAATCCTAGCACTTTGGGAGACCATGGTGGACAGATCACCTGAGGTTGGGAGTTCGAGACCAACCCGACCAGCATGGGGAAACCCCGTATCTACTAAAAATACAAAATTAGCCTGGTGTAGTGACGCATGCTTGTAATCCCAGCTACTCGGGAGGCTAAGGCAGTAGAATCTCTTGAATCCAGAAGACAGAGGTTGCAGTGAGCCAAGATCGTGCCATTGCACTCCAGCCTGGGCAACAAGAGCGATACTCTGTCTCAAAAAAAAAAAAAAAAAAAAAAAAATCATCAATTAGTACTAAAACTAGTGGGTGAAAGTTTGATGAAGAAGATAATAAGAGTTACAGGCCAGGCATGGTGGCTTATGCCTGTAATCCCAGCACTTTGGGAGGCCAAGGTGAGCGGATCATGAAGTCAGGAGTTTGAGACCAGCCTGGCCAACATGACAAAACCCCGTCTCTACTAAAAATACAAAAATTAGCTGGGCGTGGTGGCAGGCGCCTATAATCCCAACTACTTGGGAGGCTGAGGCAGGAGAATCACTTGAACCTGGGAGGCAGAGGTTGCAGTGAGCCAAGATCGTGCCATTGCACTCCAGCCTGGGTGACAAGAGCAAGATTCCATCTCAAAATGAATAAATAAATAAATAAAAAGAGCTACAAAGTGACTCTCCACAAATTACTTTTTAATTATGAAAGGAATAGTAGTAGCTTTTGGGTGAATTCAGAGAATATCACCTTAACCAAGAGTCGAAGTTCATTTTGCCATTAAAGAGATAAACTGACATCATGTGCCTCTTGATGTGTTACACTGAGGACACAAAGTCAATCGTGTTGGTCTTCCCAAAATGTATGACATCAGTCTAATCATAAGAAAACATCAGAGAAACCCAAATTGAGAGATTTCTATAAAATAGCTGACTAGTACTCCTCAAAACTATCAAGGTCGTGAAAGGCAAAAAAGGGCTGAGGAATGTTCCAGATTTAAGGAGACTAAAGTGACATGACAACTAAATGCAAAATGGGATCCTGCAGTGCATCTTGTTCTAGAAAAAAATGTATATATAAAAGACATTTTGAGGATAATAGGCGTAATATGGATATAAACTGTAGGTGAGATAATGGAAATGTATCAATGTTTACTTTCCTGGTTTTGTTACTTGTATAATAATTGTATAACAAAATGTCTTTGTTATTAGAAAACACACACTGAAGCATTTAGGAGTAAACCAGAATTATTTTGGTAATTGACCTTCATATAGTTTAGAAAAAAATTATATACATTTGTATGTGGATTTGTGTGGGGAGAGAGAACATGTGCATATACTAAAGAGAAAGTAAATGTGGTAAAATGTTAACAACTGGTGAATCTGGGTGAAGGGTATAGATGACTACTCTTGCAACTTTTTTGGAAGTATGACATTATTTCAAAATCGAACGTAAAAATAAAAAGAGCATCATACAATTATTGTCCGATTCACTGAGCTTGAGGTGGGGGACAAAAAAGAAACGTTTCAAGTTAAAGAATTCTGGGCAAAGTCCCAAAGTTAGTTTATGTCACAACATTGATATAAAACATGCCAAAATTTTAACATACCTGAACATAGAGATACTCGAAAGCAACTGGATCTCTCCTTAAAAGGTCAATTGGATCTTTTGGGACGAAGCTAATTCGGAAAAGACATCTCATCTTATGGGAGCTGGGCCTCTGTGTCACCTGGAAGAGTAGAAAAATCACACAAGAACCCTTCAGTGCTGACTGAGAAATGGCTGAGGGACACTGAAGCAGTCACCTTTTTTTGGACACTAAGGAAAGAATCAGCGGATATTCTTTTAGTATTTATAGATACTCATTCCCTGAAAACTACACATAACCTTGCCACTTAGGTTGGGTTCCCCAGAAGCAGGCCCCGAGATGAGGGGTTGTGTGCAAAGGACTTATTAAGAAAGTGCTCCCAGGAGAGGCTAGTAAGGGAGTGGGGAAAGCAGGTCAGGAAAGAAGAGGAAGCCAAGCAAGGGTGCCTCCTCAGGGAACCCCAGCAGACAGTAGCTATAGCCTGATCCTGCAGGAGACTCTGGAGTGGTAGCTATACCACAGAGCTGCTGAGACCTCAGCCAAAGGAGCATTGATGAGTCATTCATTTAGAGCTGTCCCAGGGGATGTGAGTTTCCAGGTTTGGACATGATGGTCTCCGGTAGTCTGAGGGCAGTCCTTGAAAGAAGATCTGCAGATGCTGGCTGTTAGTGATAGCACCCCAGATCTATGTTGGGGAGTACAAAAAGGGGATCCAAAGGGACAGCAGAGAGATTGTCCAGTATGGTTTATTATTGCATAACATTGCTGTGTTTTGTTTTTCTAAATTAGACTGCAGACTGACTCTTGCAATGAAAACATGATAGTGTCAACCTTGGATGACATCACATTGGAAAGTAGGAAGACAGAGGTTTTGGCCCATGCAGTACATCAGATTCTACAAGTTTCCAAACTACTCCAAACTTCTGATATCATGATGATATTGTTCCACTTGCTCAAAGGAGCTTAAAATATACCACAGTTTCTTCAGGGTTAAGGACCATGGCTCGTTTCAGTTTGTTTTCCTTTTATAGAGCGTATGTGTCACATACTAGAAGTTCATTTCTTAATTCCTTTTGCAACAAAAGGAAATCAATTAATAAATAATAATAGGTGTTTAATAAACACTTGAATGAATGAAAGACATTGGACTTTAAGAAAGAAGGCAAGAGCTTATCGATTTCCCTTCAAGGAGTCAACAAAACAAAATGAAAACCATGCAGCATGAACCAACATAGTCGTGTGTAATACTCTTATGCAGGGGACAAATCTGGCAATATAAAAATGTTGGTGAGCTGCAATTAAAAAATTTAAAATAAAATAGCTTTATTGAGTCCCGTGGTGTGTGTATGCATGCATGTGTATGTATTTACAGTTCGCTAACTTTGTTGAACAGAAGAATTCCAATGGAAAAAGACACCCTACTTGTACATATGTGGGCATCCTGAGTAGTCACACCAGCTTTCTGGCTGTGCGCAGGCCTGCAAAGCTGAATGGATTCATGAGACTCGAGGACTATCGGCTACTCAGCACTGGCTGATGGTAAAGCAAACAAGGAATAAAGAAATTGGGGACCCTAAGAGGCCACTAGTGCTGATCAGCCTTGCTGTAGTGTTTCACAGTGACTTCATGGGCTATTTTGCCAGAAAGTTTGTTCTGGTGTGTTAGAAAGTCAGGAATCACCATATCTCTGACTCCTTTAATTACTGGTTCAACTTTTTTTTCTTGAATTTTCCATAAGCCATCTTATCTTGAGTTTACTTTTAGTATCAAAATGTTACACTAGTTTTGGGAAATGAATTAATGTAATGAAAAAAGGTTGCTTCAAGTCATTAGAAATGGTAGTCCATAACACTTTCTAAAATAAACAAACAATTTCTTGGAAACTTTAAGTAGTATATAAATAATATTTTCTAGCAGAAGTTTAGTATCAAACCACCAGAAATTCAGGCAGAGTTGCTTAAAAATTCCATTGGGAGGTTTTCATAGAAATTAAATGTTTTAAAATGATTTTGTTATCGGAAAAAATATAATTTCTTACTCTCTACTTTTATCATGCCTATAAATATTTTAGCAATCAATTTTCCATATGCATTGATTTCAAAGGCATATAGCTGGTTTGTTTCAGGATATTTAAATCCGTTTTCTAGAGATAGTACTTGATTTTTAGCACTTTACTTTTAGTTCTGATTCTATAATGAAAAATAAAGTTAAAGAAAGAATGATTATTAGGAGTTTGTTTCCTTCCAACATTTTAAAAGAAATGTAGTATTTGGAGCAAGAAGTTTTGTTTACCTAGCATCAGAAGAGACTTTTAGAGAATCTTTGTCCAACTAAATCAGCATGAAGCTTTCCTATAAAGGCTATGTAGTAGATAAAAGTTTAGAGAGAAAGTATAACCAGAAAGTTCAGAACGTTGTGGGGGGTTTCATTAGACTCATAGTAACTAGATGTCTGCCCATATCCCCTTGGCATTTATTGCTATAAGCTGAAGGGTATTTACGGCAAACACCTGTGACCATTCGACAGCACAAGGCAAACCCGAATAACAAGAGAGCAGCCCACTATCAATAACAGACAGCATGTCGGTAGGCACACGTCCCAGTTCCCTCGCCTCTCAGTGGGATACCTCTGAGGTGTGTCCTACACTGTCTTTCAATGCTCTCCAGTAGGACTGAGCTCCAGTTACCCACAGTGGAAACTGGTTTGATAATACATTCTTTACTGGCCTCTCAATATTTCTCATCTCTCTTCCCCATTCCTCTGTGGGTATTTCCAGATATCTCTTCCCAAACAAACGACATGCATTCAAATCCTTAAGTTCTGCTTCCAGGGGAACTCAGATCCAGACACTGACCTTTCACATGACAGATTCTGTATATCAGGGGTTGTGCCCCTGTAATGAAGCATAAAATAAGTCCTTTATTTCCAAGAGTGTTTGGCACAGGTTAAATAATAACCATTATAAGTGATTTAAAATATCTATAGGTAGATTTAGACTCGATAGAGTCCAGGTATGGGGGCTCATTCCTGTAATCCCAGCACTTTGGGAGGCTAAGGTGGGAGGATTGTTTGAGCCCAGGAGTTCAAGCCTGCAATAAGCTATGATTGCACCACTGCACTCCACCCTGGGCAGCAGAGTGAGATTCTGTCTCAAAAAAACAAAACAAAACAAAAACTTGATGGAAATAATAGGCCAAGTTTAGGTAGAGGAATATAAATCAACACAGATGGCAACTTTTGAACTAATCTATTACAAAAAGTTGGACTGAATCAAGAGAATCAGGGATATTTGCAGGACTCAATGTGTGGGACACCAGCTTTTATACACAACAACCAAAAAGCACTTTAGTGTGACAACAGTTTTTGCCACTCCATCCAGCTGGCAGCATCTGATGCTTCTCCTCCTGGTGTCCTCTCCTACACCTCTCCATAAAGTTCTGTTATCATTGATCTCTCCTATGGAAGAGGAATTTGTTGAAATCTTTTATACATTTAACAAAGACTTTGCTTCTGTCACAAGAAAAGTCAGGGTGCTGCGCTGAATTCAGCAGCCAAGCAGCCTGCTTTTCTCCCCAGGGAACAGATGGGGGTGGCATCTTGGTAATCAGGAACTGGGACACATTGGTAGATCATATATTTATAGCGGGCAGGACTGGGGCAGAGATTTCAGGCTTCCAAAAATAGTCTTAAGTGTGCACTCAGAATTTCAAACAATTAAATATGATTTTGGATTAATTTAAATAATCCCAGAAACCACTTCTTTTTAATGGTTTCAAGAGATTGTTGACCAAAACAGGTGAACAGGTCACTGTAATCACATAAAATATAATTTTACAGAGTTGTATTCTCAATGTGCTGCTGGTGAGACTTTGAATGACAAATCTAGTTGGGAGACTAACTGACAGTCTGCAAAAGATGGGCAGAAAGGGAAACATGACCTTGAGGTGTAAAATGCATTAAGAATGCCAGCACTTCCTTTACAGAGGATACCCAGGGATACAATTAATACATTTACAGGATTAGAGTGGGGGAGAAATCTTGGACTGGGCAACCTCTGCTCTAACCAGCAGCCTCATCACTTGAGGGTGAGATTTCACAGACCTGAGTTAGAGTCTCCTGTTCATGAAGCAAGAGCAGCTTCGTTCCAGCCCCTTCTGTCCTCTGCTCCAGCATGAGAGAGAAGTGTTCAATGCCTTTGATGGAGAGCTTCTCTTGAAGGGTTAAGATGACATCCTTACAGAGGAAACATGAACATGATGAGACCAAAATCAAGGCCGCCATCTTGTGGAGTCTACCATGACTGAAAAGTGTTACACACGTAGGCTGCCAATTTTGAAATTTTACACCTTTGGTTGATTCTGAAATTTAATGCTCCAAAAAGATACAGAAATGAAGTCTTCCTTCTCTTGCCCTTTTCCTGGCCTCCTCTATCATTCAAAATCTTTATGGAGTTCAAAACAGAGACTTAACAAGGTAAATAGCTGGAGGAGGAGCTTAATATCATGTAAGCTCTTGATATAGAAAGGTTGTCAATAGATTGTGCAGTATACCCAGTTCAATTCTCCTTTCTTCTAAATGGGGTAGCAATTAAACCAGTTCTGAAAGTGGTCTGCTCCAAGTGTTGGAAAACATGGCCTGCATGCCAAAACTAGCTCACCATCAGCTTTTGTAAATAAAGTTTTATTGGGACATGGTCATACCCATTTGTTTATCTAAAATCTATGGCTGCTCTTGTGTGCTGCATCAGCAGAGTTGAGTAGTTGCAACAGAGACTGTGAAGACTGAAATATCTGCTTGCTGACCCTGGCTTCCCTTCTGAAAGAGCAGTGTAGTGGTTGTAAGGAATGCAGGCTAAGAAAACAGCTGGGCTTCTAATCCAGGCTCTACTACTTACTAGCTGTGCAGCTTTGGGGAAGTTATTTAGTCGCTAAGTATCTTAGTTTCCCTGTGTGTAAACTGAGGATAATAATAATGCTTATCTCAGAACGGATATAAGGATTAAATGAGTTCACACATACAAAGCATTTATTATAACATTGTTTGGCACAGAGTGAGGGCACCATAGTAATATACATATATTTATTTTACATCTCTGGGGAAGGTGGAATGAGCAAGCTTTGTCAGCAATCTTTTATAGGATTAAGCATTTATGATCAGAAAGGTGTTCCACATACAAACACACACATTTACTACAATGTAAAACTAATTTCTTCAACCTATACTTTTTTCATGTACTTGAAAACTGGTAAATGATCCCTCAAAGATAATTTATACTCAGATGCTCAAAATTCTATAGGGAAGTTTTGCCCCACTGCAACATTTGGAAATTTCTGGAGACATTTTTGGTTGTCACAATAGTGGGAATACTACTGCCGTGGTGTGTGTAGAGGCCAGAAATGTTGCTCAACATCTTGCAATGCAGAGACAGCCCCACAGTAAAGAATGATTTGGCCTAATATCTCAACAGTGCCAAGATCAAGAAACCTTAGAGTGAAAACTTAGAGTTTCTTTTACTGACTTTTCTGATGTTTTGATCCTTCTCTGTGGTCCTTTTTCAATTTCTTCAGGCCCCGTTAAATCAAAGATCCCCATATCCACCCACTCCTGAAAAAAATCATTCAAGAGAAATACCTTGACTATGTTGAATTTCAAAAAAAAAAAAAAAAGATTTCCCTGCTTTATAATTTTCTCTTAAAGCCCAGGAAAGAGAAAACAAAACCAGCCTTTGTGTGACAACACATACTTTATAAAGCATTTTCCTGAACCACCAGGGAGGACACTGGAAAATCAATAGCAATAGTTTTTCCCTATTGTAATTCTGCAGCAAGAATTTTGGCAATTTTTGTTACACAATGTCATATTCCTTTCATAACTATACTATTTCTACTTTACACCTACCAGCCAGTGTCTATTGTAATAATGAGGCTGTTAGGTATAAGATAAGATAACTTGAATTTGATGTGAACTCTTTGCATTTCTTCCTGTCTTCTCATTGTCATCTGCAATCCTCAGGGAAATCAAACTTAGTCTTACATATGTTCCGTAATAAAGAGGCTGGAGGGAATGAACAACGGGCTTTCTTAAATTTAGATTTATTTCTGTTAAGAAATGCATTCAAGTCTTTACCTAGGTCTTCAGGTGGGGTAGGGAGTCCAGTGGCAGGGAGTTGACCAGTTGGCAACACAAAACAAGGCCATGGTGTCAGAGAGAGCTGTAATAATGTAGCTCTGTGGGTTATTTCAGAGGTCTGCCAACTATGACCCGTGGGTTACATCTGGCCATGCCCATTTGTTCACATATTGACTGTGCAGTAACAGATTAACCTTGCCTTGCCTAAAGAAAAATTTGCTCTTTTGCTCCCACTCTTAGAAAGTAACCTGTAAGCCCTTGGACTGTCCTGTCTGATAGAAGTGTTTTTGTTTACTGAGTGGTCTTGGGCCATACCAGATAGTCTATGCTAACAGTTGATTTATAGTGAGAACATTGGGCCATATAATATCAGCTCTAACTCTGGAGAGACTGAATACTAAGGTCAACCATGCAGGTGGTTAGCTGTGTCTATGTGGCAAACCTCCAATAAAAACTCTGGATGCCAAGGCTTGGGTGAACGTCTGTGGTTGGCAGTACTTCATGCATACTGTCACGCATCATTTCTGGGAGAATTAAGCATTATCTCTACAAATCCACTGGAAGAGGACATCTGGAGCCTTTCCACTCTATCTCTCCTGTGCCCTGACTATGAACCTTTCCCATTGCTAATCCTGTTCTGTATTCTTTTGCTATAATATACTGTAATTGTGAGTATAACAAATTACTGAGTTCTGTGAGTCCTTTGAGTGAATTATCAAAACCAAGCATTGTCTTAAGGACTAACCAAACCCACCTGTTCATGGCTACTTTTCTGATACAATGACAGAGTTCAGTAGTTGAAACAGAGATCAAATGGCCCACAAAGCCTAACATATTTACTATCTAGCCCTTTCCAGAAAAAGTTTGCCTACTCTTGGGTTAGTTGATCAATAATTACATTAATATCTCACCACAAATTGATAATGAATGAGGAAAAAGGGAAGAAGTCCTTTCCAGACATCACCATTTAAAATTAGAAGTCTTGTATGAAGGAAGTTAATATTTCATCTGGAATGATTTAAGGATGATTTAATGCTCCAACATCAATCTAATATTTTCCACTGCATGACCTATTAAGCTACTACATACTTAGAGCAATTCAAAACAAGCTGCTTGCTGGTATAATGACAGTAAGAATACACAGTGAGTGGGTCTTTGCAGAAATGCTTCTACGTGTGAGGTCTATGCTGATTAATTAAAAAAATCAACAAGAATTAGAGGTCGGATATTGACAGACATTTTTTAACAGAGGGTTGATATTCTCTTGATAGATTATTGTACAGATCATCACAAGGTACTCTTTTACCTTCATAAAATCTTTTTTACTGTGCCATGTGAAGAAAGCCTATTTTAGGCTGATGAAGCATTAGGGCGCAATCAATTTCTGAATACACTTTTGTCCAATAAAAGGAAGAGGCTCTGTACTTTTCTTCTCCAGGAAGAAAGCATGTGGGGAAAAAAAACCGTATGCTTTGCTATAATACCTATTATCTAAAACTCACCTGTGGCTCTGAAAGAATAGGATTGCTTTGTGAGTCTTCCTTTCTAGCCCTTCTTCTAAGAAGTAGGCCTCATTTCTCCCTCTTTATGCATCATTACCATGAAATTGGTTACAGAAATTAAAAGTAAATGTTACTTTTACATTATTTTACCCCTTGTTTTTTGCTGGACACCAAAGTAGCAGATATTCAATTAATAGCTAACATCTTAATCTTCTGAGAGCTGATATTGCTGAGAAATCATGCTGGCCTTGGGCAGGGTGCCAAGCCGCCTTGGTGATAGTCACACTATTTTAATTAATCTGTAGTTGCATTAAAATGACTAGCTCTAGTGTTTCTTCACTGACAGTATATTATATTGTTTTGCAACACCAAGAGAAATAAAAGAGCAGAACCTTCTTAGTTTAAGCTTTTGGTTTTGGTTTGGTTTGAAGTATTCACAGACTACATTATATGGAGGCAATCAACAAAATTGCAGAAATAAAGGGATAGTTCTGAAAGAAGATACAGCTACAAATGGCTCACAGTGTCCTGCATGTTGTACCTGAAAGAGTCTGGGTACAGAGTTTACCAGGTCATCTTACCTTAATGGAAGTGCTGCAGTCAAAGCGAAATGATTTGGTCTGCCCATTTTCCAGATAGACTTTCAAAACATTTGGCATAAAAAGAAGTGAGTTGTCCTTAACAGTTTCCTGTTAAAAAAGTGGGGGGTATAAGTTGATCAAATTATGACTCTTCTCTTTGCAGTAGCAGCACATCTATAGTTTATTCTAAACACGGCATTAAAAAACAATCAAACTCTCTAAGGCCAACCAAGGCATTCCTTTGGTGATATGTGAGTTAAGTTGCTCATAGCAAAATACATTTGCTCATCAGAAAGTCAATCAGATGAGGTTTTTTTTTTTTTTTAAACTCAAGATTCCCCACTGGCACACATGATTGCAGACATGATTCTTTTGTAATTAGGCTTTGACATTTGGAACTACAAGCCCAGACCTAAGCAGGGCAGGAAGTCTTGAGCAGAACAAAGACCAGCAATGATGCTGTTTGATGAGGTACTGTGGGTGCCTGGCAGTGTCATGACAGTGAGTCACCAGCATAAATAAGCTTCAGGTATAAAGTTATTTTGTGAAACTATTTTCACTCAGTTAGGAATGGTTCTTAAACTCCAAGGGAAAAGATAAGGAATGGCTTAGTGTGTTAAGAGAGTAAAACATTGTCTATAATGAACAAGATCATAATCTAGAAATAACTCAGAAAAAGATGCCAGCTTGAAACATGACAAAAAGCAAACAATAGAAATGTTATTTCTTTGCATTTTTTCTTTCATTGGAAGTAGTGAGAGATGAGAGAGAAGAAAGAGGGAGGAAGAGGGCACACTTAATGAGTTCTATAAGTCCCAGGAGTGAGCTGAGTTATTCACATGTAGTTGGTCATAAAGTCCCAGGAGTTGAGAACTCAGCGTCATGAGTGCACACATCCCTTGTTTTGCACGTGAGGGAACTGAAGGCAAGATGTTCAGGGATTTGCCAGTGTCAGGGAGAATTCAGTCCCTAAGTATTTCCATAATGGGCCTCCTGCCTTTCACTTCCTATTTCTTTTCCTGAATTTCCTCCCCCTCCTTTCTGCTTCTGTGGACTTCCCGCATAGTCTTGCTCCCAAGTCACTGAATAAATCTTGATCCCAGTCCAGAAGAAATGGCACTCAGTGACTCAGAAGAGCAAGAGTAAACTGGAAATGAAGACAGTCATGAAGTCTGAGGAGCATCCACATGACTGAACATCCCTGCCATCCACAAACCTGTGGCAGGCCATGGAGGCTTCAGGAGATGATTATCCTCAGAGGTGTCCTCACACATCAGCTGACTTGCAGGAGTCTTGCTATATCCAGGGATGAACTGACACTGCTGTAGCAGCTTCTAGAATCATATTCTTTCTAAAGATGTGTAAACTACCTGGTTGTGCAATTACATGCTCGAAAGCTCTGGGCAGAAAAGTTTCAGATGACTTTCTACTATATATTGATTCCTCTGTACCTTCCACCCTTCAGCTGGGACACTCTTGTTGCAAATTAATAATGTACAGTGACCGTGCATCCAGAGTGATGGGATGCATTGAGGAGCACAGAACAGACCATGCTCACAGGGCAGTAAAGCCACAGCCTCCAGCCTTCCCCACAAGCATCACAATAGCTGGACCCCAAGTGGGGCAGCCCTAGATCAGTAAGTTTTGATTCGAAGACACTTGGAGCATGAGTGCCTTGCCCAGGATGTACAGGCCTACATTTTCAGATTCAGATCCAGAACCAACCTCGGAGAAGAGTTTGTGACCAATAATGAATATATTGTAGGTGAGATTTTATCCTCATGGATTTATTTAAACAATACCAACAGAACAGCAATGCTCTGGCATTTCAAAGGTCCAAAAAATATTAGTGCCTTGGATGATAGTTTTCTAAAAACTGAAAACACTTCAGTAAATTTTTGGGAGAAAAAGTCAAAAAGAAAACATCCTGTTGATATTTGCATTATTCATTTTGAAGATCAATTAAGTGCCTGAGTAATAATGATTTCTATCAGGATCTATTTATGGAGATGTGGGCAGTATTTCTTCAGTTCTTGTTGCCTACATAAAATTTTTCCATCATTTTAACTTCTTTGCCTGATTAATTGAAAGATTAAGCTTTTCTGGGGAAGTAAAAAGGAGAAACACAATACCTTTCTCAAAAATACATAAAGTACTATCATATGGAAGAATGCTTAGTTAGCAGAATGGGAAGAAATAGGTGGAAGTTTCAAAGAGGCATATTTTACTGAGTATGAATGAGGCAGTGTCACTGATCCAAATCATATGATCTCCTTTGCAAAGCAGTGAGGTCTCTGACACTGGAAGCATTCTAGGAAATCCTGGACTACCACATATTCTGACCATGTTAGAGGAGATTCAGGCCCAACCTGATGATCTCTCAAGCCCTTTACAACCTTGAGATTTGACACCTCTGTAAAAACCAACGACCAATTTCAGATCAATCATTCCAGTGGGACTACTGACTTTGTTTGAGTACAAAGCTTCTGCCTCATTGACTTTCCCTGAGTCACAAAGCAGGCAACTGTAAACTCACCGACACTTGGCCGTTGATGATGACTTCCTCAGAGAAGCGTACTTTGACTGGATTGGACTTTAATCTTGCCTTTTTTGCAGCACTAATAAATGCTGATTTGGGAGACTAGAAGAAAAGAAAACATTTTATCTGATTACTGGTAACATAATGCAAACCTTGTAACAGTTGTTTTCCATCTTTATCCTCCCAGTTATGCAATAATTTTGCTAAAAAATAAAATGCTTGGTACATGTCCGATTCAAGGACAAAATGCAAATTATAGACTCAGTCAAAACTCTGTCATGTCTATAAGTTAGTAAGTTTGATTTAGTCACCAGATCAGAACTACCACTACCATGTTCCAGTTTTAACTGAGCACATTTCCAGGGATATTTTAAAACAATGGCTGCAAAAGCACACAAACCCTGCTTTTAATAGAGAGCTTTCAGCACAGTGTTCAAGGTGAGGTGGTAGTCAGATCTAATGTTGGGTTTATGATGAATTGATCATTAATCATCTATTTTAATGAGGTGGAGAAGAGTCATTGATAGTCCTAAAATGATTCATAATCCCATTGTTATTCACATTAAGGGCATATGGGCATGTGAGCAGACAAGTACTCTCTCTCTTTCTCAAGCACTCATGCTTTATGTACCTGCAACCTGAGTTTTAGCCTCTTCTTGGTAACTTGTGATCTTGTGATCTTACTGAGGAGGGTAGAAACGAGACCTTTCCTTACAATTGAACGTTGACTTCATATTCTTCCTCATCTTATGGGCTCTTTGTGCCTTATGATCCTCTCCTTTCTTTTATTGGGAAGAGGGGCCATGTAGCACAATTCTTCCTCAGAAATTGGAAGTACAATGGGAGAACCTGCCTAGAAGGGTGCTGTGATACTGGGGCATCCCTTGCTGCATGATCTTGGTAAAGTCACTTTATCTGAGAATCACTATTGTTGCATAATTTTAAAGAAGCCTAAGGGGAAGGGAACTCACACCTAGTAGATATCTACTATGTTGAAGGCATTGTTTGTTTATTTTTAAAAAGAATTACATTCTCTATGAAACCTAATACAGAGGTAAATAGTTTGAATCATACAATTGTTATTTTATAAACGAAAATGGTCAAATATTGGCAATTGCCTATGGTTCAAACTAATGTTTTCCATGCTATATAGTCTTAATACATTGAGGCTGTTGTTCAGAGAATTCTAATAATTGACTCTAGAAACAACACAGAGGCTTAACCCTCTATTTATTGTACTAATCTAGAGGCACGAAAGCCAAATAGGGTGACCTATACTTTGGTTTTCAAAGTAAAATGAATTTAAAAAAGGACTCTCATTCTTGTCAAATACAAGTATACTTAAGATCAATTAAATTCAAAAAGCAATATGATGAAATAGATAAATCAAATGTGGTCCATCTGTACAATGAAATATTATTCAGCCATAAAAAGGAATGAAGTTCTGATACATGCTACAACGTGGATGAACCTGGTAAATATTATGCTAAGTGAAAGACACCAGGCACAAAAGGCCACATATTGTATGATTCCACTTACAGAAAATGTCCAGAATAGGCTAATCTATAGGGACAGAAAGTAGATTAGTAGTTGCCACAGGCTGGGAGTGGAGGAGAATGAGGGAATGAGGAGTGATACTTAATGAATATGGGGTTTCCTTTTGGGGTGATGAAAAAATTGTGGAACTAGGTAGTGACAATGGTTGTAAAACATTTTGAATGTACTTAATGCCACTAAATTGTCCACTTTAAAATGTTTAAGATAGTATATTTTATGTTATGTGTATTTTACTGTAATAAAAAAGCTGTTGAAAAAAGTATAATAAAAAGTGTGTGGGGGGTGCCTGTGTGTGCATGTGTGTATGCCTGTGTGTGTGTGTGTGTGTGTGTGTGTGTGTGTGTATTCCTGGATGGAGTTTTTGCTTTAATACCAGGAGAATCCTGTTATTTCTAAAGTTCCCCTCCACACCTATCCCATCCTTTGCTATGAGTAGTGTCTTAGAAGACTGGATAAATGGATGATTTGTCTCCCAGAGCTTGAATTCATCCATTTATGCAAGATGTTTTAAGAGAATGGCTGCCCTCTTTAAAAAAACAAACAAACAAACAAACAAACAATAGCAATAAACCAAAATAATAGCTTTAAACATGCTCAACATGACTTTTAAAAGTCCTGCTGCAGAGCTGAAGTGATGTGACAGGGTGTTCTCATCAGTATCTTTGTAATTATAGGCCAACTTTAGTAATGATTAATGAGCAAATCATACAGTGGTGAGTTCATTTGCTTTTGATATGTCATTTTTTAGCTGAAGGGAAAACATTATTCTCCTGTAATGATTTTAAGCAGGTGGTATTTACATTGGCACAATGAGTTGAGCACAAGTGAAGCAGCTGTAATAAAGCTACCCAGAACAGACACTACTAATTAGATGAGATGTTTTAATGCAGTTGCACCCCACTTCTCCAGCATTGTTTGGGAGCGAAATATTTCACATGTGTTCAGTGTGCCAGATACCGAGGTTTATTCCTCTGTGCATCTCAATTTTTAAATGTTATATTTTGCCATATTTTTCTAAAGTGTTCTACCCAATTCCTTGATTCAATAAAAAGTACAGAGTTTTCGGATGCATATCATTTGATATAACCTTAGAGTGCCATGGTGTTCCCAGGGATCATGAAAATACCTAAGGTTATTTGCCCCTAAAGTAAATAGCCCCATATTTACTAGCCATGCTGAGGCCAATAAATATGGGGCTATTTACTTTAGGGGCAAATAACCTTATGTACTATCTCCTCTCTCTAACTATATGTAGCATGCCCATCTTATGTAACTTCATTCCTGTATTTATTTACCATGCCATAAAGAGAAACATGCTAATTTAGGAAGACCAGAAAGGAAACTAAATAGCCACGGTTGTTAAGTAAATATTATTTTATACACAATTTGAAGTCAACAGACTCGGGATAAACTTCTAACTAAGAATTCATAACAAGTACTATTTTTGTTCTGGGTTTGTGACTATTTCATAAAATTGACAAACGTTTTGAAAATTACTTTTTGATAACAACTACATAGGCTCTCCAAGTCTGAAGGCTACTTAATGAGAATCAACGAAGTACTGGCTTATTCCACTGGCTAGAGTTACTTGTGGTATATTGGGTAATGTAAACCAGTCATGACTATAGTTTTAACACAGATTTATCTTTGTTTCTCAAAAAATATACAATGTATACCACTTGAAAGCCTGCTGAATTAATTCTGAGCAACCTGTAGGTGTTGATCACAAGCACTTCATATCCTGTGGTGGAAATAACAAGTAATTACCATTTTGAATAATCAGATTCTCCTACTGTTAATTAATTTTAAGATTATCAGGCCCCTAATCAACCCCTGTACTTTTTCCAAATTTGCTGTTGCTAAGATGGCCACAATAGTGTGTGGAATGCTCCTGATGCTTTTGAATGCTCTTAGAAGTTACTAGAACATAGTTTGAAAAAATTACACAAATAAGATTAATTTCTGAAATTGAAGGGCAAGGTCTTGAACTTGCAATTCCTAGAGCTCTACAGTACTACTTATATATCAGGTATTGAGAGAACATTTGGTGAGGACTAGCCTACATTACTGGTTGGCTTAGTTTGGAGTCTCCAAAATGCAGACCTAAGACAAGGATTCACAAGCAGGTAGCTGATTTGGGAGGTGCTCACAGGAATCCCAGGTAGGTGAGTGGGAAAGGCAGGCAGGAAGGGAGAATAAACCAGTAAAGCATTTGCTGTTACTAAGGCACCACTATAGGCAACTGGAGCTTACTCCTGCTGGGAACCTCTGGGAAACAAGGCAGACCACATGCCTCAGTGTTATACTGTCTGAGGAGAGAGGGAGCTGGGGTATTTATCCACCAGTTCCTGTCAATCATTGATGGAGCGTCTCCTTGTATTGTAAGTTTTCAAAATTCATATTTTCCTGCTGCCTCAACATCCCCACAAACAGGTTGTGAGCACCCTGCCCAGGCAACCAGGTGCACCAGTGTGATAAAGTTGGCTCCTGCCACAAGTACCCTTTCCCACCCTCCCCTGACTGTGACTTAGTAACATTTAAACAGATCAAAGAAATTCCCTTGCACTTTTCTTGTGTGTTCCACCCTGACCCCCTGATAAAGGCACTTGCCCACAGGCTCTACCCCACCTGGTTGGTTGAGTTGGCTCCCTTAGTGCTCCCTCTCATGTGACCCCTCCTCTTGGCATGCAGTTTCTCTAGGACCTGTGAGTATAAAAAAACTTCTTTTTCCTGCACCTCTCCTGTGTCCCCTCTTGTGGCTACACCTGACTGACCACCATGTAAGAGAACACAAAAAACAGCCTTTCTGGGAGTGATAATTCCTCAGCACTTGTGGCCTGCTCCATGAGCATGCTCCTAGGCCCAGGAAGAGCCTGCAGGCAAAGACTCACAGGTGTTCTCCATTGGAAATTAGGCTGGCATGCTCAGTATGACATATGGTCTGGGCTCTGATAGAATGTGCTACACTGGGGTTTCCATGAGGAGGTGTGTAGCCTCTCTCAGCTGTGTGGAACACAATAAAATGTAGTTAGGAAGTTGGAGGCAGGAAAGCAGGTCCCTCAGCTCTTTGGAAACCTAAAGCAATGTGAATTATGCCAGCTCACGGTACACCAGAACTGAGAGAATGACTTAGCTCAAGTCCCATTGAGTTGGGGTTGCATGAGGGGAAGTTGTAGAAACTCTTTTTTGTTTTTTGAGCAGAGTTTCGCTCTTGTTGCCCAGGCTGGAGTACAATGGTGCAATCTTGGCTCACCGCAACCTCTGCCTCCCAGGTTCAAGTGATTCTCCTGCCTCAGCCTCCCGAGTAGCTAAGATTACAGACATGCACCACCACGCCCGGCTAATTTTGTATTTTTATTAGAGACAGGGTTTCTCCATGTTGATCAGGCTGGTCTCGAACTCCTGACCTCAGGTGATCTGCCCGCCTCGGCCTTCCAAAGTGCTGGGATTACAGGCGTGAGCCACCGTGTCCAGCCATAGAAACTCTAAATACTCTCTGTCTCAGGTAAGATTGGCTTTGGAATTCTAGACTTGGAAACTGTAGAAAGCAGAGTCAAAGGAAAAAAGGAAGGAGCTGGCCAGTGAAAGATCTATAATAAAAAAGGATAACAGTACAAGGAAAGAAGATGGCGTATCAGAGCCAAACAAATAAAACCCATGAGTAACCCAGAAATTCCCCTTCTAAAATTCCATCCTGGGGAAATACTAACTACAGATTAAGACTTAAAGACTTTCTTTTCAGAATTATTTATAATAGCAAAACATTAAAGACGATGCAAAAGGCCTAATGATGTGGGTTGGTTAAGGAAATCTTGGTTCAGCGTAATGTTTTGCAGCCATTTAAATGATGCTTATGAAGAGTTTTTGATGACATAGGAAATGTTTATGATATATTTAGTAAAAGAGGCATAATAAAATTACATGTACAATATGATCTCAACTAAGGCATAGAAAAAAAGACTGGAAGGAAATAGGTCGAAATATTTACACTGGTTGTCTCTGTGGGAAAAGTTTGCCAACACGTTTTTCTGCATCTATATTTCTTTCTGTACTTCCACTTAGTACTTTTTTTTCCCAAGAAAAACAGTAAAAATCATGGTGGCGGGGAAAGCCTACCATAATACTTTTTAAAAAAATGCAGCAACCTATTAAGAATTACTTCTTATCAAAGAATTTCAGGGATCCTAAAACTCTCACCCCATTCCTCCTTGACCTGGGTCTCATTGGAGATCAATTTCTGTGGTTGGGTCATGTTGGGGTACCTTGGGCACATGTGGAATATGACTGGAAGGTATAAACATTAGCTGTCTATCTTTACTGGACCTTATGCAGAAGAAATACAACATAAAAAATGCTGTCCAGCAAGTTGCAAAAGAAATTAAAATGCTAATTTTTATTGTCTGTAATAAAAGTAGAACTTACGGACTTTCTTTTGGTCTGCTGGCTCATCTGTTTCTGTTTGTCAATCCTGATTGCTGAGAAGATGTTTAACAAATATGTGAAACTCAATAAGTTTTTTTTTTTTTTTTGCAAATAAAAGATTGCAGTTTTGTCTTTTCCCAGCTGCTGTCCAATCCATGTCTGATATCTATTTAAGAAACTTTGTGGTTTTAATTCTTTTATTTCAACTTCTACAACTCGGAGGAGAGAAGAGCCACTTGGGATTTGAACAGTTAAGGGAAGACTTTAGGTGGGACAGTGGTTCTCAGCTGGGAGTAATTTTGCTCCCAAGGGACATTTGGTAATGTTTGGAGACATTTTGGTTTGCCACAACTTGGGGAGAGGGTGCTACTGGCATCTACTAGGTACAGGCCAGGGATGCTGCTAAACATCCTACGATGCACAGGATAGGTCCCCATAACAGAGAACTCTCCAGTTCAAATGTCAACAATACCAAGGTTGAAAAACCTTGAGGTAGTGTTTAGAATTTGGCCTGAGACTTGAAAGCTGAGAAGGATTTATTTAGCAAGGCCGAGGAGGTGGTAGGACTGGAGTCATTTTTCGAAGGAGAGTGGTCAAAGGAAAGTCAAAGATGAGAATTTGTCTGCAGTGATTGGGCAAGGGGAAAGTAACTCTGGAGCAGAGGTACAGCTGTTGGCTATAAGAATACGAGACGCTTCCTCCTAAATATTGTGGCTAAGTATTGCCTTTCAATGTAGCACAATGGCAAGAGCCACTGGAACTCCTAGAAAATTCCAGATTATCTTTTAAAAGGAAGTGCCATGATTCACTGCTAGTAATCAACATTCAAATGAATAACAAGTCACATGGACTCCAATGGCAAACAGCAAGTAAAGCCACAAGACACAACCATAAACTTACATGTAAAACTCTTCTTTCTTTTTCTAAGTTTACTGCATGAGGTAAAACAGTATCCCACATTGCAAAACAAACAAACAAAAACCAAAAAACAAAGGTCCTGCCTGATCTTGCATTTCTAGTAGATTATAAAATATAGAAAGAGAATTTGGGAACGACAGTGCAAATGTGAAGTTCCATCAGGAATTTAAAGTGGTTCAATCTCAATTTATACTTGTTCAATCTCAATTTATAGTTGTTTAATGCTTATTATAGACATTTACATTGACTTTACCCAAATTGAATTTGTCCACTGCAAACAAATCAAGAAGTGTGGATAGATTTGAAGTAAGTGAAAACGACAATTTGGTTAACCAAAGCAATCTAAAAACAGCCCAGCTGTACTTTATATAGAAGCATATGGAAGGAATCTCAGAATCAGACAGATGAGGAGACCAAGGTTCTGAGCAGTTAAGGTAGTCACTGCTGACTCTTTTGTTATACTGCTGGGAGCTAGAAGCTAGATCTCAAGTCATGGTTCTCTAACATCCTGGGGCCTCCTTAGTTTTCAAATCCCAATATGTGTGTATGTGTGTAAGTTCTGTCAAAGAGATGGAGTTAACAGTAGCAGTCAATATTAAACTGAGCTTTTAATATAAATATGCATAGTTACATCCTAGATGGCATAATTTGTTGTTTTGGTTAGTTCTATTTGTGGTCTTATCAGAATTTTGATCCTTATTATTTCCTGTCTAAAATGCCTAGCCCACAGAGCTTAGGGGAAAATTTTTGGGACAGGGGAAATGAAGAGTTTGGTCAGAAGATGGAGATCAGCAAATACCAGAGCCCTTTAATTGATGTAGAAATTAAATGCTCCAACTCTATGGGGAAGAAAACAGGAGCTTAAGCAGGCTGGAATCACTGCCACTCCATATGAAGGTCAGACTGACAGGAACCATTTTGGGAAAAATCTGAAGGAATTTGCCTTGGTAAGTTTTAGTTCAGCTGACAACGTATGAAATTTGCAAGCAGTGGCAAGTCTATACAAATAGAAAGGAAATTAGTGGTTGCCTAGGACTGAGTGTGGGAACAGGGATTAATTGTAAATGGGAACAGGGATCTTATTGGGGGGATGGAAATGTTCTCAAACTGGATGGGGTGATCGTTGCATACCTCAGTAGATTTTATGAAGACCATAGAACTGTACACTGAAAATGGATGAATTTTATGGTACGCAGATTATACCATGATAAAGTTTTTTTTTTTTTTTAATCACAAGAACTGTCCAGTTTGTAAATCACTTTCCACCCTCCAAACCATGATGGCTGAAACCAAATTCTGACAGCATATATCATAAAATATCTACTCTTAAAGCAAGCTTTGCTAAAATATCCAGTTCTCTACAGAATTATTTAGCTGGGGATAAGAATAACAATTGTGCATTGACCTCCTACAATTAGATAGTCTCATGAGATTTGTGTTTCTTAAGCTGGAAACCGTAAGAAGGTCTTGAGTTTAGTGTCATTTACAAATGTGACCATTGCATAGGACTGGAACAGCTGGTTGTCTTTCAAGAACGTTAGAAAATATATTACTCCCTTTCCTCTTCAATGAATGACTTTGCTAACATGGAGTATAAAGTACAAAAATAGTCAAGATTTTTGAACCCATATTGTGAGTGCATGTTATTTTTCTCTGCTGTTATTCATCATCATGGTTTTACTGGAGTGGGCAGAAGAAACAAGAAGCCTGAGAACATTAAGTGGCACTTTTGTTCACAGAACACTTACAGGGTAAGGCTGAATGACAGTGAGGAGTATCGATTCTTTGCAGCTTCTGTAAGAGAGAAAAACAAACATATTTATGATATGCACTGAGCCCGGACTCTAACCAGTAAGAGTTTTCTTTCAAAACATTAGTGAATGTTCCCTGGACTCCCAGGGTAGAGTAAATCAAATAGCTCAGATGTAGGCTTTCAGACCACACAAAAAGCCAAAATGAAGTGTTTCCTGAGTTTAACAAAATGCCCAATTGAAAGCTTCCTAGCAAGTTTACATTGGGCAATATTATCTGTGCTGCCAAACAGCAGGACCTTAAAATAAAACCCAGGAAGGGAAGAACAGTTTTAGAAGCATCAACTAAGTCTCTATATTTTTTGCTGCTCTCAGAATTGATTCTCCCCTTCTGATTTTCCTTTAGCCTATTTTTTCTTTGCTGCTTAAAAATTTCTCTGTAGTTTTCTGCCAGGGGAAGAGATTTTTAAAAATTCTATCAATTCATGGAGCATCATTACCTCTCAGTATCAGCATCCTAAAAGAGAAATGTTATTGTTAGTATCTTATGAAAAAAATAGCATCCCAGCAAACATCGGTTCCCATACTGTGTGGCTTAGTAAGTCCCTGGTCACAATGCTAGGACCCTGGGCTGATAAATATTTCAGACAGGCACTGGTTGGGAAATATTACTCACAATAGGCTGCACTTCATGGCTAAAAGCAGAACAATGTAATATAATGGTTTATCTAATTCCCTCCAAGTAACTCAAACCCTTGAGGAAAATTCATGTTATGGATTATAATAGTTTTTCTTTCTTCCCTTCTTTGTTCCTTTTTAAATCACGACTAGGAGAAAGGTCAGCTGCCATTTTGTTGAAGAAGAGCTGACTTTTTCTACTTTAGGTTGTAATTAATTACCTGCTTTTCTGATTTATTGCCCACATGAGTAAGGGGAAGGACATCTTTTGCAAGGTTGTTCCCTGGAAGAAGTCACTGCAAATCGCACTTCTAGCACTAACTGATTTGTGGCTCGGCCCACTCACTCTGACTGGGCTGGACCACGTAGTAGGGAGTGGGGTAGGGGAAGAGAGGAATCCAGAGGGCAGGGAAAGGAGTAATAGAACTAAAACTCCAGGAAGACTCAGAACACTTAGGATGATGGTGCTGGTGGGGGCAGGAAGGTAGCACAGTGCTGATGGTGGCCTGTCTGCTCCCACAAGTTCCCAATCACCAAGGCTGGCAGGGAGCCCAATGATTGCAGTAGACAGAGCAACAGCGCAATCAAATGAGAATTCAGTGGATAAGATGAAGGATCTGCATTGCTGGTGGGAATATACACACGTGTAGCAGTTTGCGGAGGCAATCTAGCTTCAATAGGTCAACTCTAGTGTCACAAACACCGTGACCCAGCCAGTCCACTCTGGTTTTATATCCCCCCAAAAATTCTGCTGCTAGTCTTTAAGGGGAGATGGATGAGGATGTTCCTTGCAGCAGAATGCATGGGGGTGAAGTGTCAGAGGCAAACTGGGTGTCCATTTCCAGGATAATAGATATGAGACAAATATGTGGAAAGCAACACAAACAGAAGCAAAGCACTGTTTCTTAGTTTTTGTTCAAATTTTCCTCATTCACAGGCAACAAGAAACGTTTATCAGATAAGAAATGCTCTATAACCCCATTGACCAAAGAATGTGTGAGTGTGGCAGCCACGTTAGTGGAACAACCTGCCCTGCCTGGCTTGTCCTGTCTGAGTCTGCTCCCAGAGTCCTCAGGAGCAAGCAATGGGTCCTGGGAACTCATTCTCTGCACCCAGCTCATTGGACCTGAATGTTGGAATGAGCCAATCAGATTTCCTATCTCCAGAATCAGAACTAAGAGACACAGAGACTGAGAGTTGGGAGCCAAGTCACATTTATGACTGAGCACCAGAGTAAAGATTACAGATGCCAGTAATCCCCTGAAGAGTCCTGGTTTCCACCATTTCTGAGGGCTGGTTGTTCACCATTTTGCTAGAAATAAAATCATTCACATAAATGATCTCAGTAGGATAACGATCATTCTGAGAAAGAGCTTTTACTTTTGTTTTCTCTCATCTTAAGTACATAATCATCATCTGCCAGACAAGAAGAATTAACTCCATAGCACTACAGATCCCTTAGGACTCCTAATCCAAACCGAGGTGGAAAAAAAGACAGAAGCCATATGTGTTCATATGTTACAGGATGCTAAGATGAACTGAGACAGATTCCGCTGAGGCCCCATGCCAATACATGCCAATCATTCCCACATGCCAAAGAAGGGTGCTGCAAGATTTTCAAAGGTGTTGAAAACCAGAGTTTGTAACCCTTACCCCTTACTCATCTTGGGATTTGACTCATGTCTTCATTACAAACTGAAAAGAAGGCAACAGGAAGAGGCTGTCAGAAGCAGCACATGCTCAAAGAGCAGAGGCTACATTTGTGCAGTTACCACCCTTACACTGAGGCAGGCCCAAAGTATGGGACTCTTGGAAGATGCAGTAGAAACATTGGCCTGGGACCTCCTGATCAACTGAGCTACTTTGAGGGATGAGAGGGCCTTCGCAGAAATATACAGAATGCAAGGAGCATTGAGCATAGTCAGCCGTTGTTTTCTGCCTGACACAAGGGGGCTACAATTGGAGTAACTCAACAAAGAAATCTTCCAGGAATCCATGAAAGCAACCACAAGGAAAGAGTCCACCAACATCACCTTCCATGGATAGAAGAAAGTAATGCTGGATTACACTGGTGCCAATCAAGTGAGAACTTTCTTGCCTTTTACCTCACCATCTTGGCCTCATTTCAATCTGGAAGGAGCTGAATGCTGGGGCAGTAGAGAAAACATTGACAGTGCCCCTTAACCCACTGCAGGCTTCCTAGGCCTGAACTAGGCACAGGGGAGGAATTTTGTGGAGTTGGAAGTTTTGACTATTACATGACAATCAAATGTTGCAATTACAGATTACAAATTGTGATTACAAGTGTACAAGTGACTGGATCACTTTTTGAACCTATTCAATATGTTTATGGGAACCACCTGAGATTTGGTTGAGGGCTTGGAGGAACTGGCCCTGGGGAGCTGTTATAAGTGGGCAATGGGGGAAAGAACATAGTTGCCTTATGATTGCACCCTCCAAGACCTGCGTGCTCTACTTATTCCCAGTGTCTCTTTACTTATTTATTTTTGGATTATACTTTAAGTTCTGGGAAACATGTGCAGAACATGCATGTTTGTTAAACAGGTATACATGTGCCATGGTGGTTTGCTACACCCATCAACCCATCACCTATATTAGGTATTTCTCCTAATGCTCTCCCTCCCCTAGTGCCCCACCACCCAACAGGTCCCGGTGTGTGATGTTCCCCTCCCTGTGTCCATGTGTTCTCATTTTTCAATTCCCACTTATGAATGAGAACATGCAGTGTTTGGTTTTCTGTTCTTGTGTTAATTTGCTGAGAATGATAGTTTCCAGCTTCATCCATGTCCCTGCAAAGGATACGAACTCATCCTTTTCTGTGGCTGCATAGTACTCCATAGTGTATATTTGCCACATTTTCTTTGTCCAGTCTATCACTGATGGGCATTTGGGTTGATTCCAAGTCTTTGCTATTGTGAACAGTGCCACAATAAACATACGTGTTTATGTGTCTTTATAGTAGAATGATTTATAATCCTTTGAGTATATACCCAGTAATGGGATTGCTGGGTCAAATGGTATTTCTAGTTCTGATCCTTGAGGAATCACCACACTGTCTTCCACAATGGTTGAACTAATTTATGCTCCCACCAGCAGTGTAAAAGCATTCCTATTTCTCCACATCCTCTCCAGCATTTGTTGTTTACTGACTTTTTAATGATCACCATTCTAACTGGTGTGAGATGGTATCTCATTGTGGTTTTGATTTGCATTTCTCTAATGACCAGTGATGAGGAGCTTTTTTCAAGTTTGTTGGCTGCATAAATATTTTCTTTTGAGAAGTGTTTGTTCATATCCTTTGCCCACTTTTTGATGGGGTTGTTTGTTTTTTTCTTGTAAATCTGTTTAAGTTCCTTGTATATTCTGGATATTAGCCCTTTGTCAGATGGAGAGAATACAAGAATTTTCTCCCATTCTGTAGGTTGCCTGTTCATTCTGATGATAGTTTCTTTGGCCATGCAGAAGCTCTTTAGTTTAATCAGATCCCATTTATCAAATGTGGCTTTTGTTTCCATTGCTTTTGGTGTTTTAGTCACGAAGTCTTTCCCCATGCCTATGTCCTGAATGGTATCACCTAGGTTTTCTTCTAGGGTTTTTATGGTTTTAGGTCTTTAATCCATCTTGAGTTAATTTTTGTATAAGGTATAAGGAAGGGATCCAGTTTCAGCTTTCTGCATATGGCTAGCCAGTTTTCCCAACACCATTTATTAAATAGGAAATCCTTTCCCCATTGCTTGTTTTTGTCAGGTTTGTTAAAGATCAGATGGTTGTAGATGTGTGGCGCTATTTCTGAGGCATCTGTTCTGTTCCATTGGTCTATATATCTGTTTTGGTACCAGTACCATGCTGTTTTTATTACTCTAGCCTTGTAGTATAGTTTAAAGTCAGTTAGCATGATGAACTGGTTTGATTAGATCATATTCTTTGAGTCCAAACACACTTTGACTAAGACAGAGAGGCTTAGAATCTTGAGACCAAACAATAAAACAGTAAACAAGAGAATAAGGGATAATTGTCAGACAAAAAACTGTAAGGTGGTAGGTTGGGTGGGAGAATGAATAGGCCCATAAAGCTGTGGGACAAATGCTAATTTTCTCTACAGCAATGCTCAGTGGCACTGAATTTATTTGTTCAATTCTGGAAAGGGAAGCTGATATGCACATCTTCAGTGCAGTAGTTGTTAGGAGCAGGCAAGGCCCTGGAGAAGGACTCTTTTTAGTCATCCTTGATGCTAATAAGCATAGACCCTGTATTAGCTTCCGATTGCTGCTATAACAAATTACCACAAACTTAGTGGCTTAAACATGATGCAAATGCACTATCTTATATTTCTGGAAGTCAGAAGTCTCTAATGAGTTTTGCTGGGCTAAAATCAAGGTGTCAGCTGGGCTGCACTCATTCTGGAGCCTTTTCAACTTCTAGAGGCTGCCTGTATTCCTTGGCTCATGGTCGCTTCCTTCATCTTCAAAACCAGCAGTAGCATCTTCAAATCTCTCCCTGAGTTTCACTTCCTCTTTAACTTAAAAGGACCTAGTGATTATATTGGGTCCGGCTGGATAGTCAAAGATAATCAACTCATCTCTGACTTAATTACATCTGCAAAGAAAGTCACAGACTCTGGAAATTAGGATGAGGACATCTTTCAGGGGATCATTATTCGCCGACTATAGACATTAGCTTTATCAGTTACCTAGTGTTGCATAACAAATTCCCACAAAGTTAGTTGCTTAAAACAATACTCACTTATTATCTCACAGTTCATGTGAGTTAGAAATATGAGCATGGCTTAGCTTGGTCATCTTTTTCATGTTCTCTCTTGAGGCTGCAATGTTTTGGCCAGGGCTGGGTCCCATATGGGAGCTCGATTGGGAAGGATTCACTTCCAAGTTCACTTCAGTGGTTTTTGGCATGACGAAAATCCTCTTTAGGCTGTTGGACCAAGGGCCTCAGTTCCTTGTGGGTAGTTGGCTTGAGGCCACTCTCAGTTCCTTTCCATGTGGATCTCCCCATCTCACCGACGTGGCAACTTGCTTCATCAGAGCCAGCAAGGGAGGGAGTCTGCTGGCATGATGAAAGCTACAATCTCATGTAACATAATCATGGATGGGACATCCCATCACCTGTACCATACTTTATTGGTTAGAAGCAAGTCACAGGCCCCACCCAAACTAAAAGAGAGGGAAATACACAAATCTATGAATACAAGTGGCAGAGATCACTGGGGTCCATCTTATATTTTGCCTGCCACATGAATAAAGAGACTTCTAGCCTAGTAATCCCTATGTATCTTAAAAGTAGTTTCAGGCTGGGCGTGGTCATTCATGCCTGTAATCCCAGCACTTTGGGAGGCAGAGGCGGGTGGATCACCTGAGGTCAGGAGTTTGAGACCAGCCTGGCCAACATAGTGAAACCCCGTCTCTACTAATAATACAAAAATTAGCTGGGTGTGGTGGTGCATGCTTGTAATCACAGCTACTCTGGAGGCTGAAGCAAGAGAATTGCTTGAACCCAGGAGGTGGAGGTTGCAGTAAGCCGAGATCGCACCATTGCATTCCAGTCCTGGAGATAAGAGTGAAACTCCAGCTCAAAAAAAAAAAAAAAAAAAAAGTAGTTTCCATTCATGACTTAACCTTATGCAGAATTTCTTTCAAGAAATTCTGGAAGAAGGACTGCTCAGTATACTTTATTAATTTGAAAATGGAAACTATTTTTCAAAGTGTGTTGATTATATTTAAAGTCTTTACAGCTATAGTAATGCTTTGTAAATTACTTGAAACATAATCTAGATTGACTTCAATTTTACTATTTAATGAATAAATGAAGTTGTCTGAATTGAAATAAAATATTCCAATATGTTATTTATCACCAGGACTAGGGACATGCTTTTCTGCTCTTTTTTTCTTGTCTATAATTATGTAATTATAACCTGCCAAACAAGAAAAATTAACTCTATAATGTTTCGGATCCCTTAAAATTCCTAACCCAAAGATCCTAGGAGGAAAAAACAAAACAAAACAATGACCTACACCATTTAAAAATAGCCTCGACAGAATGATTAGAATCAGGAATAGAAGACGACAGTTTTAAGCCATCAAATTAACTTCTTTCTGGGATGGCCTAAAAATAGCTAGAGACCATTAAGAATCCAGTTATAACTACATTTAGATAATTATTATTTCATATTAAATTCCACATAAATTTTCTGCTTTTGAAGATTAATTTCAAATTGTTGTGACAATATTTTTTAAATGGTTGAGTTTGTTAAAAATGTCATTTTCATCCCTGAATCACAGTGCTGATCTCTGCAGGGGAATATAGTCTATCCTACCCTAAACCACTCTTGTCAAACTTGCCTTCAATTCCTCTCTCTTCATTTCTTTGTCAAAGGTCTATTCTTATCCTTTTTTCATGGAGAGTCCCTTGAAACATGTTTGGGACACCCAGCATCAATGGTTTTAGACCATGCTTTGGCATTATATACCATTTTATGATTTCATTGGATGTCATTTGATGCAGAAAGCAAAGCTATGTGAGGAAGAAGCCCAGCTTCCAATGAGGTAGAGTTTCCAGTATTACAATCTCTCTAAACAATGAAGCTAAGGCTGGTGTTCTCTGTTTTTTAGAGCAGCATACTTTGACATCTTTCTTTAAATGCCTTTCTCATTTTATATTTATGCCATTAAAAATTTTAATATATAATCATATTGGCATGTGCTAGTGTATATTTTTTTTCTAGACCAACTTAAATAGATCTCTTGATGAACCCAGACACTGATACTAATTTAACAGTCATCATGGGAATTGAGATTTCCTCAGATATTGGGAAAACCAAACAAAATAAAAATCAAATAACATGGCCAGGCACGGTGGCTCACACCTGTAATCCCAGCACTTAGGGAGGCTGCGGTGGGCGGATCACAAGGTCAGGAGATTGAGACCACGGTGAAACCCTGTCTCTACTAAAAATACAAAAAATTAGCCAGGCGTGGTGGCGGGTGCCTGTAGTCCCAGCTACTCAGGAGGCTGAGGCAGGAGAATGGTGTGAACCCAGGAGGCGGAGCTTGCAGTGAGCCGAGATTGCGCCACTGCACTCCAGCCTGGGCGACAGAGCGAGACTCTGTCTCAAAATAAATAAATAAATAAAAATAAATAAAAATCAAATAACAAAGATATATAGGAAGATATTTCATGTCAGAATTCGAGAATCTTGCTTTAGAAACATTAAGTCCAAACAAGTTAACTGTACAATTTTAAAACTTCAAAACTGGAAGTAAATAATCAATCTGTGAAGGGTGAAATGATAGGCTTTTAAAAGGCACACAAAGAGGTAATTTAGGATTATATATCAAAGCATTTTATAAGCAGTGAAATAGCATTCTAAAGTAACTTCTTGAAAGATGGATGTGCAGTATTTTTATTTAGAGAGAAAGGCAATAAGGTGCAGTGAAACGGTGTTGAACTCTCACTTCGTAGGTATATACATGCACACACGGAATTCTTTATTCTTCCTGTACTTCAGGGTTCTTCAAAGAAATTAGAAAGCAATTCTTAGCTATTTCTTGTCTTCTGCTAGCTTTTGAATTTGTTTGCTCTTGCTTCTCTAGTTCTTTTAATCGTGATGTTAGGATGTCGATTTTAGATCTTTCCTGCTTTCTCCTGTGGGCATTTAGTGCTATAAATTTCCCTCTAAACACTGCTTTAGCTGTGTCTCAGAGATTCTGGTAAGTTGTGTCTGTGTTCTCACTGGTTTTAAATAGCTTGTTTCTGCCTTAATTTTGTTAGTTATCCATTAGTCATTCAGGAGCAGGTTGTTCAGTTTCCACGTAGTTGTGTGGTTTTGAGTGAGTTTCTTAATCCTGAGTTCTAATTTGATTGCCCTGTGGTCTGAGAGACTGTAATGATTTCTGTTCTTCTGCATTTGCTGAGGAGTATTTTACTTCAATTATGTGGTCAATTTTAGAATAAGTGCTATGTGGTGCTGAGAATGTATATTCTGTTGATTTGGGGTTGAGAGTTCTGTAGATGTCTATTAGGTCCACTTGGTCCAGAGCTGAATTCAAGTCCTCAATATCCTTGTTAATTTTCTGTCTCATTGATCTGTCTAATATCAGCAGTGGGGTGTTAAAGTCTCCCACTATTATTGTGTGGGAGTCTAAATCTCTTTGTAGGTCTCTAAGAACCTGCTTCATGAATCTGGGTGCTCCTGTATTGAGTGCATATATATTTAGGATAGTTAGCTCTTCTTGTTGAATTGATCCCTTTACCATTATGTAATACTCTTCTTTGTCTTTTTTGATCTCTGTTGGTTTAAAGTTTATTTTTATCAGAGACTAGGATTGCAACCCCTGCTTTTTTTTCTTTCCATTTGCTTGGTAAATATTCCTCCATCTCTTTATTTTTAGCCTATGTCTGTCTTTGCACATGAGATGGGTCTCCTGAATACAGCACACCAATGGGTCTTGACTCTTTATCCAATTTGCCAGTCTGTGTCTTTTAATTGGGGCATTTAGCCCATTTACATTTAAAGTTAATATTGTTGTGTGTGAATTTGATCCTGTCATTATGATGCTAGCTGGTTATTTTGCCCGTTAGTTGATGCAGTTTCTTCATGGTGTCAATGGCCTTTACAATTTGGTATGTTTTTGCAGTGGCTGGTATTGGTTTTTCCTTTCCATATTTAATGCTTCTTTCAGGAGCTCTTGTAAGGCAGGCCTGGTGGTGACAAAATCTCTCAGCATTTGCTTTTCTGTAAAGGATTTTATTTCTCCTTTGCTTAGAAGCTTAGTGTGGCTGGATATGAAATTCTGGGTTGAAAAATCTTTTGTTTAAGAATGTTGAATGTTGGCCCCCACTCTCTTCTGGCTTGTAGGGTTTCAGAGTAGAACTGAAGGAGATAGAAACATGACAAACCCTTTAAAAAAACCAATGAATCTAGGAGCTGGCTTTTTTTTTTTTTTTTTTTTTTTTTTTGACAGAGTCTTGCTCTGTTGCCCAGGCTGGAGTGCAGTGGCACAATCTTGGCTCACTTTTTTTTTTTTTTTAAAGATTAACAAAATAGATAGACTGCTGACAAGACTAACAAAGAAGAAAAGAGATAAGACTCAAATAACACAATAAAAAATGATAAAGGGGATATCACCACTGATTCCACAGAAATACAAACTACCATCAGAGAATACTATAAACACCTCTGTGCAAATAAACTAGAAAATCTAGAAGAAATGGATAAATTCCTGGATACATACACCCTCCCAAGACTAAACCAGGAAGATGTTGAATCTCTGAATAGACCAATAACAGGTTCTGAAATTGAGGCAGTAATTAGTAGCCTACCAACCAAAAAAGCCCAGGACCAGACGTATTCACAGCCAAATTCTACCAGAGTTACAAAGAAGAGCTGGTACCATTCCTTCTGAAACTATTCCAAACAATAGAAAAAGAGAGATTCCTCTGTAACTCATTTTATGAGGAGGCCAGCATCGTCCTGATACCAAAACCTGGAAGAGACACAACAAAAGAAGAAAATTTCAAGCCAATATCCCTGATGAACATCAATGCGAAAATCCTGAATAAAATACTGGCAAATCGAATTCAGTAACACATCAAGAAGCTTATCCACCATGATCAAGTTGGCTTCATCCCTGGGATGCAAGGCTGGTTAAACATCTGCAAATCAATAAATGCAATCCATCACATAAATAGAACCAATGACAAAAACTACATGATTATCTCAATACATGCAGAAAAGGCCTTCGATAAAATTCAACACCCCTTCATGCTAAAAACTCTCAATAAACTAAGTATTGATGGAACATATTTCAAAATAATAAGAGCTATTTATGAAAAAAACCACAGCCAGTATCATACTGAATGGGCAAACCTGAAGCATTCCCTTTGAAAACCGGCACAAGACAAGGATGCCTTTTCTCACCACTCCTATTCAACATAGTGTTGGAAGTTCTGGCAATCAGGCAAGAGAAAGAAATAGAAGGTATTCAAATGGGAAGAGAGGAAGTCAAATTGTCTCTGTTTGCAGATGACATGATTGTATATTTAGGAAACCCCATTGGCTCAGCCCAAAAGCTTCTTAAGCTGATAAGCCACTTCAGCAAAGTCTCAGGAAACAAAATCAGTGTGCAAAAATCACAAGCATTCCTATACACCAATAATAGACAAACAGAGAGCCAAATCATGAGTGAACTCCCATTTGCAATTGCTACAAAGAGAATAAAATACCTAGGAATAAAACTTACAAGGAATGTGAAGGACCTCTTCAAGGAGAACTACAAACCACTGCTCAAGGAAATAAGAGAGGACACAAACAAATGGAAAAACATTCCATGCTCATAAATAGGAAGAGTCAATGTCGTGAAAATGGCCATACTGTCAAAAGTAATTTATAGATTCAATGCTATCCCCATCAAGCTACCATTGACTTTCTTCACAGAATTAGAACAAACTGCTTTAAATTTCATGTGGAACCAAAAAAGAGCCCATATAGCCAAGACAATCCTAAGCAAAAAGAACAAAGCTGGAGGCATCAAGCTACCTGACTTCAAACTATACTAAAAGGCTACAGTAACAAAAACAGCATGGTACTGGCACCAAAACAGATATATAGACCAATGGAACAGAACAGACACTTCAGAAATAGTGCCACACATCTACAATCATTTGACCTCTGACAAACTGGACAAAAATAAGCAATGGGGAAAGGATTCCCTATTTAATGCACGGTGTTGGGAAAATTGGGTAGCCATATGCAGAAAACTGAAACTGCACCCCTTCCTTACACCTTATACAAAAATTAACTCAAGATGCATTAAAGACCTAAACGTAAGACCTAAAACCGTAAAAACTCTAGAGGCAAACCTAGGCACCATTCAGGACATAGGCATGGGGAAAGAGTTCATGACTAAAACACCAAAAGCAATGGCAACAAAAGCCAAAATTGACAAATTGGATCTAATTAGACTAAGGAGCTTCTGCACAGCAAAAGAAACTATCATCAGAGTGAACAGGCAACCTACAGAATGGGAGAAAATTCTTGCAATCTATCCATCTGACAAAGGGCTGGTATCCAGAATCTACAAGGAACTTAAACAGATTTACAAGCCAAAACCAAACAACCCCATCAAAAAGTGTGCAAAAGATATGAACAGACACTTCACAAAAGAAGACATTTATGCCACCAACAAACATATGAAAAAAAGTTTATCATAACTGGTCATTAGAGAAATGCAAATCAAAACCACAATGAGATACCATCTCACACCAGTTAAAATGGTGATCATTAAAAAGTCAGTAAACAACAGATGCTGGAGAGGACGTAGAGGAATAGGAATACTTTTACACTGTTGGTGGGAGTGTAAATTAGTTCAACCATCGTGGAAGACAGTATGGTGATTCCTCAAGGATCAGAACTAGAAATACCATTTGACCCAGCAATCCCATTACTGGGTATATACCCAAAGGATTATAAATCATTCTACTATAAAGACATATGCACACATATGTTTATTGCAGCACTATTCACAATAGCAAAGACTTGGAACCAACCCAAATGCCCATCAGTGATAGAATGGATAAAGAAAATGTGGCACACATACACCATGGAATACTATGCAGCCATAGAAAAGGGTGAGTTCATGTCCTTTGCAGGGACATGGATGAAGCTGGAAACCATCATTCTCAGCAAACTAACACAGGAACAGAAAACCAAACACCTCATGTTCTCATTCATAAGTGGGAGTTGAACAATGAGAGCACATGGACACAGGGAGGGGAACATCACACACTGGGACCTGTCGGGGGTGGGGGACTAGGGGAGGAATAGCATTAGGAGAAATACCTAATGTAGGTGATGGGTTGATGGGTGCAGCAAACCATCATGGCACGTGTACACATATGTAAGAAATCTGCACATTCTGCACATGTACCCCAGAACTTAAAGTATAATAATAATATAAAAAAAAAAACTAAAAAAAAAAAAACAAAAAAACAATTCTTTTCTGCAAGCTAGCGCATCTCAGCCCTTAAACTCGCTGCTGGTGGACAGCCACTGTTCATGAAAATAAGAACTGATTAACAGTGTTTCTCCAGTGATCTTTGCTCAGAAGGGCTTTTCCTCAATCCTAGGGTATTTTGTGATGAAGCCACTTGCTTGCTTTTTATTTTCTCTTGCCACCTAAACCTGGAGATGTGAGAAGAACACGGAGATTTTTCAGATTTGTAACAAGCCATAATGTAGCATCAGCCTAGTCAATTGCTGGCAAAGATGAAGGAAGAAGTGTTGCCCTTCATTTTCAGAAAAGTCGCCACAGGACTGCACTTGAAATGGGGGTTTATTGCTTTATCTCGTTGACCTTTGCAACACTCTGAAGAGAGATTATAATTATCCACTGAATCAATTCCTAACAGGCACTGAAGCCATTAGCTGGAGAGAATGGAAATGTCCAGCAAATGACCAAGCATTCAGAAAAGGTCAACATATTACAGTTAAGTGTAATCTGTCATGGACTATATGAAGCATTTACACTGCTCATTGCTGCTGAAGCTTGCTTCTACCCTGATACTTGCAAAGAAGAGGAATGGGACTATTTCTCATTTCTAAGTCATGTTCAGGGAATGCTATGGAAGAAAATGGGCATAATGAAGCCACCATAGTCATTAGGGCAACAGAAACATAGAGGAGATGAATTAAAGAGTCCACTTGTCTAGTAGCATTGGACTTGGTTTCTACCAATTCTATAGACATTGTTTCTCCTATTACCATTTTCACCCTTCAGTGAGACGTTAAACTGCTGATCAAAAAGACCACCAGTTTGGTAGCCAAAGGGAAAGTAAAGAGAATTTAAGAAAATATCCTTATTAAGCAATGTATTAAAGACTTCATCCTCAAAAACTGGATAATTGTATTGCTTATCTTTTTTTTTGTCTGCGATACTAGGGATCTAAAGATGACCTTCAACTAACCACGCCTTCTAATATTCACATTCTGTCTAGTCTCCTCCCCTTGAATCTGGACTAATCTTGTGACTCACTTTTAACAGAATATTGTAGAGATAGCTTTGCATGATTTCTGGGCCTTGGTCAGAAGAATCCTAGGAGCCTAATAATGTCCACACGGATATCTTGGAATGCTCACTTTGAGGAAAGCCAGCTACCATGTTAGAAGTCCAACAACCCTGTGACTACCATGTCGTATAGAAGCCATCCATGTGGAGAAGTAGTGTGGAGAGAGGGAGAGACGCCTGGCCAGCCTTCACCATGTCAGCTGCCCAAGTCCAGGCAACAACATATGACAAAAGAAGCCATCTAGGATGTCTCCTCAATCAAGCCTTCAGATGGCTCCAGCTGCAGCTGCCATTTAACTGCAGCCACATGACAGACCCCAGTGAGAACCATCTGCATGAGTTCAGTTAACCCACAGAACCATGAGAGATAACCAATTATTATATTAATTATTACATTAGCCCATTACATTTGTTAGGCTGCAATAGATAACTAGAACATCATCTTCCCAAAAAGAATTTGAAAACTATGTTTTTAAAGAAACAGGTATTTAAAACAAACGGTTTTGAAATTGAACATGTCTCCCTTATCAAGGAAGACAAAATGTCCAAGACAATGACTCCCTTAGTATACTGTATTTGTGACCTCCATTAAAACAAACCAAAAAAACTGTCTTATACAAACATATGTTGAAGTGTGGAAAAAGATTTTCTTACTGCTGAGAGTGGGATTTGCCAATTGTAACATTAATTATGGACTTGTGAAGAATGGAGTAGAGGGGAAAAAAACAAACTTAGAGGAGAAGAAGACCCAATCAAGTGTCTTGGACTAAAAGTGCTTCACTACAAGGAATAATTTGGAGGGCACAATTGGTATTGCATTGTCAAGTAAATATTTGAATTACAGAGAAAGGATTAAAGTACACTGTAATTTTAGGCTTAGAATTAAATCGCTTACATATAACCAATGACTTGAATTTTAAACCTAGGGAGAAATCAGAATTCTTTGCAAAGTCTAATTCACATTTTACTGAATGCATTTAAGGCTTGGGCTGTGATTTTCTTTGTAAGAATATTAATATTAGACTATTATGGTTAAAATCTATATCATTGATACAGTGATGATCAGAATTAACATTTTGATGAAATTGCATCATTTCAAGCTCTTTATTGTATTTTGTAAACCTTTGCAATAAAATTTCAGGTTTGGCACTTTGAATTTGGAAACTACTGCTAAGAGAGCTAATTTGCATATGTATCTGGTTTTGATTTGACCTAATTTTTTGTCCATTTAATTCATTTTTTTGCTGAATGAACGTTGTCTCTGGCCTTTGAAATGCTTATTTGACTAATGGATGAAAATAGTGCTTCTATTTAAAATTTATAAAAGGCAGCAGCTTTTCATGAGGTAATAGTTAAATTATTTTACGCACTTCTGTGATGCTATATAGCTCTCCCTGCATTCATTCCTTCAACAAATATTTATTGAGTATCTACCTGGGGCCAGGCATTTGGGATACATCAGTGATCTTCAGTGGAGAGCGATTTTACCCCATAGGGGACATTTGGCAATGTCTGAGGACATTTATGGGTGTCACAGGAGAAGTGCTAATGGGTAGAACCCATAGTTGCTGCAAAACATCCTACAACACACAGGACAGACCCCACAACAAGGACTTACTCAGCACAAAATGTCAATAGTGCTGAGATTGAGGAATCCTGAGCTACATCAATAAATAAAACAGGCAATAAAACACCTAACCTGGCAGAGCTTACCATCTAAAGAGGGAAGACATTCAATAAAAAATAAATAACAAATACCACCATATGTATAATGCAGCATGCTGAAGATGATATGGACATTTGTGAGTGTTGGGAGGTAGGCCACCATGCCATTTTGAATAGGGTAGACAAGTTAAATGTCATTAAGAGGTGACAAGTTAGCAACAATGAGTAGGAAGTAAGGTAGTTGGCTATGCAGCTGTCAAGGGGAAGAACCTCCTGGGCACAGGGGGCTACAGGCAAAGGACCTAAGGTGGAACCTGCCAGGGAAGTTTGAGTTAGAGCCAGGAGCCCAGTGACCCTGCAACAGAGTAAGGAGGGATTCTAGGGAGAAAGATCAGAGAGAGGGCAAGGGCCCAGATCATTTGGGGCCTGATGGGCCATTGCAAAAGTCTGACTTTACCTGTGAGTTTGGAGCAGAGGAATGACAAAATACATGTTTTAAAAAGGTCACTCTGGCCACTAAGCTGAGAATGGATTGCAGGAGGGCAAAGTGGAAGTGTGGGCCCAGTTAAGGGCTAAGGCAGCAATGCAGGCAATAGGTGGCTGTTATCAATAATCACGAACTCATTGAGTAGCAGACTCTTTAATGGCTCTCTAAATGAACTTTGGTTCTTAAGAGTGCTTCTTATAAATATTGTTGGAAAAAACTGACATAGTAAACTGAAAGCACAAAAAGTACTAAAAAAAAAAATTGGGGTGGACGTTTTTCTTAAATACTTTGCCATGGATGAACAAAACAGACATTGAGCAAAAGCAGGCCACCACGTTGTATGGTCTGTTGATGGGCGATCCAACCATGGTTTAGAACAAATGACAGGGTGGTTATTGAGAAGAAGCCAAAGGCTTATTTTATAGTGAGAAATAATAGAGTGTGTTTTAACTGGCAGCTCCTTTACTAACATTTCTCAAGTCTTTTCAGGATCGCTATTTTATTCTCATCACCTAGGATAAGACTTTCTTCATTTATTCCCTTCTTTCCTGCCTCTATGCATGCCCACAGTCCTGGGGACATTTCCCTAAGAGTAAAAATAAGCAGTGACTAGAAACAGGCCAACCCTAAAATCAGAGACAGTGTACAGCATATTTATGAATTTTGGCCCACAGCAATTGTTCTGATGCTTGCCCAAAGAATCTTCATGATTTTTTCCTTTTTAAATGTGTGTCAGTACTAGAGGCTGACTTTAAATAACACAATTTCCATTCTTCACCACCTCAGAGGTTTTCCTGCACTGGCTGAATTTGACTGTGGGGTTTGCCACAGGAAGCCCAGGTCTTGACCTCATCATGACAGAACCACTTTCCCTTTCTATGACACAAGAAGCACCAGGCCCCATGCTTGTCCAACTGGAAAGAACTCCTCTGTCTTTCAGGGTTCATGGGTTTTCAGAGGCAGTGGTGACCACAGTTATGTGTACTGTGATAATGTACAGGATAGAGGAGCAAAGACCTAGTGATGTTGTTGTAAGTCCAGTTTGGCAGAAGTGGGTTGGAAATAAGGCTTCTGTTTCTGGAGGCTAGACTTAAATTTAAGAACCTTCACTTTAGTAAAGTCTATCTGAAGGCCACAGGCCTCTTTTGTGAGATCCAGAGATTCTGTTAATTAATTATTCAATCACACTTTTTAAGTATAATGAATATACAGAAAGGTACATGCCTTGAGTGTACAGCTCAATGAAATTTACACACTGAAGACCCAAGTAGTAGGCAGCCACTAAGATGATCCCCAGGGATCTGTACCTTCTGATGCTCAGACTGTGTATAATTCCCTTCCCTTGTGTGTGGGCTGGATTTACTGATTCATTTCTGATAAATGAAATATGGCAGAAGTGAGAGAATGTCATGTCCAAGATTAGGTTACAGAAAACCCCAAAACCATGGCTTCCATATTGTGGGCTCACTCTTTCTCACACTCTTGCTCGCTTGCTCCGAAGGGAACCAAATACCACATAAGCTGCCCTTTGGAGAGGCCCACACAGCAAAGAACCGAGGGAGGTCCTGGCCAAAAGTCATTAAGAAACTGAGGCCCTCAGTCCAACAGCCTGTGAGAAACTGAATCTGTCAAGAAACACATGAGTGACCTTGGAAGCAGATTCCTTTTCAGTTGAGCCTCAGATGAGACCACAGCCCCACACAACAACTTGATTGCACCCCTGTGGGACACCTTGAGCCAGAGGTACCCAGCTAAGCTGTCCACAGTTTCCTGATCCACAGGAAAGGTGAGATAATAAATGTTGTTGATTTAAGCTCCTAAGTTTTGAGATTTTTTTTTTTTTTTTTGAGAAGGAGTTTCGCTTTTGTTGCCTAGGATGGAGTGCAAAGGCACAATCTTGGCTCACTGCAACATCCGCCTCCTGAGTTCAAGTGATTCTCCTGCCTCAGCCTCCCGAGTAGCTGGGATTACAGGCACATGCCACCACGCCCAGTTAATTTTGTATTTTTAGTAGAGATAGGGTTTCTCCATGTTGGTCAGGCTGGTCTCGCTCCCGACCTCAGGTGATCCGCCTGCCTCAGCCTCCCAAAGTGCTGGGATTACAGGTGTGAACCACCACACCTGGCCGAGGTAATTTGTTATGTACCAATAGATAGTTGTAATCAGGGTCCAAATAAGAAATCAAAACATTACCAATATCCCAGAACCCCCCTATGCTCCTTTCCAAATATACTTTCCAAGGATAACCACAGTTCTGATTTTTAACACCATAGAACAGTATGACCTCATTTGCAACATTATATGAATATAATTGTAAAGTAACAATGATTTGTTTCTTTCTTCTTTCACTCAGAATTGTTTTTGAGATTTATCCCAGTTGTGATGTGCAGTTGTAGATCATTTATTCTCGTTGATGTGTAGTAGCCATTGTGTAGATGTACTACTATTCATTTATCAATTTTACCATTGATAGCCACTTGAGTAGTCCAATTTGGGGCTGTTAAATAATAGTGCTTCTATTTATTAACAGTCTTGCATATGTCTTTTGGTAAATATATTAAATGTGTATCTCTTTCTGTTTAGTGTATACTTAGGAGTGGAATTGGTAGGTCAAAGGGTATACATGTGTTCAACCAATGACTCTGTTTTATTTGCCTTTATCATTCATTGACAATCCTATTACATGTGCATCTCTAATTATATGAACTCAATTAGTCTTTACCTTAATCTTTTACTCTTCTTAGTGTCTGACTGAGTTCCTTCTACTCTGTCAGCTACTGGAATAATTTGCAGTCCATCAATACATGCTGTCATCTAAACACATATTCTTGAGTGGATGTGGAGATAAATGCTATTATGACTGAAAGACACCATGTTGAATAAGCAATCAATTTATGTTTCACAAAGAAGGAGTTGGAGAAGAATGTCTTAAAGTAATGTAAAAAGTACTTAAAGCTTTGCCAGTTGAGTGAGGGGTGCTAAGAAAGTGTAAGCATGCCACATTCAACTCACTCAAACTAAGTAGCACAAACTGTATGAAAATTATTGGGAGTCCCAAAGTCCTGGTGAGCAGTTAGTAATAGTCCTTAATCATCATGAAGATTTGGGAAAGGAAAGGGGTAATTCATTTCATCTCATCCATTTTGGGCTGCTTTGACATGCTTCCAGTATGAAAGCTTTCTTTCCGTTCTCTTTTTGTTTGTCTTTATCTTCAAGGACATGTTCTTTGATGAGTTAAATATCAAAATTTCAAACAGCATTCTCATTGGCCCAGAACATGCAGAGAAGTCTCCAGGCCTGTGGCTATTTGAATTTAAATTCACTAAACATGATAAAATTAAATCCAGTCCCTCAGTTGCACTAGTCACATTTTAAGTGCTTAATAGCCATGTGTAGCTAGAGGCTACCATACTCTATCATGGCAGCACGATGTGTTGGACAATGCTGCCCATCTAGAGATGCTCATCTGGAGGTACTTTTCCAAAAACCAACAAGATGATCCTCATCTAAAATGTTAGCATAATCTCTACCTTATTCTAAAGGGGGACAGTTCTGCCAGCTGAATTAAATTGTTGGAACACGCACAGGGATAGAGATGGTGTTCAGGGACATGACATCACACTGAGCAATCCTCACAGCAGCCATTCTCTAGGGGAAAAAAGATTTTAATAGTTTCCCCCTAAAATAAAGAAAATATTATAGTTTTTGAAAATAATCTGATTTCTAAAGATTCAAAGTGCTGCTATTCCAATATTTCCCCAAATGTATTTCCCTGTGCCTGAGTGGGTAGAAAACTAGGGGAAACTTTGAAGAACAGTAACAACCACAGTATAAGAACAAGATTAAGAGTTAATGTGTTCTGAATGTTTACCATGTGCCATACAGTATACTACACAAATTACTCGTGTGATTCAAGCTTCCTGATATTCCAGTAAAGAAGGTAATATCATTCTTATTTGGAAATGAGAAAACCAAGTTCAGATAGATTAATTCAATGTTCTCAGTTCACATTTCAGTAACTGGCAGAATTCAGCACATGGATCTGTGCTTTTCTGACTCCAAAGCCTGTATCTTTAATCAGTAAGTTGTTCTGTAGAATTCAGAAATGGGTCTAGAAGCACAGAACTTAGAAAGTACCAGGGTGGCATTTTGGCAGTCCTGGTAACACTCCCAAGGTGGTAAACTTCTGTTTCTCATACATATTCATGCTTGTAACATCCCTGGGAAGCAGTGATTCTTAGCCTCATTTTACCTAGAGGATGCTGAACTCAGGGATGCTGAATAATTTGTCTAAAGCCCTACAGCTATTACATGGTAGAGCTTTGACTTCCATCTCATGACTCTATTATGTGTCAGATTCACAAAATGGTGTGTATATATGTGTATGTATGAGTGTATGTGTGTGTGTATATATATATATATAAATATATGAGTACATTTATAGGAGAATGAATATACATATTCACGTATTTCTTGTATCTACTCACATGTCTACTGTATATACTTTTTCATTTCCTTCTTCCCCTTTTTTGCTGATGGAGATGGGCATTTCTTTCACCAGTAACACATTTGCATTCTTCAAATGGGCAGAATCATGGCTAATATATGAGTGCTACCTACCTAGAAGTATGATATATCTGAACAAAGGACAAATTGAAAAAGAAGAGAGGAGATAAAATTAGGCTGAAGAGGTTGCTGTTACCAACAAGGCCATTGAAAGTTCACAGAAGCCAGCATGGTATGGGCAAGGGAGTTAGAAAGAGAGGTTTTACTCTCCTTTTACCTCTGGCATCAATCAGCTATGTGATTCTGGGGGCAAATCAAATTACACAAGTGGGCTTCATTTTTTTTTTTTTCATCTGGAAGAAGAGGAAACTTGGATTAAATTAGTGGTTTTTGGCTGGGCACGGTGGCTCACGCCTGTAATCCCAGCACTTTGGGAGGCCGAGGTGGGTGGATCACCTGAGGTTGGGAGTTTGAGACCAGCCTGACCAACATGGAGAAACCTCGTCTCTATAAAAATACAAAATTAGCCGGGCGTGGTGGCACATGCCTGTAATCCCAGCTACTTGGGAGGCTGAGGCAGGGGAATCGCTTGAACCCAGGAGGCGGAGGTTGCGGTGAGCCGAGATCATGCCATTGCACTCCAGCCTGGGCAAAAAGAGCGAAACTCTGTCTCAAAAAAAAAAAAAAACTTAGTGGTTTTCAAATTGTGTTCCATGCAACCCTTCTGAGACAGGGACTCTTGCCAGTGGGCAGAGCCCTGAATACCCCTGTGTCTTTTCAACCAGAACCCTTCTACTGCTTTATGCACTGAGATCATGGGCTAGGTTTATGTAAAAAAAAAAAAGTGATATTACTAAAAGAAAATATAAAAACAAATAGACAAAATGATTGCTACTGGTTCTTCAAGTACCAGTAGGTCTTAGTTTGTAATTCTAATTCCCTTTCTGAACTTCCATGGTTTTCAGCATCCTCTTCTAACCTAAAACCTCCTTTCCTCAGTGAAAAGCAAAGATAAAAAAGTTTTATTGGCTTTGATTGCTTTTTCTATTCTTTATGTTTTAAGAATGACAATAATATTGCTTGCAATGTTTTTTTTTACTGCAAATTTAGAGCATTTCAATAATAATCACAGCAGCCTGTGAGATAGGTAATATTATTATCCCCATTTTACTGATAAGGAAACAAGGCTCAGAAAGATTAAGTCCCTTTTCATAAAACTGCATGGCTGAAAAGTGGTAGAGTAGGGTCCATTCAACTCCAGAACTTACATTTTAACCATGTAGGATATGGCCCCAGCTCTCTAACCTTACCTGTATCCATGCACTTTTATGTAGCTTTGCATTCTCCCATTAGAGCTGAAGTTAACTTGCCTGACTTTAGACTTTGGGCTTGGCCAATTACTTGCTTTGGCCAATGGAAGAGCTGTGGAAGTGACAGTGTACCAGTTCAGAGCCTAATCTTATAGAGGCCTTGCCACCTGTTCCTGCTTGCTCTCTCCTGCTCTGTATTGCCTTGTGCAGCCCTCTGGTCCAAGGAGGAGGAGAGACATACCAAATAGATTTGAAACGAATCTGTAGTTTCCAGGCAAGCCCAGTCAAGATCACCAGAGCTACCCCATCCAGTTTGCAGATGAATGAGAAAGAAACCCTTATTTCCAGACACAGAAGAAGAAATATCAAAATATTAAATCAATTTGTATGAAATATCTAGGACTGGCAGATTCACAGAGTCAGAAAGTAGATTAGGTTACTGGGGGCTTGGAGAAGGGGAAATGGGGAGTTACTGCTTAATGGGCACAGAGTTTCTGTTTGGAGGACTGAAAAAGTTTTGAAAATAGATAACGGTGATGGTTACACAATATTGTGAATATAATTAGTGGCACTGAATTACACACTTAAAATCGTTAAAACTGAAAATTGTATGTTGTATATATTTTACCACAATGCAAAAAAGAAAGTATTCAGTAAGCTACTGAGATCTTGATTATTTGTTATGAAGCAACAACTGACTGATACAGCCCTATCTAATAGCAGGGCAGCTATTATATATAGAGAAGAATGGAACTTACATGTAACACTGTAAATGAGTAAGAGAAGAAGACGGGGAAGATTCAACATCTGGTCTGCTGAATGAAACCTGTTTATATTAAAAATAAATTAGGTAGTGGGCCATGGAAGAAAATTATTGCTGGGGCAATTAAAAGAGACCATCGGCAAATGGCTCATGCCTTTTCAGGGTCATTTCCATGGGAGACCCTGTTGATATGGGAAATATGAGATAACTAAAGGAATTCAGTGAGCTGGAAACATTTTTGAGATGTCAAAAATTTTGAACCCAATACAAATTTGGAATTTGAAAGACTGCAAGAGATTAGGAAGAGACAGGTAGTGTCATCTGCCAAGTTGAAGCTGTTAGAAAGAATAGTTCATATTCTGAGTCAATTTAAAAAAAAATCACATTCTTATGCAATTCAAATCAATTTGCCTTGACAGTTACTTTCCATTTCCCTTTTAGTTTGGAAGATATTTATGTTTGATTCTGTTCTCTTTCAACGTTCACTTCACCTTCTGTTCAGCAGTCCTGCAGTGCTCTCACAATAAAGGAATTTAATGTATTTTTAAACGAAAATTAAACAGAGGGTCAGAGACTGTAATGGAATACATGGCACAATCACAAATGGGAGGTGGCACTTGAAGTCTTTTTTATAGATATGCTGAGGGGCTAAAATTGTTCAAGAAATGAGGTGTTAGCTAAAATTCTCAGCAGCAAGCAATGTGATTGCAAAATTGAAATAATAATAATGTTAATAATAATAATAATAACAGGCCTGTTCAGAGGATTGTTGTAAGGACAAATTATAGATGGGTGAACTGCTTTTAGTATCTTGGAAGGAAGGTATTATGTAAATTCCAGTTCTTTTTATTATTTTTCCTTGAAGATTGCCAAAAAAAAAAATCCTAGTGGGTGGATGAGAGCAGGGATTGAGGGAGGAAAGGGAGAGAAAATAATTCAAGGATGCAAGAAATAGCTCATTTAAAGTACTTCTTGGCCATTACATTTGCTTCAATAAAATTCTGCCTAGACATGCAGTTACGTAGGATGTGGAGCATTTGCGAGGATGTTTTCTGCTTGCGCCCTTGTCCGTGAAGTATCTAGATTTTATATGCATTTTGCTAAGAGAATCATGTCCATCTTGTTGGCATACTTATTGGTATCATTTCCATCATTGTGTTCTGTGTTTTTAGCACACACAGAGATTACTTTCCCCAGGCCACTGTAAATGTCTGGTCCCAAGGGCAAGCACTGATGTTGCATGCTCTAAGGGAGTTAGCCTGCAAAGGCTGATACCGGCAACTGTTATTTTAAACTGAGCATTTCAGAAGGCCAGGCTGAATGTCAACTTGTTGCAATTTATAGTGAGAAAAGTTAAATTCCTATCTTCCACTCCATGGATATGTTCGACTTTGTCAGGTGAGATGAGATAAGAAGCTTATGGCTTTCAACAGATATATAAATTGTTTTTCAAATTTATTCATTCAATAACCATATTTGGGGAAAATAACTTTTTAGCAAGAAGTGGAGTGCCTCCTGTCTCCTTTCTTCTGGTCTATTTGGAAGAAAGTTGACCCACCTTACTGAGGTATTAATGTTCATCACATCACTTCCCTTCTCCAAATACTATGATGATTTCCAAATGCAGCTCAGATTCAAGTAAGATTTCCTAATCATTTTCCCCTAGTAGGAAACACCTCCAGTAGCTCTCCATTCACCTCCTCTTATCTTCACCTACACTTCAACTTTAAAGACCACTGGAATTCATTAAACAGATATTTGACAAGTGCCTACTATGCATTGAAAACTGTTCTAGACTCTGTGGATAGACTGGTGAATAAAACAGAAAATAATCCCTGCCTGTCTGGAGCCACCATTCTATGGAATGATCTGAGACTCGGGTAGCAGAGCAGAAGATGTCTCAGGTGGCTAGAAGTAAGTGTGGGGAGCCCCTCACACTCTCCTGCTGTCTGTTTGCATCCAGAAGATGTAGAAACCAAACTGGACCTAAAATTACATGGGTTTCCTCTAGAGACGCAAGGCGCTTACCCTTCAAGTTGATGAGTCCCGTATATCACCTCCTGTGTTTTGTGCAATGTCATTCATTTAGAACTTCCTGCTACCTTTTCTTCAACAAATGGCACCTCAACCTCTTTCCTCAGAATACTGTCCAGAGACCACCCCTTGGAAGTCTTCCCAGATTCACCCATGTGCCTCCAGGCCTACTGGTGTCCATGGCAACCCTTCAACATACACAAATAGCTCTGCAGGGGCAGATGGGTGAAAAGATGGCTTCTCTTTAAAGAAGAGAAAGAACAAATTGGGCGAAGAGATAAACAGGTTGCTTGGGTACCTGGGGTCACATGGCTTGGGACATTTTCATCAGAAGAGTGCTTTGCACAAGGTTTCAATACAGAGAGGAACAAGGGATGGTCAGGATCCATGAGGGCCAACTCGGACATTATCAGAGGAATCACCAGTATAAGCAATCATTTACTTCACGTCTACTGTATGCTAAGCACTGTGTAGAGTACTTCACATCCAATATTTCTCAAGAACTCTTCTGAGTATGTTAGGACTTAGGTATTATTATTCCCACTCAGAGATGAAGACACAGAGGCTCCAGAAATTAAAATACTTTGAATCCAGGTCCCAGAAGAATCCTCATATCTTCTCATTTACCAAATTTATCCACTCCTAGGAGAGCCCTTGCTGCAGACCAAGTTGTAGGTTCAACCCTGGCGTAGAATGTGGGTCAGGAGGGGAAGGATAAAGTAGGCAGATAGCATATGAGAGATGTGACATACACAGCCCTGAATCATGTCTTCATAAATGGTGATGTCTGCTGTTGTTATTAAATCATTAAAAATTATTAGTAATCAGTAATCATTATTACTAATTCTTGTCCCCAGAGCCATGAGGGAGAGCATTCTAGAAGACACAGAGGAGAGGCTAGCCCAGACATGGAGTTGGTTCACTTCAAGAGCGCATAAAGAACTGCTCCTCTCTCTGTCCCCACACATGCTGCATGTACTCAGAGCTTCTGTCTGAGCCTATCATTCCTAAAGCAAGATCTTCACACTTGTCCAAGTCAGCAGTGCAGCCTCCCAGGATGGAATCCCGTCTTATGGGGCTGACGGTCACTCTCTCTCTCAGACCTTGTTAGGTCACATAATACTGCTTCTTGCCTGAGATGTGTGCCCCAACCTTACTGGCCTGGGTGAGAGATGATAAGGGAATATTGGGAGCCATTTCAGTTCAAGTTATCAGAGCTATGTCCACTTCCATTCATTAGTCATCAATAACTCTTCAAGGTAGGTTTCATTATTTCCACTTTTTACATGAGGAAATGGGCTTTCTTCAATGTGAGCAAGCATCTTGTTCAAGGCCATGCAGCTAATTTGAAGTGGAGCCAGGAATACAACCCAGGCTATGGGCACCAATGTCTTTCCTTCTATCCATGGTAAAGTCATTATCAGTATTCAGAGTTCCCATAAAAAGGTTTTGCTTTTCTCTATTGGTTCCTTACAGCTGCCCAATAAAGATACATGTTGTGTTCATCTTTGGGTTTGGAAGCACGTCACATATTGTTTCTTTTAATCTCCACAATAACATTGACAGGTAACTATCACTTTCTCTATTTGGTAGTTGATTACACTGAGGCATAGAAAGGCTAAGTAATTTACCCACTTCACTCGGCAGGGCAGAATTTGACAATTACAAAGCAGAGCTACCACAGATAGATATCTTGGAAATACAGAACAAGAGGAGAGTGACTTCAACGTGTGAGATATAGGAGGGAAAGTGGTGGAGAACCACTGAAAAAGCTGTATTTGAGCTGGATCTTGATGAACAGGTAAGCACTTGAAAGGAATGCCATTTCCTTTCATTTGTAAATGTAATGGCCTTAACAATTAACAAGGGGCAGTGTAGGTGAAAAGAGGACTACAGGCAGGGATGCATGGGGTCTGCTTAAAGAAAAGCATACCAGCAAGTATAATTAGGACACAAGACGAGTGGTGAGTGGCTTTTGGGAGAGAGAAGGCCATGAGGGAAGACTGGAAAGAGTTGGGAAAGACAGCATTGATGAGAATAATTCTAGTGAGAACCACTCTTTAGTAATAGAATAATTAGAAAGTTGGAATATTGGGAATTTATGGTGTCAGAGGAGGTTCAGTTATGGGTGTCAAAAGGTTGGGGATGTGGAGATTGGGAGTGCTTGGCTGAAAGGGAATGGTCCAGAAGGCACTTGGAGTTGAGGAGATAGAAAAACTAAGAAGGTAAGTTCATCCATGTGGATATTTGAATGATGATTTTTATCTAGAGTGTGGTAGGATTCTTGGAAGGTGTCAAAGTCTTCAATACATGTAAGGAATGGCATGAAATTCAGAGAAAGTCTGAAGTCATATTGTTGGAGGGCATAAGAAAAAAGGAGCAAGTTTTGCACTAGGGTGAGAGAATAATGACCTATAAATTAATCATGAGAAGCCAGGGGAATGCCAATACTACCTCTTTACTCTGTGACTTAAGTGGCACGAGAAGGACTGAGCCTCCTTTCAATGTGGTCACAAGAGAAGGGCAAGGGCTCAGAAAATAGTAGAGGTTAATTGTTAAGGCCATTACATTTGCAATAGAGTGTTCAAGGGGGTGCAGTAGAAATGGTTAGTTAGGAGTTACAGCAGACAATTGAGGAGTCTTCCTCATTTCCACCTGCCTGGCGCCTCTCTCTGGCTGCTAAAGTCCACCCTGACCACACACAGTCAGCTGGAAGTTCTGGGGAATGACCCCACAGAGGAGCTCTCATTCAATACCTGACAAGAATTAGAGTATAAATACCTCAACTCCCTCACCACTCAACTGAATAACTCCAAGGCATGTTTTCTACACTGATCCTGGAGCTCGCAAAGAGGATGAAGCTCCAGTTGCCCACAGTGGCAATTGGTTTGATAACTTACATTTTATTGGTTGTCTTCCTTTTTGGTCTCATATCTCTAGTCTCTGGCTGGTGTTTCCTGGGATCATCCCCTAGATTATCTATACACACACAAATCCTTGTCTCAGAGTTGGCTTGTGAAGGAACCAAAACTAAGATCAATTAGTCATAGGGAACGTGTTAAGTCATGGAGAAGGAAGAACCAGGTATCACAGAGAAACAGGTACCGGAGGAAACCTGTGTCCTGAGGCCTCACAGTTTGAGCCGTTCAAGAATAAAAAGGTGAGAGATTCAGGTGAAATTAACTAAGATGAGCCTACGTATAATGTTATCCTGGAGCCAGAAGAAGCTGGGGCTCCCAGGTGTTCCTAGGGGTTAATTTCCTAGGGGTTAATGGTCATAGCCACTAGCTCCCAATTTACATGTATCAGAATTGGAACAATGTGGAGCTCTACCAGGATTGTACATGTATTTGAATATTAACAATCAGGCAATGGTAAAGACCATAAACTATTTTTCCAGTTGGTAACTTTCATATACATAGAAGGGAAGAGGAGACAAATGTAAACAGAGAAATACTATTTTTAATGTTGGCAAGGGATAGAGATAATGTCCCTGAAGAAGCTTCAATTCAAAGATGATGTTTGCAGAGACTGTTTATAAACAGTTACAGGATCGAATATACCTTCTTACCGCAGGTAAAAATTAGGTTAAGGAAGGATAGGTACATAGTTCAAACATAGCTATTTTGAAATGGCCCCTCAAATCTCAGAAAACCTAGCAATGTTCCAATCCTCTCTGAAAGTTGACAGATTTTCAGTGAACCATGATAAAATTTTCACTGAGGGAAAGAGGTTAGGGGATTTATACTAGATTTCTGAAATAAGCCTCCCATGTTTGAATTTAGCCTCAACCTAGAGAAATTATTTATAAATTGATCAATGGTGATACTTTATCCATACCAAAGCAGAGAGAAATCTCATTTTCCTGTCTATTGGGAAATACTGCTTTGAAGATGAACTTGGGGCACACTAACCCTGCAACTGAATTTTGAGACCTTTCTGTTTTATGTTAATAGGACTTACAGTCTGCATTTGGGCTGGCTGTATAGAAAAGAAAAATGTTTCACTCACAAAAGCTACTCAATTACTACATGAAAGATTATATAAAGATTACTTTTCAAAAGTATATATTCATTGGGGTTAAAAACAAAGGAAAAGCAAGAAAAACAGAAGTAGTGGAAAAGCTTCCTTCCTACAGAAGCCGAGAGCATAGCTTAGACTAATTCCTTATCTATCCTCTAAAATAATAACAGATTGGAGTTTAACACTACCTTTGCCTTTTACTCTTTCTACTTTCAAGGATGTGAAGAACAGGGATGGTGGAGATCGTGATTTCCATTTTTAATGTTCCTGTATTTTTCACTCCTGCCATCAAATGGAAGCTTAATCTCATGTCCAAAACTAGAGTTCAGAGTTTCAGAATTAAAAAGGGTGCAAACCAAAATGCACGTGAAAATCGATTTAAAAATATGAGCAAATTTTTGTTTCTTAAACTAAGTATTTTTTTTTTCTTGAGTTTCTTTAATGTCCAAGGAAGATTAATCTTCAACTAGGTAAGACAGGAAAAATGTCCTATAGGGAGGTAAGGGGATAAGAAAAGTCAAATAAAAATTGAATTAAAGAGTGAGAGTTTTGGCCGGGCGCGGTGGCTCACGCCTGTAATCCCAGCACTTTGGGAGGCTGAGGTGGGCGGATCACCTGAGGTCGGGAGTTCGAGACCAGCCTGACCAACATGGAGAAACCCCGTCTCTACCAAAAATACAAAATTAGCTGGGCGTGGTGGCGCATGCCTGTAATCCCAGCTACTCGGGAGGCTGAGGCAGGAGAATCGCTTGAACCCGGGAGGTGGAGGTTGCAGTGAGCTGAAATTGTGCCATTGCACTCCAGCCCAGGCAACAAGAGTGAGACTCTGTCTCAAAAAAAAAAAAAAAAAAAAAAAAAAAAAAAAATGAGAGTTTTAAAAACTACCTGATGCATAGTATGAGATACTATGCATGAAAAACAGTACAAAATAAAATATAACGAGATCTGAATGAATCATAATATGTTAGGAACAATGGTAAGGGATTAGCAGATAATATCTAATGGGTATGAGACTACTACTGTATGAATATTATTTTGATAATATTGTAAAGTCTTATTTTTCATATTTGATAAATGGTAGCAATATTAAAAATACCGTAAGACACAATTATAAAAACACACATTCATGATTCCTTTAAAAATTCATTTTTATCTGCCCAAATGAGACCTTAATGGTCTCTTTGAAACTCATGCAATGTATCATCTAAATATGTTTTTAAGAATATCCTCAATAAAACTGTTAGGGAAAGTCTGAAAAGAACAGGTTAAGTAGTCAGTTTGCATAGTTAAAAACTCACTCTCGACAGGCTTTGCTGTTATTCACATGCAGTTTCTCCATGTAAATGAATTGCTGTTCATTTAAAGAAGGGGAAATAAAAGCCTTCCAATATAGATCTCCAGAAACTGATTAAATGTGAGTGGTACTTTCAGCTTGAATTTGAAATGTGGCTAGTTGGGTCATCTTTCAGCTTCCAAGTTATGCCAGATTCCAACCTGGGCTGGGTCTGCTGATTAAGGAGACTTGTGTTGGAGGGTCCTAGAGCTTGACATTACATTCAGCCTGGCCAGAGTAGTGGGGCCATTCAGACAAGCCTTTTTCTGCCCTCTTAGCTACCTAGATGGGAAGGTGAACCACAGACATGTGAGGTCTTGCTTCAGAGACACTCCCTTCCAAGTCTAGGGTTAAGCACAGTTCTAGAATCTCCTCATTTTCAATTAGGACCTCAGAAATGTTGGTGAGTTGGTGTCTCACAGCTGCCAGAGACAAAATGAATACTATGGTGACAAAAGCCCAACTATTTTAAGCCCTATATTGTATGTCCCTAAAGATGCTCTCTGCATAGCCAACGCAGATACATATTTAATTTACATGTGAAAGATTTAAATAAATGGTCTGAAATATTTTTTATTTTAAAGATGAGCTCCCAGCCTGGGCAATATGGTGAAACCCTGTCTCCATTAAAAGTAAAAAAATTAGCCAGATGTGGTGGCACATGCCTATAGTCCCAGCTACTCGGGAGGCTGAGGTGGGAGGATCGCTTCAGCCCAGGAGTTGGAGGTTGCAGTGAGCTGAGATCATGCCACTGCACTCCTGCCTGGGTGTCAGAGCGAGACCCTGTCTCAAAGGAAAAAAAAAAAAAGATGAACTCAAAATTAGCTCATGCTTATGCATATTACAAATTATATATAAAGTCTGTAAAACTTAAAGACAAGGCTACAAAATTACAAGCACATTTACCTAAAACAGATCACTTTGACCATTTCTTTGTGGCCTTATTACAGAACTGCTCCAAGTATTGGCAGTGAAAAAATTTAGTGTTGGTGGTTTTGTGTCAATTAACTGTAAACTGATGTGATGATTCCAATGGGAGACTATGCTGTTTACTGGAAGAGCATGAAGACTTGGTCTCCAATGCAGGACCTAAGATTTAATAATGGAGAACTCTGAGGAACTTAAACTTATTTATTCACCTACGTTATTTCCGCTACTTCTAGTTGACTCATCTCATTGACTGGCACTGTCATCCACCCAGGGCTCAAGCTACAAATTTGGGAGTTATACTTCATTTCTCCCTGTTTCAATCTCTACATCAAATACAATGCTAAATCCTACTGATCCTTCCTCTACACATAGCTTTTCTCTAACACCAGAACCACTGCTCTGTCCAGTCCTCTAGCTATTATTTCCTATCTGGACTCTTTCAAAAACTTCTAATGGCTTCTTACTGCCACTCTTGTCTCCTAGATTCCATTTTCCATGCAGCGCAGCCAGGGTGATATTTTTAAAATATAAATTGAATTATTTTCCAGGCACGGTGCCTCATGCCTGTATTCGCAGCACTTTGGGAGGGAGAGGCAGGTGGCTCACTTGAGGTCAGGAGTTCGAGACCAGCCTGGCCAATATAGTGAAACCCAGTTTCTACCAAAAATACAAAAAAAATTAGCCAGATATGATCTCAACTACTCAGGAGGCTGAGGCAGGAGGATCGCTGGAACCCAGGAGGCAGAGATTACAGTGAACCGAGATCATGCCACTGCACTCCAGCCTGGGCAACAGAGCAAGATTCCATCTCAAAAAAAAAAATTGAATTATTTGAATCTACTTCCTAAAGCCCTCCAATGGCTCCTTCTCTTTCTTAGAGTAAAATCCAAACTTCTTTTCGTGGTGGAGACTGGGGTCAGCACACTTTTTCTGTAAAGAGCTAGATAGTAAATAGGCTTTGTGGACCAGACAGTTGGCTGCAACTGCTCTACTCTATTGTCATAGAGCAAAAGTAGCCACAGATAATGTGTGTTTCTTTTTTTTGCTTTTTCCCTTTTTTTTTTTTTTTTTTTTTTGAGACAGGGTCTCACTCTGTTGCTCAGGCCAGAGTTAAATGGCGCCACCACAGCCCACTGCAGCCTAGACTTCTGGAGCTCAGGTGAATCTCCTACTTCTGCCTACCAAGTAGCTGGGACTAAAGGCACATACCACCACACCTGGCTAATTTTTTGTGTTTTTTGTAGAGATGTGGTTTCCCCATCTTGCCCAGACTGGTCTCAAACTCCTGGGCTCAAGTAATCCACCCATGTTGGCCTTCCAAAGTTTTGGGATTACAGGTATGATCCACCATGCCCAGTGGTGGCTATGTTTCAATAAAACTTGATTTACACAAACAGGTAGTAGGCCAGATTTGGCCTGTGGGTCAAAATTTGCCAACTGCTACTCTAGAAGACCCTCAATCACCTCGCTCCTGCTTCTTTCTTGAGTCTTTTCACACCTGTTTCCCCTTGGCTGGCCAGGAACTGCAATATCACTCTTGTTTCACTCCCCAAAGCACTCTAAGCTCTTTCTCTCCTCCCACTCTTTGCCTGGTTAGCTTTTCCCATCGTACGGGTCTCAATTTAAATGTCACTTTCTCATTGAGGATTTCCCTGAATCTTCTACTCCTATGCCATCATTATGCTTTACGGTGTCCTGTTCTTTTCCTTTCCTTTCTTATCACCATTTATAATCTATGTATTTGCTTGTTTTGCCTCTTGCTCACTAGGCTGTGTACTCAAGGAGGGAAGGGACCAGGTCCATTTTGTTTGCCATCCCATAACCAGCGCCTTGCATCATGCCTAACACACAGTGGATGCCTACTAAATAGATATTCAATGTATACATTTTTTTTTCTCCATGAGCTTTAGTTTCTTCACCTCTAAAACAGGAAAAATAATACTTACTTGCCTTAGAGGATTCATGTAATGATTAAATATGCCAAGCACTCAACGAAGTACCTGGGACTCAAACATTTCCATTGTACTTGGTTCTCCTCTGCATAGATACAGTCTTAATGAATAGGATAATTTCTTTAAAACACCATCCATTCTTTCAAATGGCATTTCAGTGGCTGGTGATCCATCACTCCAGTCAGAACATTCTGGCTACTTTGGTTGCATATTTATAATCCGAGTTAAATATTAGAAAAGCATAGTTTTCTTTTACAGCAATGATCTTTTTCTAGTTTAATTAATTCATTGCCTAGTCCTTTCTCTAGAGATAATCATTAATAAATGTAGGATGTTGGGCTAGCAAAAACACTGGACTTAGGTATAGGTGGTCTCCAATTTTGGATTTGGAAAGTTTCTAGAAAACACAACAGAACTTGAACTTCTTACACACCTTTGTCTGCTTAAGATGTCCTTGGGAACTCTAGGATGTGCTGATGGAAGCAGGAGAAATAAAGCACCAGAGGCAGTCAGCGGTTGATGCTGGGTGCTTTCATTCTCAGCATCCAGCACGTGAACTTGGCTCTTTGAAATACCCTCAGCCTACTGAGTCTAAACTGCCTGAGAGCATAGAGGGGAGGGGGCACATGAGCCCAGGAGGCAGTTCTTAACTAGTGACTATAAACACTCTATCCCTCTGCCTCTGATAGGACAACTTAAGGTGTGGTCTTAAAAAGTATCTGGAACTTTCCTGTACACTGAGCCAAAGTCACCCTCCTGGGGCTTTCTTTGCCTGATACCGCATCTATGTTTGCCCTCCTTTTCTTCCAGGTCCCACTTCCCACCCCTCTATTTATCTTTCCTGAGAACTCTCCTTATTAAGTCACTTACACATGGATCCTTACTTCAGGGTCAGTTTCTGGGAGCCCAACCTAAGACAATGAACAAGTGCCTAATCATGAAAAATTGGTTTTATTTCTACAAATTGTCATTTCAATTCCACCTCTTAAAAAAAAAAATTAGAGATAGGGTCTCGCTATGTTGCCCAACCTGGCCTTGAATTGCTGGGCTCAAGTGATCCTCCCACCTCAGCCTCCCCAAGCAGCTAGGATTACAGGTGCATGCCACCATGCCTGGCTCAATCCCACCTTTTAATGATCGTACTTTGGGTAAACTTTTCGTGGAATGTATACATAGACTTACTGGTAAACAAACCCGGCTTACTTGAAAAGCTTAAATAAAAGCCATTCAACAATTTCTGAACTAGAAAGGGTATGGGAAGAAGACTCTAAGAAGTACTGGAGCTTGTAAGTAAATAAGAAACAGACCAGATTAAAAGTGTAATCTCTATGTCAAGGCCATACTGGGAACATTTTCCCCCTACCAAAACATATTGAAATAACCATCATAATAAGGATCATTCTATTAAAAGAATGACTGGAAATGTTCTTTTAAACCGAAAAAATGCCAATCTACATTAGTCTTACATAAAGGTTTCTCTGAGCAAAGAGGTAATTACAGCTTGACAGATGCCTAAAATAGCCTTGATTCCTCGTTTCTTTTTCAATCTAGAGGTGGGCAGATACCACCCTGGTGCCTCTCTGAATTATAGCTTATAAAACTTGGAAGAAAAAATTTAAAATATATTAAATTGCAATGCTTAGAGTGTATTAGCCTTTCGACTACCTTCTCCTTCCCCCTTCTCTCCTTACTACCTTTTTTATTTTTTATTTTTTGAGACAGAGTCTCACTCTGTCGTCCAGGCTGGAGTGCAGTGCTGTGATCTCGACTCACTGCAACCTCCACCTCCTGGGTTCAAGCAATTCTCGTGCCTCAGCCTCCTGAGTAGCTGGGATTACAGGCATGAGCCACAATGCCTGGCTAATTTTTCTATTTTTAGTAGAGATGGGGTTTTGCCACATTGCCCAGGCTGGTCTTGAACTCCTGAGTTCAGGATATCCGCCCACCTCGGCCTCCCAAAGTGCTAGGATTACAGGTGTGAGCCACAGTGCCCGGCCACCTTACTACCTTTTAAACAAATGAAAAGTCTAAGTGTTCCTCTCCAATGGTAATGGTTAGAATCCCTTCTTCTGTTGAAAATATTGTGTTATGGTTTTCATGTAGTCTAGTACAATGGTTCCCAGTCCATTGTCCCACTTGGCTTCCATATTTGACTCTGGGCTCTGCTATTTACTGGCTGTGTAACTCTGGGAAAATATTACACCTCTTTGAGCCTTTCACCCTAGAAAGAAGACCTTTTCTGTGAGTCTACTATTTCTGAAGTATTTGTGAGTCTATTATTTGTGAAGTATTATATACTCACATATATTAATCATGGAAGAACACATAGTGTGAAAATTATACTGGCAAAACAACACCTTCAATAGATCAAATATATCCAGACTACTTTATAAATAGGTACCTTCTAAAAATTAGGCTTTCTTTGATGTCCGTAAGTATAAAATTTTCAACGTTTACAATGTACGTAGCAAATTACATACGTATCATAAAAAGTGACCTGCTATTCACTTTCAAGGGAAAAAAAGTTTTGCTTTCAGCAGGACAACAAAGTTTTATATTTCCATAATAGATGATTGATTCTTCTTTATTAAAAAATAGAATTTTACCTAAGCTTGTGAAAATTACCATTTGTTTGTATTTGTCTGCCAGGACTTCAGGATTCATTCAGGTTTAATTAGTCAAATTAAAGTGCTGCATGACCACAAGAGATATTGAATATTTATAAATAATTCTTCAGTCAAAACTTTTTGATAAATTCTGCAGCCACTGGAGGATTATGGAAAGTTGGCAATATCATTTTTTAATCTCCTTGAGTTCTCCCATAAAAAAGAGAGAGAGCAACTCAGATATTAAAGCCAAAACCCCACGGACAACATCACCAGCAAAAATAAGTGGTGAGCTAGTCCCATGAATGCCAGAATATGATTCATACCAACAGTATCCATGTGGAAGGAAATGGAGGCAAGGAAAAGGGACTTCTGATGACCTGGAGACCAGAAGAACCCTGGAATTGCCTACAGGTCCTCACAAGAAGTGGGAGATTCCTCATCCTGGAATCTACAAGAAAACAAGCTGCAGACAGCCATAATGGCCAGCGTGGGGGCCACTGAAGTAGAGTGGTGAGGATCAGGCACATTTTTACCTGTATTAACTATGACTGATGCTATCTGGGAGACAGGTAGCACCTGTACTGGTTCTAGGAAGAACAGAGTTAGGTAGCTGCTTGCCTTATAGGTAGTAATACTAACTGGCAGTAGAAAGAAACTAGTTCAAGTCAAGTGTTCAAGGAGAGAACAAAGAGAGCTAAAAAGAGGTTATTACTTAGCTAATTTCAACAATGTTCATAGAAGGAGACCAATAGACAATAGCCAGAGAACAAAAGGTAGGCAGGTGTGGTGGGTGGGTGGGTGGGTGGACTAAGCTATTATATAAGCCCAGTACTTTGGGAGGCTGAGGTGGGGGGATTGCCTGAGTCCAGGAGTTTGAGGCCAGCCTGGGCAACATGGCAAGACCCCATCTCTAAAAAAGAAAAAAAATTGGCTCGGCATGATGGGTCATGCCTATAGTACCAGCTACTCAGGAGGCTGAGGTGGGAGGATCTGTTGAGCCCAGGTGCAGCGCTGCACTCTAGCCTGGGTGACAGAGTGGAGACCTTGTCTCAAAAAATAAAAACAAAAACAAACCAAAAATATACATCTAATTTCTAAATGTTACACACGTATACCTACTCACCTTTTTTTCACTTGTGTGTTTGAAAAAACATGTTGCAATGAATGCTAAGATATACGGCTATGTGAAAAAAGCAAAATGAATAAAAGTGTGTCTAGTATAATACTGTTTCTAAGAATGGAGAGGGATCAGAGTATGTGCTCACATTAAACAATAGAAGAATGGACCATAAAATAAAATATAAAAATAAGTGTTATCTATGGGGGAGGAAATAGCATAGAGAAAACAAAGCATGTATACTTCTTTGAATATACATTTTATAGATTTGACTTAGGTATCATGTAAATAGTATTCATAATTATAAAACTCTAAATTCTAAAAAGCAATTTCTACCTTATTGCATGTAAAATGAAATGCAGAACCTGTGTATCCAGTTGATGGCATGGTTACAGTTGAACTTAATTTTAAAACATAATTAAATCAAAAAGCCATCTCTAAGAATTATACATAAAATGAAATAATTGCATCTGATCATCCAGTTAGTGGCAGAGTGTCACATAGGGGAACTATGTCAAGTGATTTTTTTTTTTTAAGAGATAGAGTCTCACTCTGTTACCCAGGCTGGAGTGCAGTGGTGCAATCAGAACTCACTGTGGCCTCTAACTCCTGGGCTTAAGCAATCCTCCTGCCTCAGCCTCTCAAGTAGCTAGGACTACAGGTGTAGTCCTAATTTAAAAAAAAAAATTAAGAAATGTTTTGTGGAGGCAGGATCTCATTTTGTTGCCCAGGCTGGTCTTGAACTCCTGGCCTCAAGTGATCATTCCACCTCAGCCTCCCAAAGTGTTGAGATTATAGGCATGAGCCACCACACCCGGCCTCAAGTGATTTTAACACAGTCATTTGAATATATTGGTTGGATATTCCATAAAGACAAATTGAACTGCCATAAAAATATCTCCAAATGTTATTTGTGGTAGTGTTGTTATTCTGAGGCTGTTGCATGTGCAGTGTCGGATAAAGTTGAGGGATTATGGTGATGTCACCGAGCATTGGGATTTACAGCTTGAGAAAGAAGAGATAAAAATTTAAGATAGATGAGGTTATATAGAAACCTTTTGTCCTGCATTTGAATTGGACATATCAGTATGAGCTCATGATGTATTTTATCATTTAAAAATGTACACATATTTCTTAGCTCTGTCCTTATCAATGAGCACACTAGCATCCAGATTACTACATATCATTTCCCACTAAAAGGAATCATGGCTCCTTGGAGAAATTACTCATCCCAGATTTGGAGCAACCAACATACAAGTTAAGCCTTGAGCATTTTGTCATATCAGAAAGCCAAGAAACTAACAAAGACTATTAGGTTTATGTTGAGAGGACTTGATATCTCACTTGAATAGGCTCCCATTACCAAAGATAGGATGAGTTGAGCTTCAATGAGAATAATAACATCAATGGATATAAATATACCCAATATACTTAAATCCATGAGTTTATGATAGTGATACTTAAAAAAAATACTATTTGTTTCCCCAGTGGGAATGCCAGTGAAACAACTCATTAGTTTGAAAACTGGTAAATAAAGAGACAGGATCAAGTTATTTGTTGTCTTTCATATAAACTGTTTCTTCAGGTACCCAAATGATTTTTCTTTATAATGTTATTCAGCTAATAATTGAAGAGGAAATTATGGAATTAGAGCATCACCCTTTTGCAATCATTAATGAATTAATAAATCTTGGCAAAGATTATCAATAGCTGCTTACATCAGAGAAAGAAAAACAACCAGATACTGTACACCTCTAGAGGATGCAAGTGCACAGCTTCCTCCACTCTGGGAGTGAAACAAACTCTCATAGGAAATACAGAAGGACAGAAGATCATGTTAAATGACACCCAGAGATGCAATCAGCAAAATCCAGGCTGCGGAAATCTCTACAGGACAAAAAACTTAAAAAAAACTCTAAATAATTTTTTTTCAAAGATAATAAAAAAGAGATGAAAGGAAAAATATATATTAAAAGAGTCTTTTAATATCCACATATCCACAAATCACGTATCCACAAATCATAATACATGGACTCCATTTGGATCTTGATTCAAATATGCTATAATGAGAAATTATTTTATGAGACCATGGAAGACATTTGACTACTGACTGGATATTTGATACTATTAAGAAAATATTGTTAATTTGTAAGGTATAATGGCATTGTGGGTTTTTATTTTTTGTAAAGAATGCTTATCCTTTAGAGATACATACTGAATTATGGATGAAATAATATGATGTCTGGGATGTGCTTCAATGTCATCTAAGGGTGAGTGGTGGGTGCCTATAATCCCAGCTACTCGGGAGGCCGAGGCAGAAGAATCACTTGAGTCCTGGAGGCGGAGGTTGCAGTGAGCCGAGATCATGCCACTGCACTCCAGCCTGGGCGACAGAGCAAGACTCTGTCACCAAAAAAAAAAAAAAAAAAAAAAAAAAAAAAAAAAAAAAAAGATGAACTTCATAGAGAAAAGAAAACAAATTATAGGGGAAGGCTACCCTTAAGGGCCTCTCACATACTGTATTACTTTGTCAAATAATGGAAAACAGTAGCTCACTGTGCTTAAGAAAAATAATACATGTGAGTTCAAGGGGCAAGAAATGTGTGGTTTTTAAAACTTTTTTCACACTTTTAGAAGCTTTCTCCAAATTTGGTACTTTTTATTATAAATCCCAAGAGTGGTTTCCTTTGTTATTGTGTTTGGTTATTCAGTTTTGAAATTATCAAGCTCCATGTTACCCAGATACCCTGAAGTGCTCTACCAAAAAGAACATTCCAAATGGCATTTACGGAATTCAAAGTGAGCTGATACTGCTGATTGCATTCAATGACAAACAGTCTGTTCCACCTCTAATATCCTTGATTTAACATTAAATATAAATGAAAACACCCTGGGGGAGAGTTTCAGAGTATGTGCTCAATTCAGCTCTGACATGCTTCTTATAAAAATCCAAGAATGCTCAGTCCACAAAGCTATCCTATTTATTAGACACAGACATATAGACTATTTTATTCATAAAAATATGAATAGAACAACAGCAAGGAGCTAAAAGAGAAAGAAGAACGTTTAACAGTGATAATTTCTTACATGGGGGAAAAATAACAAATCTTTTGTTTTCCAGGTCCTCTTTATTATTTGACCCAGAATTGGTAAGACATTTTGCCTTAGTTGTTTAAGTGTGAAATACTCAGAATTTTTTTAAAGAGCAAAGATGTTGATACAAAAGTGAAATCTTATTTGGAATAATAATATATTACAATCGTTCCTGTCTAATGACAAGATTTATAAATTTTTTGTACCTTTCTGTCTAACATATGTACCACATAGAAGAAATGAATCTATATTTTATCTTTTAAGTTGTTATCAAGTGGTTTTTTAACTGCTTTTTAATGTCTACTACATGGTGGTAAATAACTTGGTGCACATAATAAAGACTGATTTAAACTACACCAAATGTGAAGAAGCAAAGATGTTGAAATAAAAATGAAGTCTTATTGGAATAAGCCCGATCTAACAGACATGAACTCCTATGTTTGTATGTGGAATCAAAACAAATTTCAGAGTGAAAAAGGGCACTACTTTCCAGGCTTCTGTATTTTGTCTAACATTAAAAAACAAAACAAAACTATATCGTGTGTACAAAATGTTTATCCATAACACTAGTTGTAAGAAATCTCATTTCTTAATTTTTCTAAATAATGTATCTCTACTCTGAGCCCCTGCCCAACAGGCTGATGGAAAACATATTCTTAGTTATGTCTTGGGACATTTTCCCCCTCGCCCAGGTCATACAAAGTTTTAGGGGATGCTACTCAGCTCTCACCATTCAGAAGGGTCCTGTGGTGGTTAATCCACACCAGCTACTGCAGACTGGCCCACACATTGTCTAAGGATTCCTGGAAAGGGGTTTAAGGGTTCCTGAAAGTCAGCTTGGACCTTTAACATCATAGCTAGGGCCTTTCTTTCCCTGAGCTGCATCTGGGAAAAGAGATGAGACTAGTTTCTTTCCTAAAACTCACCTTGTTATCCCTCTATTCACTTCCTCTCACCCAGAGTGGCAGCATGGTGTAAGAGAAAGTACATATACAGATAGACACTGGGTTTACCTCCTGGCTTCATCAAGTATTGCTCAACTGACCTTCAGCAAATTACAGAGCTCACTAGTATAGAATCCTGTACACAGTCAGCACTTGTCTAATCCTGTTTCCTCAACTACAAATCAGTCCAATTACGCCCCTTACAGAGATGTGTGAGGATTTGGTGTATGCTGCCCAGAGGAGGGCTTAATAAATGGTGGCTGCTTCCTTTTTGCTTTTTAGAAAAAAATCCGTTCAAGTGTCTCTTTCAGCAGCTTCTGACTGCATGAAAAAACACACTAGCAAAAGGGTGGCAAGGGAGTACAAAATCCTTTTTTTGTATCTTTCTTGTTCAAGGAATCCTTTTCTGCCTCATCCTGCCAAGACCCTTTTGAAGATCCCATTTATAACTAAACTCTACTGCCTTAGTGTTTCATTTATGAACATGGTGGTCTCTGCTAGTACATTATCTGGATTCCTGGTAGGGAGAGAGTAGATCTTGATCATTGCTACTTCCCTGCTCCCTGTTCCGTTGCTTGGGAACAGGGATAAGGACTTGCCTCATTACCACCTCCTCTCGTCTCAACAATCACGTAAATGCGCTACCATTTTGGAACATTCCTACCATTGGGGAACCATTCATCTATAGGAATTTGAAAATTGTATCCTCTTGAGAAAACAGTGAGGTGCATCTTCTACTGTTCATAGTATATTTAAGCTGTAAAGCTTTTATAATGATCATCTCTGATGGTTCTCAATGGAGTGGAGACATCCCTCAATGATTGGGGATCACTACTAGGATTAGCGGATGGGGTCACAGATGTTAAATGTCCTTACATTGAAGGACAGACCTGTACAATGAAGAATGGTCTCTCACAGAATGCCTATAGTCTTCCCTCCCAACCTTTTGGGGGATGAGGACCCTGAAGGTGTCACAGGTTCAGGTTGGGAAATCCCTGATCTTGTCTCTCCCAGATGCATGTCTCTTTCAAGCTACTACATCTCTGCATCTTAAGGACAGGAAGGGGATGCAGGGAGACTACATAGCTTGGATGCTGATTCAGTCAGGAGACAGGAGGCTGTTAATCTACAAGTTTACATGTAAATCATGCACATAATGCATAAATACGACTCCACACAAAAGGGCAATAAACACTGCATTTTCCAAGGGAAAATACAGGTTATTGAGTTTAATGTGAAATTAGAGGTTAGTGGGCATAAATGTGGCTCTGATTATGCTGGGTATATGATCTGACACTGGATTAGGCAGCATGGGGGAAGGTTAAATGCAGGTTAATTCCAGAATAGTAATTTGAACAATTTAGCAAATACTTCATTTCATGAATGAAGCCTAAGGTGACATGAAGAGGTTGAGAACCCAGAGGTTAGTATGGAGTGAGGCAGATGGAGATAATATAGTTAACAACACTGATGAAGTGATGGAGATGTTTGAAAAATATGAGGTCAAGGCTAAAATCAATGCATATGGAAAAGCATGAAATGAGCAATGAACCTGCTTCAGGTACAGTGCTGAACAGAAAACCAAACACCACATGTTCTCACTCATAAGTGGGAGTTGAACAATGAGAACACATGGACACAGGGAGGGGAACATCACACACTGGGGCCTGTTGTGGGGTGAGGGGCTAGGGGAGGGATAGCATTAGGAGAAATACCTAATGTAGGTGATGGGTTGATGGGTGCAGCAAGCCACCATGGCACTTGTATACCTATGTAACAAAGCTGCACGTTCTGCACATGTATCCCGGAAGTTAAAGTATAAAGAAGTCTATCAAGTAATTTAGATTTGATTACAAGAATAATAAATTATAGTAATCTTTTTAAAGGTGGGTAGTGTTAAATTCACTTTTATGGCTCTTTCAGCAAACACTTCTTTCTTTCCAATTCCATTATGAGTACAGTGGTAGGCCTGAAGGCTAACATAATTAATAAAACAGAATCTGTGCAGAGACTGGTGATATGCTCAGCCAAACTGCTCCCTGTACTGCCTGGGTGCACAACTACACCATGCTTAGCTTCCTGGGCAGGTAGATCCATCCATATGGCTGGCTTCTTGCCAAAGGAAGGGGAGGAAAAGTGCTGTACACCTCTTTTGTAAAACCCTTTCATGCACCCTTGTATCATCTTCCCCTTCTGCCAGTTTGACAAGGACAAACTAGGAGCTCTGTGTTGAAGATTTAGGAGCCACAAAATAAAGGAAGTCTGGGCTGTTTCTCCGGATTACCCTCTGAAGGAGAGCTGTCTACCAATCAGGAGGACCCATTATGGACTTTTGTGATTGACAAACTCCTATTGTGACGGAAACTCTGTATAGTTTTGGGTTTGTTACAAGATAGTTAGAGCTACCCTAATATTGGCCATTATCATTAGGAAACACACAGAATTGTGACAAAGAAAGGCAAGTTTGCAAATAGTGATAACATTGTGTTGTATAGATTATTATGAAGGTGTAAATCCCTTTCAGTGGGTAAAAATATGAGTGCAAGCCACCCTGGTGGGTGGATTACAAAGGGTCATGGGAGCCATCATGAAAGTCTGTAATGTTTATCATTTGTTTGTTTGCTTATTATTTTTCCTATGTGTCCACTTTCCGAAAAGGATTTTAGGTGGCTAAAGAGTTCATAATATTTGCTTTATTGTCATTATTATTTCTAGCTAAAAGCCTCTGCTTCATTTCTCTGCCTCTATACACTCTTATCTTCAGGTTGGTCTCTTTAAGCTTCGTTAGTTCAGGTCAAAGGGCAACAAACAAGGCCTGTGGGCTAAATTTGCCCTCTCCCTATCCCCATTTCTGTAAATAACATTTTATTGGAATAGAGCCACAATCATTTGTTTATGTATTAATATCATCAATGGCTGCTTTTGCACTACAATGGAAGAATTAAGTTGTGACAGAGACCTTATGGCCTGCAAAGCATAAAATATTTACCTTTTGGGCCTTTTTAGAGAAAAGTTGGTTCATCCCTGATTTGGGTCATTCCTAACCTAATCTCAACCCAAGCAGGGCACATGCCAATGGTCCCTGAATTTCTACACATCCCCTTCATTCATATATGACAGAACATTGAAGTCACTCTGGTTCCTGTCACCATGTTGTCACATTGCTGCACACCTATGTGTCCCCAAAGTCAAGTTCACTGCCAAACTCTCAGTTTCAGTGCCCCAAGGCTGAGTCTAGGTACGTTTACAAACCCTGAGTCTTAGCGCTTTTTAACCACTTTTCAAGTTATCTTCATCCTTGAAAGTCTTGAATTTCTACCCAGATTCCTCTCTTTGGTTTTGATTGGCTTGTGCTCCAATCCCCTACCCTGCAATTTCCAGAGCAGTAATGACAGCATCTGACACAATGACCTAACTTACTACGGGCCACAAAGTGCTTCATGTACATAATCTCATTCAATCCTGAGACAAAGGCTTAGAAGTACAAATTCTTAGCCACATTTATAGACTAGGAGACTAAGACCCTGAGACTTAAGCAATTTGCTCATGATCATTCAGCTATAGTGATGCCGCTGGTAATAACCTTGAGGGCAATGATAATTCAAATTTATTAAGAGCTGACTGTGTGCTCTGCTCTTAATATCTGCTAAGAGCTTTACTTACTGTGTTTTATCTAATTCTTCCAACAATTGTATAAGATAGGTCTTCATGTTACAAGTGAGGAAACTGAGGATTATATAAATTAAGTTCCTTGTGCAGGTCACAAACAGCTAATACATTACAGAGGTAGAACTTGAACTCAGATTTTTCTGACTTCTATCCCCCGTGTCTTTTCATTGGGTAGCAGGACAACATTTTGAAATGGTCACCAAAGTTTCCCTCCCACCCCCATACCCTTCGTTCCTTTACTCTGCTCCAGCAACTCTATTTCTTTGCTCATTTGGTCAGCCAGATCATATAACACTCATTACTTCAGGAAAGGATTATTATAGAAGAAAGTAAAGAAATATCTATGTTTAAGAAACTAAGGGTAAAAGCTGTAAGCTAGGATGCTGACATGGCTTGGCTATGTCCCCACCCAAATCTCATCTTGAATTGTAGCTCCCATAATTCCCATGTGTTGTGGGAGGGACCTGCTGGAAAATAATTGAATCATGAGGGCAGTTTCCCCCATACTGTTCTTGTGGTACTAAATAAGTCTCATGAGATCTAGTGGTTTTATAAGAGGTTTCCCCTTTTGCTTTGCTCTCATTGTCCTTTGTGCTGCTATGTAAGATGTACCTTTCGCCTTCCGCCTTCTGCCATGATTGTGAGGCCTCCCCAGTCACGTGGAACTGTGAGTCCATTAAACCTCTTTTCCTTTATAAACTGCCCAGTCTCCGGTATGTCTTTATTAGCAGCATGAAGACAGACTAATACAGATGGGTATTACATAAACCAGAGTAAAGCTTACTCCTCCCCAGAATGGGGATTAGTCTGAGGATGGGGAAAATGGGGTGAACCACAGCACAAGCAAAGGTCCCAGACTTATAGTTGTCTGTAAGGGCAGGCATGCTCCCTGTCTTTTCAGAAGCTGATTCTCCAGGAAGAACCAACTGGGAACCCCCAGACAGTCTTGAAGAATTAAAGAGTACAGCAACCCGTGCCTTCTTTTCTAGTCAGAATCCTGGGAAGGTGACAAGATTCTGGAGGAAATTAGCCCCAGAGACTATTCTATGTCCCATAATGGCTCAGGAGTGGCAAGTGCATGCAAGATGACAGAGAAGTGGCTAAGGGAGGGTTGACAATGGTGAACAAGGGGTGACATGTCTGCTTCCTTTCTAGGTGAGTAGTCAAAGACAGACCAGATGGGTACAAATATATCTCAGCAAGTTCTGGTAAGATGGATGATATGACTGAGGAGTGGATAAACTTCACATCTCCCAATGCCTCCTCTCATTAAAACAACCCTCTACAGGTTGACTCAGCTCTACGGAAAACAGGATGAACTGATCATACACTGGAATACGGATTTGAAATAAATATTAGATTATTATAGATAATATATAGATAATGTTACACTTCTCTCACATCTGAGTGTGTGGCCTGAGATTCTTGCCCACCACACCCACCCATTGTGTTACCTGTAAAAATAGATTTCGCTGTAAGCTCCTACAGCTCTCCATTCTCTCTAGGGGATAAGGTTTATACTTTGATACTGGGCATGTTCTCACCACAGGGAAAATACACAGCCTCACTAAGATGATTTTTTTGGTCTTTTCATCTACTTATAGAAAAGGCAGTCACTTGCAAATTTGTAGTTCCAAAGGATGAACAGAACATGGCACTGGTTCAATAATTATCTCCTTCCATTTTTTTTTAATAGAAGTAAGATGTTAAGACATTCAGTAGTGTCAACTATATGAGATCATTGAAAACATGCCCTAATTTAAAATTTATTCTGATTCTTCAATCTTTAACATTCATTTTCCATACATGAGTTGCATAAAAGCATCTAGAGTAGTGAAGAGACTTAATAAGTGAGTGGGACATGGTCATTAACAAAATCTAAGGACATTAAGATAATCTGGGTGAAGTCATTTTTCTTATTAATTTCCATCATTATATATCATTATAGCTTTTATGAACTATGCTCCTAAATCCCTTTTTCTACTTTAGCCTTGTTATAATGTTTTCCCACACTTTCCATTGTCTAGAATCACCGACCTCTTTCTCCTCAGGCTCTGTAATTTGCAATTATCAGAAAACGTGTACGCTGCAAGTATGTATGAGGTGAGATTACAATTTGTAGTGTCAGCATACCATAGGGCTGTTTCTTTTGTGTTTTCACTGGAGTTGCTTGCTGGTCTTAATATAATAAGCGCCTTATTATATTATACATAATTGTGCATATTTTATGTGTCAGATGCTTGGTAGATATTCTTTGCTTTGTTGTTATTATTATTTTTATTATTTTTTGAGATGAAGTCTTACTCTGTCACCTAAGCTGGAGTGCAATGGCTTGATCTCGGCTCACTAAAACCTCCACGTCCCGGGTTCAAGCGATTCTCCTGCCTCAGCCTCCCAAGTAGCTGGGACTACAGACATGCGCCACCATGCCCGGCTAATTTTTGTATTTTTAGTACAGACGAGGTTTCACTATGTTGGCCAGGCTGGTCTGGAACTCCTGACCTCAGATGATCCACCCACCTTGGCCTCCCAAAGTGCTGGGATTACAGGCATGAGCCACTGTGCCCGGCTCTGCTTTGCTATTTTACTAAGCAGCATCATGGTGCACCTAAGCCCAGCTAACATTAGGCAGGAAGATTACCTTTCTAATGTACTCTTCTGCAGACAGAATGCCCCTGGAACATGATCTGTTTTGACTTTCCATTTTAATTCTGATGAGGAGGGACTGATGAAAAGACAGGTGTGCTAGGATCTAATTTTTGGATGGATCCCTTCTAAATAGCCTATTTTGCTCTGAATAGGCTTTTTTGCTCTGAATCATCTTGCCAATCTCCCATTGACTGCAATAAGCAGGTACTCCTGAGAACTCCCTACTAAAATCAAGGCAACTGCTTAGCAGTCCTGGGATAGGAGACAGACTACTTGTGTATAATCCAAAAATGGAGTGTGTCTGTGGGGCATACAAGATAAGACTCAGGTTCTAAAGCCCAGTTACAGCTCTGTCATTTGCTGGGCCCACCAAATAAGAAAAACTTAATGTGCCACATGGTTAGACTTGGCCTGCTTTGGACCACTAGGTCCTGGTTTGTAGGGTTTCTGCTGAGAAATCTGCTGATAGTTGCATTGGTTCTCCTTTTAATATGACGTGTTTCTAGTTTCTTGCTGCTTTCAGAATTTTTTCTTTGTCTTTGATTTTTGGTAGTTTGATTAATATATGTCTTGGTGTACTCCTCTTTGGATTGATTTTTTTTTTTTTTTTTGAGACAGGATCTCACTCTGTCACCCAGGCTATGCAGTAGTGCTACCATAGCTCACTGCAGCCTCAACTCCTGGGCTCAAGTGATTCTCCTGCCTCAGCTTCTCGAGTAGCTGGAACTACAGGCATGTACCACCATGCCTAGCTAAGTTTTAAATTCTTTTTGTAGAGACCAGGTCTCACTACGTTGACCAGGCTGATCTTAAATTCTTGGCCTCAAGTGATCCTCCTACTTTGGCCCCCCAAAATGCTGGGATTACAGGTGTGAGTCACCATGACCAGCCTTTGGATTAAATTTGATCTGGAAATCCATATGCTCCCTGTATCTAAGTGTTGCTATCTATCCCCAGATTAGAAAAGTTTTCCACTATTATTATTTTTTAATAAACTTTTTTGTTGATACATAAGAGATGTATATATTTTGGGGGTGCATGTAATATTTTGATATATTCATATAATGTACAATGATCAAATCAGGGTAATTGGGATATCTATCATCTTAAACATTTAACTTTTCTTTATACTAGGAGCACTTGAATAATTCTCTTTTAGCTATTTTGAAATACACAATAGATTACTGTTAACTGTAGTCATTCTACTGATCTATAAAACACTAGGTCTTATTTATTCTTCTAACTGTATTTTTGTATCCATTAATCAACTTCTCTTTATCCCTCCCTCCCCTGCACCCTTCTCACCCACTGGTAACTATCAATGTACTCTCTGTCTTCCTGAGATCCAGTTTTTTAGCTCCCACATATGAATAAAAACATGCAATATTTGTTTTTCTGTGTCTGGCTTATTTCACTTAACATAATGACCTGGAGTTTTATCCATGTTGCTGCAAATAAAGGATTTATTTTTTATTGCTGAATAATATTCCACTGTGTATATATACTACATTCATTTCCTTTATCCATTCATCCATTGATGAACACTTAGGTTGATTCCATATTTTGGCTACTGTGAATAGTGCTGCAATAAACATGAGAGTGCAGATATCTCTTTGATATATTGATTTCCTTTATTTTGAATATATATCTAGTAGTGATATTGCTGGATAATATGGTAGTTCTATTTTTAGTTTTTTGAGGAACCTCCATATTGTGTTCCCTAGTAGCTGTACTAATTTACATTCCCACCAACAGTGATGGTATGAGGGTTCCTCTTTCTCAACATCCTCTCCAGCATTTGTTATTGCCTATCTTTTAATAAAAGTCATTTTAACTGCGGTGAGATGATATCTCATTGTAGTTCTGATTTGTATTTCTCTGGCGATTAGTGATGTTGAACATTTTTTATATACCTGTTGGTCATTTCTATGTCTTCTTTTGATAAATGTCTATTCAGATCTTTTGCCCACTTTTAATTGGATTATTCTTTTTTTTTCCTATTTAGCTGTTTGTGTTCCTTATATATAATTATTATTATTATTAATCCCTTGTCAGATGAATAGTTTGCAAATATTTTCTCCCATCTTATGAGTTGTCTTTTTACCTTGTTGATTGTTTCCTTTGCTGTGCAGAAGCTGTTAGCTTGATGTAATCTCATTTGTCAGCCATTATTTTTAAAGATATTCTATCTGGCCCCTTTTCCCTTTCTTCTCCTTCTGCAATTCCTATTATACAAAGGTTTGAGTATTGTCAAACTAACTATTGAACAAACTAACTATTGTTTGACTATTATTATTTTGTTAATTGTTTTCAGGGTGTTCTGTAGTGCCTTTGTCACTTCCTTCCTCTCTTGCTGTATTCTCCTATGATTTGTTAATATTTTGTAATGATATATTTTGATTCCTTTCTCTTTATCTTTTGTGTATCTACTAATAGTTTTTTTATTCCTTTCTCTTTATCTTTTGTGTATCTACTAATAGTTTTTCCTTTGTGGTTACCACGAGGCTTACATAAAACACCTTATAGTTATAATAGTTAATTTTAAGCTGATAACAACCTAAATTCAATTGTATACAAAATTCTACACTTTTAATTTTCCCTCCCTCCAAATTATATGTTATTGATGTAACACTTTACATATTGCATTTTCATTAACAAGTTGTAGCTGTAGTTATTTTTTAATACTTTTGTCTTTTAACTTTCATACTATAGTTAAAAGTGATTTATACACTACCATTACAGTATTAGAGTACTCTGAATTTAACTATGTAGTTCCTTTACCAGTGAGATTTATACTTTCATGTTTTCAGGTAGTTACTTAGCATCCTTTCATGTCAACTTGAAGAACTCCCTGTAGCATTTCTTCTAAGGTAGATATACTGGTAATGAACTCCCTCAGCTTTTGTTTGTCTAGGAGTATCTTTCCCTCTCTTTCATTTCTGAAGGACAGCTTTGCTGGGTATAGTATTCTTTTTTTGAGATGAGATCTCATTGTATTGCCCAGGCTGGTCTTAAACTCCTGGGTTCAAGTGATCCTGTAGCCGCAGCCTCCCAAATAGTTGAGACTACAGATGGGTGCCACTGCCCCTGGCTAACTATTCTTGGTTGGCAGTTCTTCCTAGCATTTTGAATATATCATCCACTCCTGGCCTGCAAGGTTTCTGATGAGCAATCCACTGATAGTTTTATAAGGCTTTTCTTGTATGTGACAAGTTGCTTTTCTCTTGCTGCTTTCAATATTTTATGTCTGTGTTTGGTTTTTGACAATTTGGTTATAATATATCTTAGAGTAGTCTTTGGATTGATTCTGCTTGAGATTCTTTGATTTGTATAAATCCGGATGTTCATATCCCTTCCAAGATTTAGGACATTTCAGCCATTATTCCTTTAAATAAGCTTTTTTCCCTTTTTTCCTTTTCTCCTTCTAATATTCCCATAATGCATATATTCATTCAATTGATGGTATCTCATAGGTCCTGTATGCTTCCTTTACTCTTTTTTATTCTTTTTACTCTGTGTTCCTCTAACTGGGTAATTTCAAATAGCCTATCTTTGCATTCATTGATTCTTCTGCATAATTGAGTCTGCTGTTGAAGTTATTAAAATGTTCAGTTTTGTCATTGTATTCTTTAGCTCTAGGATTTCTGTTTGGTTCTTTTTATGGTTCTCCTCTCTTTTCCTTTCCTTTCCTTTCCTTTCCTTTCCTTTCCTTTCCTTTCCTTTCCTCTCCTCTCCTCTCCTGTCCTCTCCTCTCCTGTCCTCTCCTCTCCTCTCCTCTCCTCTCGTCTCCTCCCCTCTCCTCTCCTCTCCTCTTCTCTCCTCTCCTCTCCTTTCCTCTCTCTCTCTTTCTTTCCTTCCTTCCTTCCTTCCTCCTTCCTTCCTTTCTTTTCTTTTCTTTTCTTTTCTTTCTTTTCTTTCTTCTTTTTCCCTTCCCTTCCCTTCCCTTCCCTTCCTTTCCCTTTTCCTTTCTTTTCTCTTTTCTTTTTTTGAAACAGGGTCTGGCTATGTTGCCCAGGCTACAGTGCAGTGGTGTGATCTTGGCTCACTGTAACCTCTGCCTCCTGGGCTCAAGTCATCCTCCCACTTCAGCCTCCCAAGTTGCTGGGACTATGGGTGCAGGCCACCACATCTGGCTAATTTTTGTAGAGACAGGGTTTTGCCATGTTGGCCAGGCTGGTCTTGAACTCTTGGGCTCAAGCCATCTGCCCGCCTTGGCCTCCTAAAGTGCTGGAATTACAAGCGTAAATCACCGCACCTGACCTTTATGTCTTTATTAAACTGTTTATTTTGTTTATGTATTGCTTTTTGTTTTTGCTTAGTGGTCTGTGTTCTCTTGTATCCCACTGAGCTTCATTAAGGTGATTATTTTGTATTATTTTTCATGTAATTTATATATCTCAAATGATATATCTTAGGGGCTGCTTATTGAAGCCTCAATAGTTTCCTTTTGTGGTATCATGTTTGCTTGATTCTTCATGATTCATGTAGTCTTGAGTTAGTGTCTGTGCATTTGAGGGGGCAAACATCTCTTTCAGTCGTTTTTTTGTTGTTGTTGTTTTGCTTTGTTTTCTTTTCTTTTTTTGAGACGGAGTCTTGCTCTGTTGCCTAGGCTGGAGTCCAGTGGTATGATCTCGGCTCATTACAACCTCTGCCTCCTGGGTTCAAGCGATTCTACCACCTCAGCCTCTGGCGTAGCTGGGACTACAGGCACACAACACCACAGCAGGCTATTTTCTTTTTTCTTTTTTTAAATTTTTTTTGTATTTTTAGTAGAGACTGGGTGTCACCATGTTGACCAGCTAATCTCAAACTCCTAACCTCAAGTCATCCACATGCCTTGGCCTCCCAAAGTACTGGGATTATAAACGTGAGTCACTGCACCAGGCCCTCTTCCAGTCTTTGTAGGCTGGTCTTTATAGACTGGTTTCAGCAGGTAAAGACCTTCTCTTGTTGATTGATGAGATTGCCTCTGCAATTGCAGTGGAGCTAGATCATGTGACTACTGCTATATTTGCAATGGGGTCTGCTAGATTTCCAGTTTTTACAGACTGGTCTTTATAGACTGGTTTCAGCAGGTAAAAGCCTTCTCTTGTTGACTGATGAGATTGCCTCTGCAATTATAGTAGGGCTAGATCATGTGACTACTGCTAAATCTACAATGGGGTCTTACAATGGGGGGTAGGCCTGTTTCCAGAGCCTTGGGAGAGCATGGATCCTATCTCATCTCTGAGCAGACTGGAATGCTTCTAGGATCTTCATTAATTGGGCTGATGCTGGGACAAGGTTCTACAGATCATGGGCCTGTTACTAGGTACACAGATCATTGTGGCTTCCACCAGATCCCTGGGAGGGTTATTGCTGGACCATTGGGTGGGTTTCTGAGTAAGCATAACTGGTCCTGGACTGTGATTGCGAGAGGCTGGAAATGAGTCACAGGGCTACTTCAGGGTCCACAGTCAAGATCAAGATCCACAGGCCTGCTTCTGAGAACACAGATGGACATGCCTCCTCATGGTTTCCTGGGTGGGAAGGACTGTGGCTGTGCAGGGCTGGAGCTGGATCACAGTGTTGCTTTAAGATCTGTAGTTGGATCAAGGCTGGCAGGCCTGCCTGTGGTGGCACAAATGGGCATGCCACTCTGCAGGTCCCTAGGTGGAGTCAGGGAGGCAGGACTGCTCCTGAATACCAGATGAGAGTGGCTGGAATTGAGTTTCAGGGCTGTTTCAGGATCTGCAGTTGGATCAAGGTTGGTAAGTCTGCCTCTAGGGCACAGAGGAGCCTGTCTCCTGGGTCCCTGGGCAGGCAGGACCACTCCCTGACCATGGCTGAGAGGAGCTAGAGCCAGGTTATGGGGCCACTTCAGGATCCACATTCAGATGGAGGTCAGTAGGCCTGCCTGAGGGGACACAAATGAATATATATCCCAGAGGGTCCCTGCATGGGCATGACTGCTCCTGGATTATGGCTGAGAGAGGCTGGAGCTGAATTATGGGGCTGTTTCAAAATCTGTGGAACTAAGTTCATTAGGCCTACCTCTGGGGGTATGAACTGGCCTGTTTCCCAGCAGGTCCCAGGACAGGTGGGACTGCTCACAGACAATGGCTGAGAGAGGCTGGAGCTTGGTCACAAGCCACTTCAGGGTCCACAACTGGGGCCAAGGTCAGCAGATCTGTTACCCAAGGCCTAGGTAGGTATGACTCTTCCCGGGTCCCTTAATGGATAATGCCAGTAGTAGGACCAAGGCCAAACCGGGCTGTAGCCAACTCCATGGGGGGATGTGGTTGTTTCTGGGTCTGTATTTGGGATCATAGTCAGTGAGTCTGCCACCAAGGCCTGGGTGTGTCTGCCTTCTCAAAATGGCCTTCCTCAGTCTTAGGCTCCACCAGGGTTTAGTGACCTATTTGGATTCCAAAGCTCCCACAAAGCCACTTTTGTCCATAGGTGGCTGCCAAATTATAGTTGCTGTGGGGGATACCAGTGGGGGACCTCATTTTGCTACCTTGTTAATGCCACTCCCCTATCATTTATTCTTATTTCTTATTACAGTTACTTTCTTATTGAAAGAACACTACTGCTACCCAGGAAAGCTCTCCAATTCCCAGGGTATTAGTATAGAAGGTCTGACAGATGTGAGCAACCCTCTGTAGATAAATAGCCATAGCTATAACACTGCTCATCAATTAGATCAGCATGAATAATCAACATAAGTAGTGGGAGAAGGCAGATGGAGGAATAGTTAGCTGCCCTATTACAGATGTTGGGAGAAAGGGGAATTAGTCTCCAGTTTGACCACTGTACCTTCTTATTATAGGATGGGCAATTTTCCACTTCAACTGTTTTGATAGAAAAGGATAAGATCAAGTTGTTTATATGCTTGACTCTTCAATGTTAGCATCTGGTACTGAGGAAGTGGGAGAAGGGGAGGAAGGGACTCAGCATTCTCAGAGTCTGCTGCCCTGGCGCTAAAACTGGGACTAACTTTAGGGAGTCAAAAACCATTCTAATATTGTACGCAGAACTTTGTATACACGTGGGTTTTTCTGGATGGGGGAAAAGTCTATGGCATTTATCAGGTTCCCAATTGCATCTCTAATCCAAAAAGTCTAGTGAACCCATTCTAACAGGAGCCAGTAGATTTATATTGCTGCCTTGAAGGACCAAATTTTGAGGTGGTGATTCAGGACAGCCACGTAGGCAATGGATTTTTTTAATATCTGCAGGTTGGAAAGTGAGTGTCCATCAAGAAGGTCTGGGGTTTCTAGAGTCAAAGGAAAGATCTATTTTACAACTCCCTTCTCATGCATAAACCTGCCCTTCCACTTCGCATTGATGGCTACTCTTTACCACCATCAATAATACCCCTTAACACACCATCCATCTCCACCAAACATTCCTACCAAATACTAACCTCGCCAACAGCCTTGTCCAGTCATAAATATAGGGAAATCAATTAGAATTCTTCTCCTTGAGGGCAAGAATCATGCCTATGTATCTATACATGCTCATTGCCTTATATGATGTCTGTTAATCCTCAATAATTCCTTGTTGAAGTCAAACGAATTTAATTGTGCTGGCTAGCCATGGGAGTGGGAAGGCAAGCCACAATTCATAATGTTTCTATGGGCAATAATACTCCTTACTTTTTAAAAATAAAATTTTGGAGACTGCTTTCAGTTAATTAGTCTAATTGTGAAAAGAAAATTATCCTTAGATACTTTTAAAGAAGAAAGATATGGTAATTTGTAAGGGGCATGGATTCTTCAAAGATTTTCATCCTCAAACACCATTATACAGTCTGAGTTAGAGTTAACAACTTAGAAGACCATGAAGTGAACAGAACTCATCTAATTTCGGTGCAGCAATTATAGCTTTTTTGAGACTACATGAAAAAACCAAAATGTTGTTAGTATATCAGTAAATTGGTCTCTGCGAAACTCTTTCATTTTCTCAAGAAAAAATAATTTTCTATAATAGAGTAACCAAATGATAAGAAAAATAATCCACCAAGAAACACAAATGGATCTGGGAACAAAAAATGATCCATGAACACATGCTGCAATGGGGGAAAAGGAACAAAACAAGACTACACCACTAAAGCAAGCAAATGGATGCCGATTTTTAAAGAGAGAATTTTATAGTGTTATCAAAATGATGAGTGTTTTTCCAAATTTCCTTAGTGGCTAAGAAAATGGGATTTTTTTTATTATACAGAAAGGGAATTTGTCTTGTGTAAGATATAGACCTTAAAACATATATCAGCTGAGGAGCCCAGTAAAAAGGGGATTTTCTACAAGAGTTAAATGTTTAGGTTAGTACACACTATGGCAGACAGATGACTAAACTTATGGGAAGGCACAGGAATATTTTGTAATGTGTGATCATTTTCATTAGAAGGACATACATTATTTTAACATTGTGGTTTAGTGAGAGTGAAAAGGTTGTGAGCCAGATAGTTTCTGTTGCAACTACTCAACTCTGTTGTAGCAGGAAAGCAGACATAGATAAAACACAAATGAGCAAACATGGCTAAACCCACTAAAATACTTATGGATACTAAAATCTGAATTTTATATGATTTCCATGTGTCACAAAATACATTTTTCAACTTTTAAAAAATGGTTTAAAAAACCTACCTTTCTTAGCTGATGGACTTTGCAAAGACACATGGCAGGCTGGATTTGAACTTGGAGCTGTTTGCCATCCTCTCTTTTAACTGGCTTATTTTATTACATGTAAAGTTCTATAGAGAGTGCTTTGTTTACAGATATGCCATTTTCTTCTATAAGCATTAAACCAGAAAGAAAATATCTTTCTTGGAAATAATCTTTCTAAATATCCCTGGAACAATTGCTAGGAAATGATCACACTTTCAGATAGGTTTTTCTCTGTCACTGTCCTGCAGCAGGCAATTAAGTCACAGCCAACCTAAACACAGATATTTTATTTCTTCTATCATCCTCCAGGCACAAAAATCAATAGGCCTAATCACAGAGGTGCGCACCTAGGGGAAAACAAAATGTCTATGCAACTTCTGCCATCAAGCCCAAACATGGCATTCCAGAAGGCTCAGAGCCTATATAGATGAGGTATGCCCCTGCTGACACCCACACGCATCTCAAGAGAGAAGTTATTCCAAATGAACACTGCAGCTCCTTACCAAGGGCTCTTACATACAGATTCTTTCCGTATTCTGGCTCCCCTTGTCCATAGAAAGATTGGAGACGTTCCCAGGTCTTGTTCCTGATGCATAGTGAATATGTCACAAGTCTCAGTGTCTGCTCCCGTGTAAGACCATTCTTTGGAGATCTGGATGCCCCAGGAGTACAAGTATGACTTTTCTAGCCATCTGGGAAGACTCCATTAAGCCCAGACTGAAGAAGAGTGACTGTCTTAGTCTGTTTGAGCTGCTACAACAAAATACCTTAGACTGAATAATTTATAAATAATTGAAATGTATTTCTCACAGTTCTGGAGGCAGTGAAGTCCAAGATCTTCCAGAAGATTTGGTGTTTGGTAAAGGCCTCATTCCTCAAAGACAGTACTTTGTCACTGTGTCTTTACATGGGAGAAGGAGCAAGGCAATTCTCTTCAAATTTTTATAAGGATACTAATCCCATTCATGATGCAGAGACCTTGTGACTTAATCACTTTCCTAAAGGCCTCACCTATTAATACAATCACATTAGGTATTAGGTTGCAACATATAAATTTTGAGGGGACACTAACATTCAGACCATAGCAGTGACCAACCATTCCAGAGTTTCCCTGGGACATGGGCCTTTTAAATGCTAAAACTGAGATGGTTGCTTACACTAAATGTAAGTGCCTTCTCTTTCTATTTCTCTTTTTGCTTCTCTCCCAGTTCTTCCAAGACTGCTTGACCCTCCAGAACCTCTTTGTGAAGCAAAAGCTGAACTAGGCTTGAGAAAGAGACTTTCTCTGAAAGACCCCAGAAATACTCCACTTAATGCCTTTTCCAAAGTACAGATTTATTAGGTTGGTGCGAAAATAATTGAAATTTTTGCCATCACTTTCAATGGCAAAAACAGCAATTACTTTCGCACCAACCTAACACTTTCTGTAATGAGTAAGCATAAATGTTAGGAAATCCCCTCTTGAGTGAAAAGAGTTCTGGTAACCTTAGCTTTGGCTTCAATCTTGGTTGAAAATACGAGTTTATAAAAGACAAATGTCATGTCTCCTTATTCGTCAACACTCCTATAGCATGAATGGATACATTCACACGATAGGTCCAGCTTCTTCATTTGAAAAACTTCTAAAGATCTCTTTTCCCCTAAATTCACTAAGGAAGTATAACTCCAGTGGGCTTCTAAGGGGATTCTTGACCAATAGTTTTAACATAACACAAAATACATTTTCTGGTGCTCCATTAAGAATATCACATAACAAACTACTTACATCTACAATAAAACTAAACCAATAAACCACGTGTATTTTGTAAACTTTTAGCTTTGACCTAATTATCCTATTGCCATAGTTGATAATCTCAAAATTCAGTAATGAAGAACTTAGTCAAATATGAAGTATCAGTGAACTGTGTTTGTATATCCATGGGATTATGTATATAAAATTACTCATCACTTACGCTGAATTCAGGTATTGTGTTTTGATCTCCCTGATTATGAAAAATCAATGTGTTAGTAATTCTGGAAGGAAAAAATGAACCTTTGGATATAGGAGTCATAAAAATGTTAAACTGAGGCATTTGTGCCTTCAATGTTAACAGAGAGTGGACAATTAGGAGTTTTGTGTTTATGGAGCATGTGTTTTGATATTACAGGTCAGTGTCAGCAGCATTTTCAATCGTGTGGATGTGTTGGCTTGTGTTTCTGTCCTAAATTGTCCCACAGGAGGCTCTTCCTCTGCTAGTTGAGACCTCAGAGCTATGTAGCAGCCTTCAAGGCAGAACAGGACACAGGTGAATGAGTCACCCACCTGACCAGATCAATGACCCGCTCTCTGGGTGCAGCGCTGACCGGTTCATCATTAATCATTACAATCTGATCTCCCGGGATCAGCTTGCCTTCAGAGGGGCCACCTGGAGATAAATGAGAATGAAGCACAGGTGAGAAGACCATTGGCAACCTATCCCAAGCCCCCTCTCCTGATCATGATTCACTGTGAGCAAATGGTGCTATCAGCAGAACCGAAACCCAACCACACTTGGGTATTCTTTGGACAATTCTGAGGCCCAGGCTGTACCCTGACCAATTAAATCAGAATCTTTCAGGATGGGACCCAGGCATCCACATTTTTCTAAAACTTTACAAGCAAGGTCGAGACTCAGCCTAGCAGCACTTCTCACACTTTATGGTGGATCACCTGGGGATCTTGTTACCATGCAGGGGTGCAGGGTGAGATAATGCATTTCTCACAAGCTCCCAGGTGCTGCTGATGCTGCTGGTCAACAGGCCATTTTGTGTGTGTATGTGTGGTGAGGCCCCTAGAAGGAGCTATTCTCTCAACAGGTAGCCAATCAGTTGTGTTGATACCCTGTGGCCAAAGCTGCAACAATTGCGCACAGCTGGATTCAAACAAAGGTGCATTTATGTACTTATTACAAGTAGGGAGACAGCATACTGTGGAGAATCGTAAGATATCTCAGTAAGAGGGTGTTCAGATGTGAGGGTGATCTGGCTGTGACATCTGTCACCCCACTGATTGCCAGGGTTGATTCAGCTGATCTGGTTGGCTAGGCGGGTGTCCCCTTCCTCCCTCACAGCTCCATGTGCATCCCTCCAGCAACCCTCTCACCTCATCCTGCTGAGCAGCTGGGACTGTGGGCACACACCACCACACCCGGCTAATTTTGTTTGTCTGTTTATTTATTTATTTAGAGATGGAGTCTCGCTCTGTCGCCCAGGCTGGAGTGCAGTGGCGCGATTTTGGCTCACTGCAACCTCCGCCTCCCGGATTCACGCCATTCTCCTGCCTCAGCCTCCCGAGTAGCTGGGACTACGGGCGCCTGCCACTACACCCGGCTAATTATTTGCATGTTTAGTAGAGATGGGGTTTCACCGTGTTAGCCAGGATGTTCTCGATCCCCTGACCTCGTGATCTGCCCGCCTCGGCCTCCCAAAGTGCTGGGATTACAGGCGTCAGCCAGGGCGCCCGGCCTTGTTTATTTGTTGTAGAGACAAGATCTCACTGTATTGCCCAGGCTGGTCTCAAACTCCTGGGCTCAAGCAATCCTCCCACCTCAGCCTCTCAAAGTGCTGGGGTTACAGGGATGAGCCACTGTGCCTGGCCCTTTTCTCTTTCCGTTGTTTCCAAGAAGGGAGAAGGAAACTAATATTTGTTGAGCATTTATTATGCACCAGGCAATGGGTTAAATTCTTGGCCTAGTAACTTCACTGAATACTATCATCCCTTCCATATTATGAGATAATTGAGGCTCACACAGGTTAAATAATTGACGTGAAGGAAGGACTAGATCTTAGCTTGGACTCTTCCAAATTCAGAATGGCGAATGTCCCTTTTGAACTTTTTTCTATAATTCAGAACCTAGTCACTGCCAGGTTTCTTAACACATAAACTTAAAACCACATCTGTGTAAAGCATACATTTGTATTTAAGTAAGACCTAAAATCAATTACCTGAATTATGCTCTAGACACATGCAATTACCTCCCAAATATTGATATGGTAGCATATGGTACTATAATTTTAACTATATTTCCACAGGTCTGACGCTGGGTGATAGCTGCAGCTGAAATGCTATCTTTCAAATATTATTGCTATTACTTCATTTAGTAATTGAAATGAACACTTCATACCCAGAACATGGAACTGAAAGTAATTCAGTGTTTCTCTCCCCACCCAGACACTAGGCATATGTGTCATTCAAGCTGTAGCATAAATTCGTCTTCCTTCTGGGAAGTAAGAGAGTAGGGGAACCTTAACATGTCCTCCTATTACTGATAGAAAATATTCATTTTACAGATGTGGGATTCAGTGTTTGCACGCATAAGGAATTCAGAAAAACCACTTGGGAAACATAATAAGTATTAAATTATGTGCAATAATCACTCAAATTCAGTCAAACAAATGGTTAGCAATCAAATGCTGATCAAATACAGAAAAATTTTGAAAGTAACTGAAGGACGAATGTTAACTATTCTAATAAGAAAATCACTCTCAGATTAACATACTCTTACATTTGACCTATGCTTTCTGATTAAAGGAAACTACTCTTGTCTAATCAAGCAACTTTAATCAAGAATGCTGGAGAAGCAACACACTGTCCCATCCAAAATACGAAACAGTGGCACACTTCAAGAGAACTGTCTCATAGCCTTTACTTTGAAGTCTGGATCGCCTATTATAGAAAATCTAGTCACACACTGAAATCACCTGGGACTTCTGTAGAGTCATTTTTATGACTGACACAGCTTGTTTGACCAGCATTTTCACTCATAAAAATAACTGGAAATAGTACTCTTTGACCTTTGTTTTTACTTTTTTTCTACTCATCTCAAAATTGTGTAACAGTAGGTATTAGTGTCTTTGAAGCTAAGGAGAATTGAGGGCAAGGAAGGAGAGAGGTTGTAGAAACAGTGAGATGATACCAAAAAACAAAAAATAAGACTTGAATCTTCATTCAGCTCCTGGGAAGACACATACTTTGGAGAATCTCATAATCAGAGATGTTAGATTATCCCAGTGTTATAAAACAGCATGCTGAATACTATTCCATTTAGGAAAAAATGTGTGTACACATACCTCTATATATGTATTATGTATGTATAAAATACATTATCTGATAGGTAATACATATGTGTGTTTGTGTATGCATGGAATTATATCTACTACGCATATTATCTCCGTCTACATCAATAATGGCTATCTCTTGGTACTAGGAATTCAGGTGATTTTTTTTACTTTCTCCTCTATACTATCTACATTGTTTCTATTTTTTTTTTTTTTACAAAGCATGTTATCATACGAAGCAACAAATCTGTTTTGAGAATTCTCAGTTGTATCAAGCTCAACAATCCTATACAGAGAACTAAAATATGATCTATATTTAGTGAAATAAAAAAGTTTAGCAGATAGCACAAGTCTAAAGTGGTTATTTGTGATGTTTGCCCTGGGGCATATTATGTCAAAATAATGAAAAGTGAAACATTAAACCAAATTTTAAAATCTATACCAGGACACTACTTGACTTTTGTTTCCCTTAATTGAGACACTCAACTGGCCAAACATTTTAGAGTTAAATAACAATAACAATAAAAATAAACATCTACAGAATGACCAGGATGTGCCTGGCACTCTTCTAATTTATTGCATTCTCTCCATAGCCCTACAACATAGATACTACACTGATCCCCATTATACAGAAGACGTAGAGAAGTTACATCAAACTGAAATGCAGGGAATTTAACATGGAAACTAAAAAGTCTAAAAAGGGGCAGAGGTAGGAGTCAGATTCAGGCAGTCTGATGCCAGAGTCTGTGCTCCTAAGTGTAGTACTTTACTGCTGAATCCTGTTACTGATTTGCAAAATCCTGAGAAGAAAGGGCATGGAAGATAATTTCCTTTTTTACTGAAAATAAATCCAATATGAGTCCACTACAGTAAGCATATAAATACATATATAATAAATAATAAAAGCACATTGTTTCTGGAAAGGCAAAGGCAGCCCACATCAGGCGATTGCATCATAGTCCATTGTATTCAGCTGTGTTGACAGTGGAACATCTGTATACTCTAATATGAATGATTGCGGGAAAGTACGTTAATTATCTAATCATATTGTAGAATTTTAAAGATTTGACACATACTGTATTAGTCAGCATTTGCTGGATAACAAATCACCCCCAAGCTCAATAGGTGTCCAATGATCATTTCTTCTCATGCTTATGGGTCTTTAGGATAACCACAGGCTGGCTGATTTCAGCCAGGCTTAGCTGGACAGTTCTGTACCAAACTGCAGATGAGGCTGTACTTGGCTCCCCCACTGCAGGCTTGCTGCCTCATGTGTTCATTATGGGGCTCAGATGGAAGAGGTCACAGCTACCTGGGGAAAACTCTCTGTCTTTTGTTTTTGTTTTTGTTTTGAGACAGGGTTTCACTCTGTTGCTCAGGCTGGAGTGCAGTAGCGCAATCTCAGCTCACTGCAACCTCCCCTTCCTGGGTTCAAGCGATTCTCATGCCTCAGCCTCCCGAGTAGCTGGGACTGCAGGCATGCACCACCACACCTGGCTAATTTTTTGTCTTTTTAGTAGAGATGGGATTTTGCCATGTTGGTCAGGCTGGTCTCGAACTCCTGGCTTCAAGTGACCCACCAGCCTTGGCCTCTCAAAGTGCTGGGATTACAGGTGAGCCACTGCACCCAGCCAAAAACTCTCTTCTTATAGCCATGGCAGAAGCTCAGGAAACAGGCTCAATTGCACAAGCATGTCTCAAGCTTATGTCATCTTTGTTAATATGCCATTGGCCAATGTCAATCACCTGGTCCAGCCCAACAGCAATGGAGTATGGATTTCCCTTTATTCTGCCTCTAATGAGAAGGGAGGGAAGTGCATACTTGTGAGATAATCCAACTACCCCAGTGACTAAATCCTACTGTAACCACTTCCTCCTTTTTTTCCACTAAGGAATTCATCATGGGCTTACCGTAATACAGTACAGTGCCTGCCTCTTATTGTCTGCATTCATAAGTTAAGAAGTGGGTCATTTCCATGGTTATAGATGATGGCTCAGTATTTTCCTGAGTCAGGTGATAATGATGGATTTGGCAGTTTAAAACCTAGTTTAAGGAGGCATTTCTGTTCCTCTGGTGAAGTGACTCTATCCAGGTTTTGGAAAAACATATCCAGCTTTCACAGTCTGGACACTTATGAAACTGAACAGTAGTTATTCTGGCAGGGTGTGGCAGACAGTCTCAGGAAACCAAGAACCGGGATTGGGTGCTTACCTGGTGTTACTGAGCGAACGACCACTGGTTTTTCACTCCCTGCCACAAAACCAAATCCCAGCACTGGGTCCCTTCTCATCTCCACCTTCCGAGGAGCCGGAGGGATGATTTGGCAGCTCTCTAACCGAGGGTCGTCAAAAGGGATTGCCTGTGTCATGTGACTGTGGAGAAAGCACATACAAGAGAAACAAGGCATCAATGTATGTCTTAGGCATTGGCCTGGCAATCATATTCTCTTTAATTTCAAAACCTATTTTTTGTTAGAGAGTGAGAAAGATCTGGGGAGACCCATAGTCATGCTTCTTTCATGGCTCACTTGGGCCACTTTTGCTTCAGGCTTTTGCATTGGCTGTTCCTCCAACCCGGAAAGCCTGTCCTGCAGATATGCATATGGCCCAGCCTCACCTCACTCAAGCTTGTGCTCACATATGACCTTGAAGAGGACTGTCCTGGCCATACATTTTAAAAATGCAACCCCGCTCCCCAACATGCCTGATCCCCTTTACGCCCTTCTACTTCTTTTTTCCCCACAGCACTAATCACGTGCTAACGTGCCGTAGAATGCAGTTGGCTCTTGAACAATACAGGTTTGAGCTGCACAGGTCCACTTATACATAGATGTTCTTCCTCCTCTGCCACCCCTGAGACAGCAAGACCATCCCCTGTTCTTCCTTCCCCTTCTTAACTTACTCAATGTGAAGACGATGAGGATGGAGACCTTTATGATGATCTACTTCTACTTAATGATTAATACATGTATTTTCTCTTCCTTACGGCTTTCTTAATAACATTTTGTTTTCTCTAACTTTATTGTAAGAATACAGTATATGAGTATAATGCATATAACATACAAAATATGTGTTAATCAACTGTTATGTTATCGGTAAGACTTCTGGTCAACAGTATGCTATCAGTAATTGAGTTTTGAGGGCATCCAAAGTGATATGTGGATTTTTGACTGCATGTGGGGTTGGTGCCCCAAGCCCCATGTTGTTCAAGGGTCAACTGTATACTTAATTTTATGGTTATTTTTGTTGTTTTGCTCTATACACTAGAACAAACACTCTATGAGGGCAAGGAACTTGGTTTTATTCACTGATTTATCTCAGGTTCCTAGAAGAGTATCTGGCACATAGTATATTCTCATTAATACTTGGATTAATAAGTAGAGAAAAAGATTTCTTTGTGAAAAGCTATTTAGTTATAACTGATATGCTGAGAAATAACCTCAGAGGGTTTTAGACATTTAGAAGGTAATACCTATGGCTTCTTGCCCCAGCAAAATTGAAGTGGATTATTTTGGTGGTGACACACCATCCTGTTTCCAAATACATCTCCATTTCCAAAGAAGCTGAGAACTTAGCTCTTGGCATTTGTTCTCCGGGAAGATTTTCAAGTGGTTCAAATGAATCTTTTCATTAACACCTAAACTTCAGAAGTCTTATCAATAATCCCAACTTGAAATTTGTATAGCATTCAAAAATTTTCAAAATACTTCCACAAATATCTAATTTGATACACAAATTGAGAATGAGAGGGCAGAACTGGTATTATTTTGTGGATTTTACCAATAAGAAAACTGAGATCAAAATACTAGTTTATTGTCACTAAGAGCCCATGGCTGGTATGCCAGAGGGTTGGGTCAAAGATTCACTCCCCTGACTCTTAATGAAGTCTTCACTCATGCACATTGTTCAAGGCAGCCTTCTTTTGGGGAAAAGTTATTAGTCTGAATAATAGAAATCTCCTTAATGTAATGTAAGCTAAGATTATTTCAATGACACGGGTTTAATTCAAATTTCTCTCTATATAATCTTCTTCAATAAGTAAAAGAAGATCATTTAAAAATATCTTGGAAGATGCTACTCTATATGCCATCTGGACAACATATTGTTCAATGTAATAAAGATAGCAAAGAAGGAATCCTGTTGTCTTTCTGTGTAATTAATAAGAATGAGGTAAGATCAATGAAAACCTCCTAAGATCTGTCCTTTAGGTATATATCACTATCTAGGAAAACAAACATTTAAAATCCATTTTAAATAGAAAGGAAGTGTCTTTTCGACTTAGCTTCTCGGAAGGTGGGATGGTAGGAAAAAGAGAAGTGTTAGTTGAGAACTAACATGTTGTGCACCATGTGCTAACACTCATCTGTTACCTTATTTCATTCTTAAAATTCCTCTATGATGGAGGCAGTTTTACCCTACTCATTCCTTCTTTGCAAATGCCAAGATAGGAAAAATAACTTGGCCAAGGTCACGCTCTTCTCAGGTGTAAGCCAGGTGTAATCCATACCAGGTCTTCTGATTTGAAGTGTGGGGCACATTAGATAATTTGCAGAAACAGTGCAAAATGAAAATGTGGAGCCTTTCATTCAAACATGACTAATTTCAAGACAGCAGAACATTAAACCCAGTCCAGGGTCCTGTGTCACTGCTTGGGTCACACATCCATGATGCTGGCCCCGGTAGTGTGCTATCCCCAGTGTCCTACCACCATTCTATTAATAGAAAAGTCCAGGCTGAGATTGGTGGCATTATAGGGTAGGTTCAGGTGTTTTTCTGGACCCATAGATTAGACACGGCTACCATGATATGGTATATGCTTGAGATGATGAAGAGAGGTGGGCAGAACTCAGGTGGGCAGGAGATCAGATGGAGAGGCCTGGATGTCAGAGGACAGAATTCTAGACCCTGAGTGAGCCAGCAAAACCAATGCAGAGTGAGCCCCAGTGACCAGGGTAGGAGCCTCAGACAAGGCCCCAGGCTGGGAGGCACTAAGACACAGGGAAGAAGTGAGGAGGCCAGGGCTAGAACCCAGGACACTAGTAGGACCTCTGATACTCCCACAGTGGGCCCCAAAGGGTGGGAACTTGACGTTCAGACACTGATCCCTCCTGGACCTGAAACAGGCATGGCTGGGTATGCCTGTGGGAGAATGGGGCCACCTAGGCATGGTGGACACTTTGGTTCTCTGGTCTCCTCTGTAAGAAAGCACCATCTTAGAGTAAGACATTTTTGAGCCACATCTGAAAACAATTCTGTCCTTTTATCTCCAGATGAAAGAAGGGACGGAAAGAGAAAGGAAGGGAGGGAGGAAGGAAGAATGAAAGGGAGAGAGGGAAGAAGGAAAATTCACATTTTTGGAAACTGGCCCTGAATTCTGTGTCTTCACCATTTTCCACAGCAGACATAAAATTGAGCAAGGTAAAGCTTGCTGAAGCTGGGTGACTTGCTAATGGTCACGTGTGTTTTAGAAACGAGGTTGGCGCAACTCTTGATTCCAAGCATAGAGAGGCACTGAGGAAGGTTTTTCCTTCTGCTATTGCTAGCTCTGTGAAAAGCTTAAGGCAGTGATTCCCAAACTTTGCTGCACATTAGAATCACTCAGGGAGCATTTCAAAACTCCTAATGCCCGGGTTACACTCCAGACCAACGGTATCAGAATATCTGGGATGCAAACCAGTATCAATTTTAAAAACATCTGCAGGTGATTCCCAAGTCCAGCAAAGTTTGAGAACCACTCTCCTGCCTAGAGAAGGGTGGGTTTTAGTACGCCATCCAGACAATAGGAAACGAGGACACAAATGATGTCCCTGATTATCTCCTCTAGCAACCATTGTGAATGTATATTAAAATATTTAAAACTTCTGGAGCTTGATTACCCTCTTCCCACCACAGGAACAAGTAATAGTATCTAATGCATCATTCATTCAATAACCATCATGTTATTCTTTTATTGATACCTGACATTTATTAAACATTAATTTCATGCTAAGCATTGTTTGTTCTAAATGCTTTCCATATGTTAGTTCATTTAATTCTCCAAAACAACTCCACAATGCACTCATTTGTTCATTTAGTCAATTTGTAAAACGCCCACTAGATTCTCAGTTCTGGGATTGCACTCTGGGAAAGAAAGCAGACAAAAAAAGAAAGTGTTCACGCTAGTGTTCAGAGACAAAGAAGAAACTAATACATTAGTAAAATAGATGGAAGAGCAAGTCATTATAAACACTAGGGAGAAAAATAAGGCAGGGAGGAAGGATAGAGAGCTGAGTGGGTGGAGTGGGTGGGTGAAGGTGCTGCAATGATCAGCAGGGGTCAGGAAACATTTCAGGGGGAGCACTTCCAACAGAGGGACCATGAAGCATAAAGGTTCTGAGGCATAACGTGCCTGATGTGAGCCTGCCCAGGAACAATCCGAAGGCTAGTGGCGCAGATAAGGATGTGGGGTTGGAGGCAGGGTGGTGAGGAGTAAAGAAGTGGTGGGAAGGAGGGGCACAGATCACACAGGCTCTTGGAAAGACTTTGTCTTTTGTTCTGAGTGGAAAAAGTAGACATGTGATCCAGCTGCCCTGCTGATGACAGGAGAGGGTACTGGTAGAAGCATTTCAGGGGCCGTTACATCAACCCCTGATGGTGGTGCCTTGGACCAGGGTGAGAGCGGCAGAAGCCGCAAAAATTGTTGTGCTTTTAATATATTTGGAGGCCACCCTGATAGACCAGGGGTGGGACTTCTACTCTGGAACCATTTTCCTGCACACGCCAGACGTTCCCAGTGAGGATGGACCTATAAGCATGTTGCCTAATGCAAATCTCGTGTCCTGATGTATCCACATTATGGGAGACATTTTTCTCTTCAAGTAGGTGACACTTTCTAGTTTGTACAAGAAACAAATACATGCCCAGGTGCAGTGTGAACATGAGAACTGATATGATCGTTTAGTGAGAGACTTTGGAGCCAGACTGCCTGAATTCAAGTCCTGGCTCCCCTACTTCCTACTGATGTGACCTGCACGAATTACTCCATCACTCTATATTTCAGTTTTCTCATCTGTAAAATGGTGACAATGATAGTAACAAGTTCATAAGATAGTTGTGAAAACTGAATGAATAAACATAAAGCACTCAGCAAAATGTAAGCACATAGTAAGCACTCAAAAAGCATTGGCTGGAATGTTCTCACTTATAAGTGGGAGTTAAATGATGAGAACACATGGACACATAGAGGGGAACAACACATACTGGGGCCTACTTGAGGGTGGCAGGTGGGAGGAGGGAGAGGATCAGGAAAAATAACTAACGGGTACTAGGCTTAATACCTGGGTGATGAAATAGTCTGTGCAACAAACCCTCATGACATAAGTTTTCCTATGTAACAAACCTACACATGTGCCCTTGAACTTAAAATAAAAGTTAAACACAAAGTATTGATTGTTATTTTCATCTCTGGAGATCAATGAATAGAAAGCAGTCCGTTTCAGACATTATGAACACAGTCAGTCTTAAAATATGGAAATAAACTCAGTAACATTTAAAATACTTGCAGCCCAACTTTCTTAGTAAAATGCCTCACAAATCCTACATAAGCTTGGAGGCTTTCAATGTGGAAAATCCTATCAAATGCAATGACACAATAAATACAAATATACATTGATATACACAAGGCAATACTGTACCAGAACACAAAAGAATAAAAGAAGGTAGAAGAAAATCCAGGTGCTCTAGTGACTGGATCACTGTTAATATGTTTTTCTCAACCATGTTTCTAAACCATTAAGTGACCATTGAACATAGTGCCGAGGTCAAGCCTGAGTCTTGAGGGAAATAAGAAGCACTGATGATGTTCTATAATTAGGGGCGATACAGGCATACACCCTTTCAACCTCAGATGCTGCCATTCTCTGTGTCAACAGAGTCTTACACTGGCCTGTATTTCTTCATTGCTTTTTCCCCCTACCCAAATAAGGCTGGAAACACAACCAAATGTGTGCTCTGTGGTCACTGCTTGGTCTAGTGTTGTCATCTTTGCTAATGATATTTTGATTATTTTTGTTTTGCTTGCATGTTGAGGATAACCTTCCATTGGCATTCTCATTTTCTTTCGCAACGGGTTGTGTTTTCAGAATAAATTACCTAAAAATAATCAACCCCTGTCTCTTTTCCAGTAAGAATGAATCCCTACTAGCATGTTCCCCATGAAACATCATTTGACCCTCTGTAACAAGGCAAGCAGTTTTTGGCCCTGTACTTGCAACATTCTTTTTTTGAATAAAGATGCTTGAGCCCTTGTTTAATGAGCTGAAAAAGCAACATTTTTTTTTTTACCTGCTAAACATGTGTCAGTGAATTCTGATGCTGAGACTAGAAGTATACAATTGATGAGCTATTCAAACCTCCATTCTCCGTCCCCAACCTTCTCTAAAAACACACACAGATAGGCCAGGAGTCTATGACCCGAAAAATACAGAGTATATTAATTGAAATGGAAAATGTGTCCATCAAGATAAAGTGAGCAATCTTCCTACTTCTGACAGATTTCATTTCAAAAGGAATGACAGAAATCCTGCTGCCTAACTCCCCATAACAAAAGGAAAGGGCTTTCCTTGAACTCTTGGAGCCCTTCTTTCTCAGCAGAAATAAAACAGTGATACACCCAATGTGTCACAAATAATTGCTTTGACTAGTAGAAAGCACCCTGTGTGAAAACCTAAAGTCATTCCAGTTTTTGATGCACTCATTAAAGACTGCAAAGTCGTTTTCAAAATATGTGCTGAGTGGAAGGATTCCGGAAGGAAAATCCAAATTCAGAAGCCATTACCTTTGGTGTGGAGGTTAAAGAATCTGGGAAGATAATGGCAGGTAGGCTATCTGGGTAGTTAAGACTGGATCACAAATAGGTGTAACTACTTATGGAGTATAAACATTTTTGTGCCCAAGTTATGCTTGAGGTCATTGTTGGCATTAGCTTTCAGGGGTGACCAACTATGATTACAGGAGAGGACCAAGCATAAATATATGCTCTTATCTTGGTAGCACTGGTCTATGTCGTAGACTGACTTAGTCTTGATTTGCTTCCTAGGTCATGATTTGCCACTAGATGCCACATTCCTTTCCAGTACCTACCCACTATATACAGTACATGTTTCTCTGCCCCTTGACTCTGCTAACATCCTATCGCCCTAAGCATGTCCCATGATGGAGCCCAGATGTGACGAGTAAAAAATGTTAGTTTGTTTGGGCATCTGTTCTTACTGCCCACCATCATCACAAGAAGGCCTTCTCAAGGTAACAGCTGCCCTTTCAGCCTGTTCTCTATAATGACCAGAGCCTACACCTCAGTGAGAAGCTAAGTGTAGCAGAGCTGCCCAGCCCCCAAGCCTAGATCAGCTACCTGAATAAGGGATAAGACATGATGATGGTTTTATGACACTGAATTTGGGGGATGTTTGTTATGTACCAAAAGCTCATGCATCTAGTCTGTAAATAGTGCTTAAAATAATATTTATTAATAAATGCCCTGAAGTTCCACATGTCAAAAGGATTTTCTCCAACAACTTCATTCCCCATGTGATTCATGACTAAGTATGTTACATTGGACAAACACCACAGACACTTCCAAAGGAAACTTCTCCCCTTATTATCCTTGGTGACATGGCAGCCACAGGAACCCCATAGTCTATTCTTCACCATCTTCCCACATCCCTGACTGGATTTGGGCTTGGGCACAGTAGGGCTGCAAAATTCATAAGCCCTGCTGTGGCCTTGGAGGGGGCCTAACATGGAAAACTTTGACCAAAAGTGCTCATCTATGTAAACCAGAGTTCCTCAGAGCAAGAATTTAAGTAGGAAGAATAAAAGAAAGCAAAGTATGGATTGTTAAAGTTCATAGGTTACAACTGAGAAAGGTCACGAGGCATTTTAGAACCCCATGATAGGTTTCGAGTGAGTCAAAATGATGATAATGTGTGTGGTAAAATAATATATTGAAAATATATTTTTTGCTTTGTTCTCATTGGGTTTTTTCCACTCCCAGGTCTAATAAAGTAGACAGGTCTTTTGCAGACTCTTGCCTTAGGGGTGATGCATTTGTCAGGGCTCAAAGCAAAAGTTGACTGCTTATAACTCTTTCCTACTTTTGTTTCCTGAAAGTCTGAGCAGCTTGGTTCAGGAAGCAAGGGTAGAAGACCCCTGAGAGGCGGCAGCAACTTCAGGAGAAACAGCTTGGTGGGATGCCTGGCAAGGCACCACGACTTAGGTCTGAGCCTAAGAAACGGCAGTCAGTGAACTTCAGGGAATCACACAGATTTGAATCAGGGTATCTTAGGAGCACGTAATGTGGGTTGAAACCATAAAGCCCTGGTCAAATTTCTTCTCTGTGTAAGATTCCCAGAATTCCCAGAAATTGTGAATATTCAACATGATTACATTTGAATTGCTAACCAGCAGGAATGTAATACGATCACACAAGTGAGTTTAGGAATAAGATTTATATGTGCTACACAAGAAAAAAGAAACCATCTTTGTCAGAACGAAGACGGGAGTTGGAAGAGAAGTTACTAAACTTGGAGAGAGATCACTCTGTGGAGCAATGTCAGGATAGAAGATCCAGGAACCCTCTCTAATCAGGACCCTAAACCTTCTCTGCATCTGGAACTACTGCCTCCTGCTGCCGCTTCCCCTAAGGCTAGGCAGCTCAGCCACTCTACATTTTCATTCTCATATGTCCATGGGATTCCATCTCTCTTATGATATACATATTTCTGCACTCAACTCCCATTTTTGAGCAAGCCTCTGTCCTTTGGGATCAAAAGAGCCAAACCAAATCCCTTCACTAGAAATAAGTTAAATTTTCTATGAACACACATAACTGCACATCATATATTTTCAGCTCACATAACATGGTGAATTGCACGCTTTTTGCCTTCATGAATATGCATACTGGGGTTCAGAAGAATTTAACCTTCACTAATCAATTCCACAGGCCACTGTCAGTCAATTCCCACAACATTGTCAGGAGCATTTAAAGATTTAGAACTGTTTAGTCAAGCTTGGAAACTTACATAGTACTTGAAAAGCCAAGAGAATCCAGAACAATTAAATTTAAAATCACAAAATGTTTAGAAGAATCTTGTTGGATAATTTTAGGAGGCTTTGAAATAAATGAGGCTTCTTTTTAATGGGTAGACTAAATGTGATAATTTTAGTTTTCTCCAAATTAATTTACAAATTTAATGCCATCCAATAAAGATATTTCAATAGTCCTTTTTAAAAAAATTCAACAATGAGAATTCTAAATTTTACATAATGCTATAAAAGAACACTCTAAACAAGAAAAATGCTATGGTTGTCTAGCCCTACAAGATACCAGAACTTATTATGAAATGACAATTCTTAGAATCCTATGATACTGGCACCAAATATAGCAAAATGTACAACAATGGAGTAGCAGCTTTGACTAGAACAAAATGAGGCTTCCAGGGTAATTGAAGTACTTTAGCATATCAACAGTGTGGTTGTTTTTGAAACAAAATGATTAAAATAAAGTAGAGCGGCTATGAAAATCTTTTGTCTGACAAAGGGGTTGTTGGTTAGCTGGTGACAATGAACTAAAAGATTTGTCTTTTCAGGGTAAAGAAGACACAGCAAAGAGTGAAAGCAACTTAGTTTGTCAAAATAAACTTGGATTGTGGTCTGAATGTAGGGAAACAGATGTTTAGACATAACAACAGTTATGCGATTGTTTTATTGAAAATTATGCAAATATGCATAGATAAAAACTGCAGTCTTTGAAAACTTGAAAATGGATTTGTCTAACCTGTTTAAAAATCTTCCAAATGAAGCATTTCAGTGGATTGTGAACTCACTTGTTAAGTGTGATAAAAAGGCAGTATCTTCCATTTGGTTTGTAAGAACAGCTGACAGACATCAAAGAAGATGGAAACTTTCCAGACGAATGTCAACAAAATCTCTTGCATAGATGGGATTGAAAAATGGTATTTCATGATCTAGTAAGCAAGTTGGTGCCCTACTTTGTCCATTTGCCTCTTCATATGTTTCTGCAGTTCTTTTTTTCCTCCAATAACAATGATTAAAACCAAATAAAGAAATAAGCTGAACATGCAACCAGACCTTCACATTTTTACTCAACGAAATGTTAAACCAAGATGTTCAAAAATAAATCAGCATCCTTGATCACTTTATCATTTAAAATACTGATTTTCAATGCAGCAGTGATAGCAAAATATTTAAGAGTGATTAAAATATATATTTTACCTTCAACACCTCATTTTAACATCTTCTTAACGTATATTTTATATTCTCCATAATATGTTATTTATAGTGTAGCAGGACGAGCGGCAGACAAAACTCCTCAGACACTGAGTTAAAGAAGGAAGGGGTTTATTTGGCTGCGGGGCATCGGCAAGACTCTTGTCTCAAGAGCGGAGCTCTCCGAGTAAGCAATTCCTGTCCCTTTTAAAGGCTCACAACTCTAAGGTGGCGCGAGTGAGAGGGTTGTGATTGATTGAGCAAGCAAGGGGTACGTGACTGGGGGCTGCATGCACTGGTAATTAGATGGGAACAAAACAAGATAGGGATTTTCACAGTGCATTTCTATACAATGTCTGTAATCTATAGATAACATAACCGATTAGGTCAGGGGTCGATCTTTAACTACCAGGCCCAGGGTGCAGCGCCCGGCTGTCTACCTGTGGATTTCATTTCTGCCTTTTGGTTTTTACTTCTTTCTTTGGAGGCAGAAATTGGGCATAAGATGATATGAGGGGTGGTCTCCTCCCTTAATAGTAGTACATATATATAAACTATGAATACATTAATACACATTTTGGGCAGTACATGTTCAAAACTTATTTTAGTGACAGGACTACAAAAGTAAAAAAATGTAAGGATTTCTGTTCTGTATGATCCAGAGAGTTTCTAACTTCCGGTGTGAGCCCAAAAGGTGTTTTACATATTCAAACGTGATGGACAGAATCATTGATATCACAAAGCTCACCACAGCCCTTGAAAAGTCCCACTCTCACATTCAGAAATATTCAGTGGCATTTTTAGAAACCTAAAAATGAAGTTAGATTGGAAATGTAACCACCCCAAACCTTTCTAAGGTGTCAATATCCATTGCTTACAGAGAACATAATTATTGCATGGCTGGGCAGACTTTTTCTTCTTAACTGATTACTTATGTGTTTTCTTACCTGGAGAAAAACGCATTTTTGAACAAAAGGCTTGATAACAATGAGCAAAGTCTTTATCGATCATGTTAAAATCATCATTTTAGGTCTGAGAGTTTGTCTCTATCAAATTGAATTCTATCCATATTTTAGGGCAGTAGTTGAGGAGGAGGATTGAAGACACAGCAGGTCTCCTCCCCATCCTAAGGGGCTGTTGTATGTCCTCCCAGTCCGTGTGTATTCTTTGAAAATTTACATTATAGTTTTATACTTGGAAAGTGAAAAGAGCCCCATGGTTTTGGTAAGTACAAACTATAAGAATATGTGTTACAGAAATTGTGATCTAAGACACATGTCAAACACGAATTAATTTTGACAAAAGAGATATTTTTGGAGAGTTGATTGGCCACACTTTGTAAATTTCCCAATTCTATAATCTTTACATAAAGAATTTTTAAGAAGTGATTACATAATAAAGGCTCACTTTGATAACTAAAAACTTCTGATGGAAGTTAAAAGGGGCTGGTAAGGAAATCACAGAATCAAAGGTTTGAGTTAACAGTTGTTTTAATTAAGAACTCGCGATCTCTTGATCTTTTCTGCATTGAAATTGTTATTTCTAGCCCTTACCTAAATAATTCAGGTTCGTTAGACTGTCCAACTTTACACATCTTTTCTGTTTTGGGTTTTGCTTGTGTTTCTCTTGTTCTGAGCCTTGTACATGTGAACTGAATCTCACCTCCCTGCCCTCAACCCCACCAGCAGCATTGCTGCCCTGAGAGCTTCATCCTTATGATTGCATCACATGGGACTTTGGCAAATGCCTGAGGGTTACAGTTCAAAGGACCATGAGGTTTATATGTCTAGACTAATACATTTTTCCAGTCATGCTTTCCACTTCAGAAAACGAGATGCAATAAATCAAAGATCTATTAGGGCTTGTACAAATTGATGTCCAAGATAGGTTCCATTAATTCACGGTCAAATTTATCCTTCAAGGACTCAGTTCTATTTGTCAATACCACTACTGAAAACCATTTCCACAATTAGTCTTTTATCAACAGCCAGTTCATCCACCCAGAGAGATTTTTGTCATCATTAAAGACGATAAATTTAGAGCTGGCAAAATGTTTATTGACTGTGCTTTGTTAATGTAATTGTAGTATCTGAAAGGGCAAGATGTTTGTCAGTTTCCCTAAAGCTCCAAAATCCCTACAGTTAGGCTGGTAATCAATTCTGTTAATTGAGTTCAGTTTAATGTGTTTAAGAGATGACTTTTATGTTAATGATGCTCTAATGTGTCAGAGGCAATAATAATCAAGTCACACCCATGGGTTGATAGAGATGCTGAACAGAGCTGGTAGCTCTCAACCTTCCCTCCTACCACCAACCCCAGATAGGCATTGCTCCCAAGGAACACTGAAGCTTAGATTGAGACTTACCAGTGATTATAAATTAAAAAGACAAGTAATAGAGACAATAAATACCCTGAATTATATGCTCTGTTTGGTATTATAATAATCAGTGTAAACAGTATGCTATCCACATGAGTGTAAGTTACTGTGAATTCAATTCTAGAGATGCTACAGGACACTTTGAATACCCTTATCAAAATCTGTTCCTGGAGAATAAATGGTATAACCACATTGGAAAACTATGTAGCAGTAAGCTAAAGTTTGTATTCTCAACCCCGACTTCTGAGCTACTGGGTAGGATCCAGGGGTAGGGATCTTCAGATCATGTCAATGGTCTTTCCTGGACACTTGGAGGTACTCTTGTGATTTCAAGAGTGCACTCCTGCTAGAAGCTAAAGGTGTTTATAAGCAAGGTCAACCTCAAGAGAAAGTGGGCTGGGAGGAAACCAGAGGACTTAGTTGTTCAGACCCATTCAAGCAGGGAAGGTTTTCCATTTCAGCAGGGAGAAGAGAATAGTCACTGAGAGTAAAATGATCACTATCTTCCAAGATTATGAATTTCCCATTACCTGTATTCATTTCAAAATAAAAATATGAAAATAATTAAAGAAACACAATGATTTTGATGCTATTTGCTTAATGGCATCCCTGATATCAATTTTGATGCTGTTTGCTTAAAAGTATTTCATTTTCCAGGCTCAATTTATCTAAATTGAGTTTGCCTTTTGTCATACTAAGAGAACTCAAAGAAAATTTTTACTTCATTTTATGTTGTTAGATTCATTTGGATAAGCTCACAATAGCTCAAATTTTCAGAGGCCATACATGCTTAATAGCATAGTAAAATTTTTAAAGAGCTCAATTATTTTTCAGAATAATTAACATGTGTCAGCAGTATCCATTTTACTAGATGCAGATTTCTTATGATCATAATTGATGTTTAACAAAATTTGGAGCATGGGCATTTTTAATGACATATGTTTAGCAATTTTATGGGTATCTAATTAACTTGTCATAGTAGTATTCATTTAATTCCATTTAAAGGCTGAAAACTACTTTCAACCTTTATTAGTCTGACTTATTCTCTGGGCCACACAAGCCATGGGGGAAACAAATCAATGACCCAGGATGAAACTCTGGGAGATTTTGCCCCATCCATCTTCACTTTTGAAAAAAGGGCATTATAGCTCTTTATGCCTTTCTGTCTTCCTCACAAGGAAGACATTCAATTCTCTTCAATAATTGACGTTCATGTTATCTAGCCTTTCAGTTGGATTTGTTTAATCAGGCACTGTGCTAGGCCCTGGAGAAAAGAACCATTACCTTAACAGTAGCAGCTGCTGCTAACATTTCCTGAGTTTGCCAAGAGCTACTCTCAATTATTTATATGTATTACCACATTCATTTTCACAACGAACCTATGAGATGGGTGTTATTCTTACAGTCATTTACAGTTGAGGAACAGATTAGTAAAGTAACTGGACTTTGGACAGTTAGTCAGAATCAGTGAAGGGAGTCCCCACTGAACCATTACATTATGGAACACACATTCTCTAAAATAAACTAATAAATAGTGCAATGGAGTAGAAATAGTCACAAACTAAAGCATGAGGGCAATTCAAATCCCAGGGAAAGAATAAACTATTGTTTAAAATGGGGTTAACTAAATACAGTATCTATATAGAAAGTCAATAAGCTAGATTTGCACACATACCATACACAAGGTTTCCTATATGTATTAGGTGTAAAACATTTAACTTATGAAAGCACTAGAAGAAAATACTACTAAAGAATACCTTTAGAGTCTAGGAGTAGGAAGGACATTTCTAAGCATGATGTGAAACCCAGAAGCTACAAAGGAAAAGACGAACAGGTTCAATCACATAGTAATTTAAAATATCAAAAGCATAAGCAAAGTTACAAGGCAAATGACACATTGGAAGGGAATATTTGCAACATATGAAACAGACAAATACATAATATACACAATAAAGAACTTGTAGAATTCAAAAAGAAAAGGCAACTCAATTAAAAAAAATGAAGTGCATGACCAGGCACATAGATAAAAATAATACAAATGGCCAATAAAGTTCTGAATGACACTCATTCTCATTAATAAATGCAAAGTAAAAATTCTGATATATCATTTCCCTTCCCTAGAATTTGAAGTATAAGTTTGTGCAACCTGTTTCTGAAGGGCTATCATAAGTTTTTGAAATTAAAATGCATATATTATGTGTCTTAGCAAACTCATTTCTAGGCCTAAATTGTGTAAGATAACTGGATAGAGCCATGTGCCTTAGGTTGTGTACTGCAGCACTTCACTGGAAAAAAATAGAAACATGAGACTGAGGGAATATTCTTAGAAATTAAACAATTTCATACTCAATTCAGTAAAAAGCCTGAATGATAAAATTTTTAAAAATCTTCCAGAAAGTTGAATAAAAAGACAAAGTCTCAGAAATATGAGAGAAAAGAAAACATTTATAGGTGATCAATTCAAAAGATCCAATACACAATTGATAGGAATTTCTAAAATAGAAAACAGAGAACAATAAGGAGAAAGGAATTATTTTTTAAAAAGAATCTGAAAAGTCCCTGATCTGAATGGTCTGAAAACAGCCTGAGAGCTTGACAATAAAAATGTCTTCACACCTGGAAGCATCACAATGGAAGTTTAATATACCAAAGATAAATAAATTATCCTTAAAACAGTAGAGAGAAAAGGTACATTCAGGATAAATGAATGAGAATAGATCATTATTTGACTGTGGGACCTGGAGACCCAAAGGCAACGTAGCTTACCCTGAAGCTACTGTGGAAAAATCATTTTCAATCTAGATTTCTAGGTTAAGTGAGGGGTCAGAATAAAGACATTTCCAGACACACAAAAATTTAGAACGCTTACTTCCCACACATCTTTTTAAAGCAAGTGATCTGAAGATGTGCTCTAACAAAATCAAGAGATAGAAAGGCATGGGATTAAGGAAACAATGGATCCAACACAGGAGGAGAAGGAAGCAAAGTCAAGGATGCCAGTCTTGAACGAGGCCTAGGAAGTCATCAACCCAGGTTAGAGTGGGAGGAAGAATTGAGGAGAAAGGTGCTTGGGAAAGAAGGTGGTTCCAGAGATTTGACTCTAGTTTTGAGAAGGGCAAAGCATTTTTAACACAGGACATGCAAGGGAGAAAATGAAAAACTGTCAGAGACTGCTAGAAAAATAACAAAAAACCCTTTTCAATAGTGGCAATATAACCAGCAATAATTAGCTATATGGTGAATAATATTTCCTTAGTACTAAAAATAAAAACCCTCCAGTGAGTTTAAAAATTTTAAATAAACCTATAAATAAGGCACAAAAGACACCGTAATGGTTATGGAACAATTGTGAATGTTTTCAACCATTGTATTATTAAAGACAAACTATGGAAGACAAAAGGTGGAAAAAGAAAGGATAAGGAGAAGTAAGCAAGAAGGGTGCGAGAATTATATTTTCAACTCACTAAGTGGAATTACTAATATCAGGACATGCTGTTTATAGTAGAAAGAAAAAGAAAGAAATGTATAATTTATCATTTAAAATTACGAAGTTAACTGGCAGTTACAGAATTACACTGGAGAAAGAGAAGTGTGTAGGGGCAGAAAGGTAATGATACCTTTCCTCACCCATCATAAGGGTCATGGCTGACATTCCTATAACCAAAGATAGGTTAATAAGAGAAAAACATAAATGTATTTAGTCAACATTTTACATTACATGGGAACCTTCATTAATGAAGACCCAAAGACCCAGGGAATACTGTCTATTTTTATGCTTAGGTTCGACGAAGAATAGAGAGTCATGTAGCAATGTGATTAGACAAAAGGGCATGATCTAATGGTAATAGACTAAGGGAAAAACCCAGCAAGGCCTTTCTGTCCAGATACTTCTTGACCTCTCTCTGTAGCTTTCCTTCCTTTGGGGTATGGGGCAGGAATCCTCCAAAATGAAGGTCTTCAAGGGAGAAGAGAAACAGTGACCTTTCTAGGTTTTATGGCTTGCATTGTGGGAGATGGGTTCTGGTTCCTATGACCTGTCTTGGAGAAGAGGATATCTGGTTTATATGACTCTCTTTGGGGCAGAAAGAGAGGCAGGACACAGAAGGGCAGGAGAAAGTCAGAAAGACCTTGCTTCTGAGGTCCTTCCAATCTTCTTTAGTTCAAAGTACTTAGCACGTCAAGGCACCATACTTTGGAGTATCAAGTCCTGAGCCTCAACAAGTGCAAGAAAGAGGTAGGGTACGGTGCAGCTGAGCTAGCCCTTATTTTGCAGAGTAAGTAATCAGTAGATAAGGCCTAAAATTGGTAAGCCTAGAAATACAAAATTAAGCACGTTATTTAGATCAAGGGTTGGCAAACTTCTTCTGTAAAGGGCCCAGATAGACTTTGCAGTTCATCTGGTCTTGATCACAATGACTTAACTCTGCCATTGTAGCACAAAAGCAGACACAGATAATGTATAAATAATGAGCATGGTGGATGTTCTCATAAAACTTTATTTATAAAAACAGGCAGAGGGCCAGATTTGGCCTGTGAGCCATAGTTTGCTTACCCCAGATGTAGATATACAATTGACTCTTGAACAGCATGAGTTTGAACTGCATAGGTCCACATATACATGGATTTTCTTCCACCTCTGCCACTCCTGAAAAGCAAAGCCAACCCCTCCTCTTCTTCCTCCTCCTCAGCCTGCTCAGCATGAAGATGATGAGGATGAAGAACTCTATGGTGACTCATTTCCATTTAATTAAGAGTAAATATATTTTCTCTTCCTTACAATGTTCTTAATAACATTTTCTCTTCTCTAGCTAACTTTATTGTAAGAACACAGTATATAATATATATCATAAACAAAATTTGTGCTAATCAACTGTTTCTGTTATTGCTAAGGCTTCTGGTCAACAGTAGGTTATTAGTATTTAAGTTTTGGAGGAAGTCAAAAGTTATATACAAATATTTGACTGTTTTGGGGGTCAGCCCTCCAAACCCCTGCACTGTTCAAGGGTCAACTGTATATGCGAAATCATCACATTTATAAAAATGATAGAGCATGATTTTCCAAAGTATCATTAGGGAAATATTAAAGGTTAATACTTAAACTTCCTTCTTCATTTGACTTTTAGGAGGAATCTTCTCTCTTTTCAGAGTCATGTCAAGAGCACAAGTGCTTCATGTTGGTGGTCTTTTCCCAACATTTAGGGTGGGAAAGGCCAGTGGATGAAATGCACCTAAATTGGAGCTTTACTCCAGTATTTGTCCTGGTGAATCACTGATAGAGGCAGCCTTGGCACTTTTAGAATGGAATACTCGTAGATTCTGAACTCCTTGAAGGTTGTTTAATATTCATCTCTTTATTTTCAGTCTCTGACAGTGTATGACATATAATTGTGCAAAGAATACTTAGTAAAGAAGGATATAATTTAGACAAGCTTACTTATTTAATTTTTAAGGTTCAATTCAACAATACTTCATAGGGTGTCACAAAGAATCTCAGAGATGCTATTCCCCACCTTGAATAAATTTTAGAATCATTGTTTTCATATTAAACTTGGTATAGTCAACTTTACTTTGTCTAGTTAGAAGAAATGGAAAGGCAATCAATCAAGACGATGAATGAAGATGAGAAACTTTTGAAAGGCTTTTTTTCAAGCGTTAAATTTGCATGATGAATAAGAAGGGTTTTTGTACAGGTATTTAAAAAGCTATCCTAAAATCTTTTGAAAATGTTTTAAGGCAAAACTCAAAATGCAATGTTGATAATTAGCATTTTTTAAAGCTTGTGAGCAATATTTATTGACACTGAGGAGGAATCATATTAAAGTCTCCAGTTATTCTTCAATTCAAGAAATCACCTTCTCTCTTGAAATTTTAAAAAAGAAGGTGTCCACTGGGGACCTAAACTCCTTTGGAAATAAATCGCTTGTTTTTGTTTTTCTTCCACAAACACCAGATGAAAGTTAAAGCAGAGAAATAAACCTTTGCAGTTTCAGTTCATATAAAGCCTCGTCTACACACTGGAGCATAACCACATTTCATCATTTAATTATAGATAGTCTCATATGATAATTACGCAAAGTAGACTTTCATTATGTCTCAAATTGAGACCTGAAAATGTGGATTTGGTAGGTGGAAGGAATCAGTTGATGAATTTCTGCTATGGAGCTTTGCACTGTTAATCACAACAATGAAGTGGGAATGGAGGGTGAGGGAAAGAAAAAAGAAAATGTTCAGTAGAAACATCTGGAAATAAATCAAACTCTCCTTTTCTGAAAAAGGCTGACTTGGAGTGTTATGCCTATAAGTATTATTTTATGGGCATTATAAAATCATGCACAATTAAGGAGCAAATTAAGCATGGAAAGGCCACAATTCACTTTTCATAGGCATGTCTCAGAATGTGTTTAATATGTTGAAAGTGGATGAAAATGGAGGTTGGATAGACAGAGTTTAAGCACTTGTCCTCTGTAGATATCAAATTTAGGTGTTTATAGATAATAATATAATTGCTAATATTTTTAATCTTACCTATGCCACATGAAAAGATAAACCTTTTCTGTTTGTGACTATTATTGCTAAATAGAATGCAACGCTTTCTGTATTCAGTTTTGGATATATAAAAATCTGAGATTGTTCCCACTTGTGAGTAGTTTCTCTCTCCATAGCATTTTCCTTGAATTCTGAGAATTTATGAGTAAGTGATTGAATGAACAGTAGCTTGATCCTCAGATAATGGTATTTCCACTTTCTTGAATATTATCATTAGACAATAGAAGCCACAAGTGAGCCACCTGGATTTGGCCTAAGGGAAAAAAATCAAGCTCAGTATTAGCCTAATTTAAAACAAATTGAATAAAATTGTTTTCAAAGGTTCTAAGACTCAAACCTATCAAATATTAGTGACACTAAAATGCCTGTGTTTATATTATTAAAGTAATCTGACAATATTCAGAAAGTCATCTGAATTATTTCAATGTGTCTTCAGCCAAATATTTGCATAATATCGACTTAGGAAACCCTTTATTCTATAGAAACTGAAGATAGTGATTCCCAAATATTCTTACAGAATTCATAAGAGAATTGGTGTCAGGATGTTTTAAAAGTGTCATATGATTCTCCTTTAAAATGTATGTATGTGTTCGGTTTTCTATTTATTTCACTGGAAAAAAAAGAAAATGTATGTGTGTGCATGTGTCTATATACATACACATTTGAAACAGGCAGAAAAAGAATTTTAAATTAAGAGGCATTTGGAATACACTGATAAGCAACTGATGTTTTAAGCAAATTGACATTCCTTGTGGGGTGGGAGATTTCATCACAAAAGGGATACAGTGAATTGGAAATATATTGGCTTGTCTATATCATGCAAAATCATTTGAATTATTTCTAGGTGGAAAAGAAAGCAAATTGAAATGTGAAATATAGTTGGAAAGGCTCATTGTTTCTGTTGCTATGCTCAAACCTATGATACAGTTGTAAAATACTCCAAAACATTTTATATATCCCACTCTTAAGATTCTTGTCATAGTGTCACCTTTATCGATTTACATAGTGAACATAAAAAACTTTCATTTTCAATTCAGATCTTCACAGACATGGACCAGCCATCCTGATCAGTAACAGCATCATGATGTGTATTATGTGGTATTTGCTAGATTCTTACCTTATACCCAAAGGGAGGAAATCCTGGACCCTGCCATTTTGCACTTCATGAAGATTCCTTCATTATTTAATAATTCTCAGGCCGGGCGTGGTGGCTCACGCCTGTAATCCCAGCACTTTGGGAGGCCAAGGCGGGTAGATCACTGGAGGTCAGGGTTCGAAACCAGCCTGGCCAACATGGTGAAAACCCAACTCTACTAAAAGCACAAAAAACATTAGCCGGGCATGGTGACACACCCCTGTAATCCCAGCTACTCGGGAGGCTGAGGCAGGAGAATCGTTTGAACCCAGGAGTGGAAGTTGCAGTGAGCTAAGATCGTGTCACTGCATTCCAGCCTGGGAGACAGAGCAAGACTCCGTCTCAAAAACAAATAAACAAACATACAAAAAACCAATTATCTTAATTACTATCTTTTATGCACCATTGAACTCAAATTATAGACATAAGAATTCTACACACCAGGCCAGAATGGTTTTTAAAAATGTGTTAAATTTGGCAATTCCTCAATAAGTTAAACATAGAGAGATACTATATGACCCAGCAATTCCACTCCTAGGTACTGTATGTATCCAAAATAATTTAAAACAGGTGTTTAAACAAAAAATTGTACATGAATGTTTACAGCAACACTATTCATGAGAACTAAGAGGTAGAAACAACCCAAGTATCTATTAATGGATAAATGGATGAACAAACAGTGAGACACACACACACATACACACACACACACTCTCATAATGGAATATTATTCAGCCATAAAAAGGAATGAAGTACTGATAACATACTACAACATGAATGACCCTTGAAAATATGTTATTAAGTGAAAGAAGCCAGATACAAAAGGCCACATCTTATAGGATTCCATTTATATGAAACACCCAGAAGAGGCAAATCCATGGAGACAGCAGATTAGTGGTTGGCAGGGGTGGGAAGAGGGGGGGATGGGAAATAAATGCTTAATGATTATAAAGTTTCATTTTGGGGTAATGAAAATGTTCTGGAACTAGATAGTGATGATGGCTGCAAAACATTATGAATGTATTAAATGTAACTAGCAGTAAATTTTAGGTTATGTATATTTTACCACAATAAAAAATGCACTAAAGGCTAGGTGCGGTGGCTCATGCCTGTAATCCCAGCACTTTGGGAGGCCTAGGTGGGTGGATTATGAGGTCAGGAGTTCGAGACCAGCCTGGCCAATATGGTGAAACCCCGTCTCTATTAAAAATACAAAAATTAGAGAGGCGTGGTGGTGCACACTTGTAGTCCCAACCTCTTGGGAGGCTGAGGCAGGATAATCGCTTGAACCCACGAGGCAGAGGTTGCAGTGAGCCGAGATTGCGCTACTGCACTCCAACCTGGGTGACAGAGCGAGATTCCGTATCAAAAAAAAAAAAAAAAAAAAAAAAGCATTAAAATATTTCCCTTTGAGGGGCTAATTTTCTCCCTGAATCTCCCTCATTTTCTTCTATGCCTCTTGGGAGCATTGCCTGGGAGTAAGGATAATCCTTAAAAGAAACGAAAGCTCCCTTGCAAAGTACAATTATCAAATTTCCTGTACCATTATTCACATGATCTTTTCCAAGGATAGGAGTGGGAAAAGGAAGGAGAAGGAAGAGTATAAAGGAAGAGTCTGAGAGAAAGGAAGATCTAATTAATCCCACCTGCTTGAGGAAGCTTTTATAATAACGTTTTGGGCAGGTTCTGGGTATAATAAATTCTGTTTGTGATTCTGAGCAGGAGAATCATTGCTGTAGAATTAACTTCTGGTCTCCACACTTTTGTGTATCAATGAGCAAACAAGTGACAGCTAAAGCTTATGTCTGCATGGTCCGCTTAATAATTTCAATAGCTAAATTACGAATGATCAGTCACTGATCCAGATCAAACCTTGCAGTGGGCAACCAACCATGATGAATGTTAAACTCTGCAATAAATAATAACAGCAAGATGCAAACATCAGATATTAAAGCTGCCACTTTTTTTGAGAACCACTGGGTACTATCTTCTTGGCATTAGATCCATACTTCATGTATTTAAGGACAGCAAAGAACAAGCTTTAGGAGTGGCTGAGACTAAAAGTTGACTGTCTTGGAACCAGGTAGTTGGTGGAGGTCCTAAGTGATTGGACATAACTTCCATGTGCATTTTAGCTCTTTTAGTATTTGGCCAAATCCAGCAGTCCACTATTTAATCAACTCTTGGTTTTGGCAACATGGAGGAGTAGAAAGGTCACAGCATGCAGTGTGAAGAGGCTTGGCTTTGCTACTAACTAGCATCTGGCCTTTAGTTTCTATTTCCACAATGCATATTCCTTGAACACTTCTAATGTACAAGGCCGAATAAGCTCTGAATAGGCTCTTCCTGAAGTACAAAGATATGCCAATATTTCAATCTATTTCGAGAGTCTTCTATGTATCAGACACTATACATATATTATTCCTTATTTCATGAAATAGATTTAGAGATATTATTCCCAATTTTCAGCAGACATAGCTGTAGTTCAGAGAACAAAATACTATTCTTTTTTGAAAACATATAATCAATCTAAAATTGTTAATAATATTTAATTTTGTGGTACTAATATCATCAAAACCTTACATGTAGTTTACACTTACAGCACATCTCAAATCAGAATAGACACATTTCCAGTCCTCATGTGACTAGTGACTTCTGTATTGGACAGAGCAATCCACAGTGACTTTTGTTGAAATGCAAAGGAAGGTACCATGGAATGATGTGTTTAGGAATAAGTAAGGTATACAGAAGTAGAAGCGAGGGTTATTTTTCGTAAGAGTCTGGGTGACAGGAAAAATGGAGCTTGGGCTGCAGGTGGAATGGGAGATGGGAAATTGAAAATTGATTATGGTCAGGCATGGTGGCTCATGCCTGTAATCCCAGCACTTTGGGAGGCAGGCAGATCAGGAGGTCAGGAGTTCAAGATCAGCCTGGCCAACATGGCGAAACACCATCTCTACTAAAAATACAAAAATTAGCCGGGTGTGGTGGCAGGGGCCTGTAATCCCAGCTACTCATGAGGCTGAGGCAGAAGAATTGCTTGAACCTGGGAGGCGGAGATTGCAGTGAGCTGAGATCATGCCCTGCACTCCAGCCTGGATGACAAAGCAAGACTCCGCCTCAAAAAAAAAAAAAAAAAATTGATTATTTGGCCAGGCGCGGTGCTGACGCCTGTAATCCCAGCACTTTGGGAGGCCGAGATGGGCAGATCACTTGAGGTCAGGAGTTCAAGATCAGCCTGGTCAATATGGTGAAACCCCGTGTCTACTAAAATTAGCTGGATATGATGGCTGGCACCGTAATCCCAGCTACTGGGGAAGCTGAAGCAGAACCACTTAACTTGGCAGGCAGAAGTTGCAGTGAACAGAGACAGTGCCACTGCACTCCAACCTGAGCAACAGAGCGAGACTCTGTCTCAAAAAGAATTAAATTAAAAATAAAAATGAAAACAAAGAAACCCAATTCACTCTACATACTTTAGAATGTTTCTCCTGAGAATAATGACCTTATCTTACATAATAGTAGTACACTTATTCCACTCTAGAAGTTTCTAATACTACTTTGCAGTATAGGGCATACTAAAATTTCCTTCATTTTCCTGAAATGAAACCCCTCACCTTTGATTCAGAATTATTTGAACCATGCACACAGCATTTAGTGTCTCTTTAGTCAATTAATTAAACAGTCCTCTGACTTTTTGTTTTCAGATATTGACAAAACAGAAGTCCATTTGTCCCATTGTTGGTGGGACCTAACTTAGGTTAAGGTGGCTTCTTCCAAGTCTCTACTGTAAAGGGACTTTTTTTTTTCTCCTTTGTAAGTCATAATCTGTGGCCTAGGGCTTCTAAACGTTGTGACTATCTAGTTCCTCAACAGTCTTCATCTGATAGTTTTAGCTATTGATGGTCGTTTTCTAAATTAACTACACTGGTGATTGCAATAGAACCCATAGTTGTTTTGTATGTGTGAAGAAGTCTGCCTTAAGAAGCCGTCAATAATGGACAGCTGAGGAGATATTAGATGTTACCAGGACTGAAAATGCCAGCTTCATCACCATTTGTAAAGCCATAAAACAGTGAAATCACACTCTCATCTAGTGAATCCAGTGCATCGCTCTAAACACTATGTTTAAAAAACGAGTAAACCAAATTTATTTAGAGACGAGCCAGAAGGCTGGACCGGTTTTGGCCCGAGTGCCCAAGCAGGGCACAGGTGAGCTTTAAAATCCGGGTAGGTTCAAGGGGCTTCGAGGAACGCTAATCCCTTCATGTAAGATAATCAATTTCCGAACTTCGGTTTCCTCTTTGTTCAATGGCAGGAATTCCTCCAGAGTTCCCAGGACGTTGCCCGGGTCGCCAGCAAAGTGGAGCCGCGGGTCCTGCTCCTTAGGGCCGAGGGGATACAGACCCTCCTTTGGAACGTGTGAGGCAGGAACTCGATTTGGCAGCTTCTGGGTGGTCCTCGCACCCTCAAGCCTGGACGCCCACTTTCTGAGGTTCAGGCCCCACCGGTTGTTCCCTAGGGGAAGAGTCAACAACGCCCTGCCCCCAGCCATTCCCAAGCCCAGGGGATTCTGGTGCGAAAGACACAGGTAAATGCAGGTGGAAACCCTAGTTAACTTGGAGACAGCTGGGCCCGGGTGAGGCTCTCACGAGGTCGCGGGAAGCGGAAGAGATGGCAACCTGCCGGACCGCCGCCAGGGCGTCGGGGAGCGGCTCAGGGTCCCGGACAGGGCTGGGGGCGGAGCCTGGCCGGGGGCGGGGCCGCCAGGTGCGAGGCTTTACCAGCGCTGAGGCTCGGCCGGCGCGGTTAGGCCTGGCTTGCGCTGGAGCGTGGTTTTGATTATGAGGGTCATAAGATGGCAACGCTCCCGGCACGTAGAAATATCCCGCTGTGGGTGAAAGTTCCGGAAGACCTGAAAGATCCAGAAGTGTTCCAGGTCCAGACGCGGCTGCTGGAAGCCATGTTCGGTGAGTGTGCCCAGTACTGGCGAGGCTGCCCCGGCCCGGGCATCTCAGCCGGCCCGGGGCTCTCATCCCTTTCCCCCCACAGGCAAAATATTCTTATCCTTGAGAAGTTTACAATTTGGTGAGGGTTGATAAATGTATTCATGATTTTAATACACTTTAGAATATTGTAAGTCATGGAATTGGAGAATTCTTGCCCTGAAAGGGATTTGAGTAGTCAGAATGTAAACTCTTCACAGATGAGCATATAGAACATAGTAACAAATAGCAGATTAGTAATAGAGGTGGTAGCAGATCCCAGGGTCAAAGACATAATGAAGATTCAGAGAAATGAGGGTGCCACAGGGTTCTGGAATCCAAGAAAAGCTTGATTGAGGAGGGAGCATAGGAAATCAATCTTAAAGGATTAGTTGGATGGTGGGAGAGGGAAGGCAGGCGAGTTGCAAGCAAAGGCATAGAAGGAAGAGCACGGAGTTACTTTTGCAACCGGAAGGTAGTAAGAATCCAGTTAAAAAGGCAGCAGATGCTGTCAGTGTTTTGTGCACGCCCGTATTCCCAGAATCCCTTTATTGTTTCACTACATGCTGCCTTCTGGGGCTTTCACTCCCAACAGCCAGCACCTGTATCTTTTGGTTGGCTGACAGCACTGGGCTGCTTTGCCTGTGTGCACAGAGAGCTGGAAAAAATTTACAATGAAAAGAAAGGAGCCTGTAGGAGTATAAGGGGGTGGAATGACTCCAGTTTCTTGTCCTTAGAGATGGAGACCTTCATTGTGAACTGTGACCTTTATTGTCCATAGTGCTTCCCTTCAGGGCTGAGCAGAAGTCCTCTTTCATGGGATTTTCTGGATGTTGCACCCTTGCTCAGTCTCCTTCCTTTCCCTGTCCTACCTCCCTCCTCCAATAGGGGAGTTTGCCTGCGAAATTTCCTAACAAATCACTCTGCCAGAAATCCTCATCTCAGGTTCTGCCTCTGGAGATGCAACCTGAGACAAGGGTGATATCATGGAGCTTTGGAAGATAGGATGTGAAGCACATTCTGAATTTAATAGGGGAAGCCATGAAAGTTTTTAAGCCTTGGAAAATGAATTTGCTGGTGACATGGATGGACTGAAGAAAACTGGAAGACTATTTTCATCAGGCAGTTGTTGTTATTTACATTTTCTGTCTCAGAAAGGAACCAATGCAAGGAGAAAGCAACCATCTTCAGGGATCAACTTTAATATCTGCATGTCTGAGTGAAGGGAATATAGTGAAATCATTGCAATTCATGATTATAGCATTGTATAATTAGATGTAAGAAGATAATTCATTAATTCTTGCATGCATGCATTTAATATTTTTGATAACCTATTATGTGCCAGGCATTGTTCTAAGCACGGCAGAGACAGCAGACAAGCATACACACATCCCTGCGCTCATGGGAACTTACATTCTAGTGAGACATAAAATATGGAGATCAAATATACACCAAGTCGGAGGCTAATAAGAAGTATGGAGGAAAATAACATAGGAAATTAATAAAGAAGTGTCAGATGGCAGGGTGGGAGGTGGAGGCAGGAAAGGCCTCATGAGAAAATGGCATTTGAGCAAGAATCTGAAGGAGGAGAGGGAGTGAATCATGGATACCTGAGAGAAGGGCATTCTTGGCAGAGGGAACTGCAAATGCAAAGGACTCAGGCTGCAGGGTGCCTGGCATGTTCAAGGAATCACAAGCAGGCAGTGGGCGGGAGGAGGACGAGCCAAGGGAGAGTAGCAGGATATGAGGACAGAGAGACAGGCTTCACGGGGCCTGGTAAGACATTTTATTTATTCAAACACTCTTCAAGTACCTACTGGATACCACTCAGGTAGAATTTATTTGCTTAAAATTAATAAACAGATTATAAATGATTCTTGGTCATTAGTTTAAGCAAAGTTTCTTCTTGACTATTTTTCAAGCACTAGTATATATTGTTATATGAATCTTAAAGTAATTATGTTATACTTTTCAGATATATTTTTCAGTTCTAAAATCTCAATTTGAAAAATAATTTCTAGCTCTCTACTGAGATTGCTTATCTTTTCATTTATTACACATATATTTTCTTTTAGGTCATTGAGGATGGTTATGCTCATCTGCACCTGGTCTCTATTGATTATCTTCTCTTGAGAATGGTTAGTGTCATTTTTCTGTTTCTTTATATGCCAAGTGATTTTGGATTATATCCTGGACGTTGTGCTGTTATATTGTGGAGTTTCAGAGAAACCTAACAGAATTTTAATCATCTAACTTGGTTGGACTCAAACTGCATACTGTCTTTTAGGCATTAGCTAAAATTTCAGTTTGGTTTTCTTACCTTTAGCTAGACTGCCTCTAGCTTGCTTGCACATGTGTGGTTCAGGAGTTAGCTGGAGATTTGAGCAGAGTTTATACAGTAGTCCACGCTTACTTGCAGTTTTGCTTTCCACAGTTTCAGTTATCTGTGGTGAACTGCAGCCCAAAAATATTAAATGTAAAATTCCAGAAATGAACTATGCATAGGTTTTAACCTGTACACCATTCTAAGTAGCCTAATGAAATCCTGTGTCATCCCGCTCTGTCCCTCCCAATAAGTGAATCATCCCTTTTTCCAGTGTATTCACACTATATATACTACACCCCCATTAGTCATTGACATTGTCTGCTCCTGACATCCTATGGTCAATGGTGTTATGGCTCAATAATCCAGGAGCATCAGAGGCAGGTGATCCTACTTTTGATGTAGCATAAGGAGATCAATAGTAGCCTAAAGCTATGTCACAATGTCTATATCACTCACCTCAATTCACCTCACCACGTAGGCATTTTATCATCTCACATCATCACAAGAAGGGTGAGTCATTTTGAGAGCGAGAAAGACACCACATTCACATAATTTTATTATAGTATGTGGTTATAAATGGTCTATTCATTATTAGTTATTGTTAATCTTCCTGTGCCTAATTTTTAAATTAAACTTTATCATGGGTACAGGAAAAACATTGAATATATAGGGTTTCAGTACTATCTGTGGTTTCAGGCATCAACTGGGGGATGTTAGCGTGTTGCAGATAAGGGGAGACTACTGTACAGAAAATGAAAGGTACATCTTCTTTGGCTTTCTCGTTACTGGGATTTCTCTATTTTCCAGCAGGACTGGTTGCCCCAAACTCTGCCCCCTTGTTCTTCGGGCCAGAAAAACTATAGGTTTTCTATTAGAGTTTTAGCCACTGGACATGGGGCCAACTGTGACATGCCTTAGACTAAAAGCCATAAAAACTTACCTCTTGTCACTGCTTTCTTCCAAGTGTCAACTCCCCTCTTGAATCTAACTGCTTTTGTTCATTTTTCAATGCCTTGTGGTATTTAAATATTTTTTATTTTGTCCAGAGTTTATAGTTGCTTTATGCAAGATCAGTCTGGTAGGAGCTTCTTTGGCCATACTCGAAGTGGAAATTCATTTTTATTTTTAAACAAATCTGTAATCTGAACTTTTAACCTATTCCAATAGCTTTCCTTCTAATAGAGTAAAGTTTTATTTTCCAAAGACATTTTATCCCTTAGTTTTAACATCTTCTTTCCTTTCAACCTCATCATTTTCTGAAGCTGTGACAAAGTCTTTTCAGTTTTCTTTTGTTTATTGGCAATATCTTTGGACTGTAATAAAGCAGTCATGAAGCAAACTGGATTCAACTTTCTGTCCAGGAAGAATTCAGAAAAGGTAGTAACTCAATAATCAGCTTCTGATGAATCAAGAAATTGATTTTTGTCTAAAAAAACTAAGGATTAAAAAACGAAAAGTATTATTACATTACAATGGAGATAGAAAGCTAAACATCTGCTAGCAAGCTGAACAGAGCATGCCCAGTCTAGTCCCTGACTCATGATCCCTGCACATGGGCTCCACTGGGGGACCACAAGGATTTAGAGACAAGGTCAGAAAGAGATTGTCCCGGAAGCTGAAATTACTCAAAACAATACATAATGGATCTACTGAAGTAACTCTCCTTAGTAGATGGCTTTGAAATGTGTCCCTGATGATGAGGCTAGAGTCTGCAGTCTAATCCAATTAAGAAAACTAAGATGTTCTCAAGGGCTATAAGCTACTCAGTTGAATTGTAAGAAGTCTTAGACAATAGTTGTATTATAAAATTGGGAGAGTAGTCTGAAGGGTGTCTAGAAAAAGTAGAACAGAAAAAACAGATTTTGATAATTCATTTAATGCTATCAAACAGCAACATTTTATCTATTACAGAGCTAGATATATTTTTTCACTGAAGTCAGGTTTTAGTGTTAGGGTGGTAGTTATTCCAGGCATTTCTATACCTTGGATGAAATGTTCTCCATGACTATCCAATTTATTTTCTTTTGACTCAATGTTCTTTAAGCAGTTTCTTTTTTTTTCCCCCGTCTACTACTTCAACTTTCCTGATACCTGGATAGAAGACAGGAATAGTCATTCCTTCGGAAAGTTATATTTTCCATTGTGAATGCATAAAATCTAATTTGGCATCCTAAACTCTTTTGTGCAGTAAGGTGACACACACATGCATACATAGACCCAGATATACATATATATCATGCGTTCTCAATAGGGACAGTATTGCTTCAATAAGGATGAAAATTGTTTTTTGGAGGGGCAAAAATTTTATTTCTATATGTAAAGCACAGACATACCTACAGTATGCAGTATATTTGTGATATTAAAATGTTAGGGAGTGCAGTTAGTAGAAAATACTTAAAAAGGCTTCTTTTGCTGGTGGTATAGATAATAAAAAAAGGTTCAAAAACTAACAAACACAAACACACTATACAGTATGTATGTATATCTCAGAATACAAGTTAGGTGTAGACATTTATAATTATACAATAGACACAGATTTTCTATATATTTACATCCATTTAGGGTTTTATGTGAGTCTGTCAGTTCAATATCATGATCACCTCAAAAAGCTGTGCCCCAACTTAGAGCTGATAATCACCCACTGTAGACAGTGGATAAAAAACATAAAACTAGTCACCAAGGCACATCCTGGAAAGATCTCACTGCAATCTGATCTTACTGGCAACACCAAACAGTGAGCAGTCCTACTCTCTGCTGCCACTGCAGCTAGATTGGGACCTCCCAGGCATAATCCTCTGACCCAGTGCTGTGGACTGAATTGTGACCCCTACAATTCCTATGTTGAAGCCCTAACTCCAAATATGATATTTGGAGATGGGGCCTTTGGGCCATAATAAGGTTTAGATGAGGTCAAGAGGGTAAGGCCCTCATGATGAGATTAGTGCCCTTATAAGAGGAGACACCAGAGAGCTTGCTGTCTCTGTCTACCAAGAGGACAGAGCAAGAAGGCAGCTATCTGCAAGCCCAAAAGCGGGCCTTCACCTAGAACTGACCGTGCTGGCACACTAATCACGGACTGCTAGCCTCCAGAACTGTGAGAAAATGTCTATTGTTTAAGCCACCCAATCGATGGTATTTTGTTATGGCAGCCCAAGTTGACTAAGACCCCAATAATACCCCAACAAGTAGGCATGTGAGTGTTGCATGCAGCCTCTAAAGTGGACAGATGTAGAACTTTCTTTTCAATGACCCTGAAACTCTTGCATCTACTCCAGCTTGCCAGCCATCCCAGGACTAACTTATGTTCAGGCACATTTCTTTTGGTTCCCCAGCTTTCAAGCCCTGCCTTCTTGGGTGCCTTCCTCCATTGCTTATCAGTTATGGCCTCTTGTCCTAAGCCCTTGCTCCCCTCCTAGTTACTCTCTTAGGTTGCACTGGGTTTACATGACTAATAACCCACTCTTCCTCGCCCTTCCTATCACCTTAGATTTAGCCAAGCTTGCTGGCTTCAGCCTCCCCACACACACTCATCTCTTTGCCCACACTGCCCTCTTCTTGAGGCATATCTCTTCCATCATCTTTATCTCAAAAAATCCTACAGACTACCCACATCCAATTCAAATGAAGCCTCTGCCCAAAAGCCTTCCTAAGCCTCACTCTAGAAATAGCATCTCCCCACTCCATAATCCCCCCTCACTTTCTTCCTACTTCTTCCATTGCATGTATCATATTTTGATCAATTATCATTGCCCGCATAAGGATCTTCTCTTGTCTACTGGACTGTAGCCTTCTCCAGGAGGGAAGGTTCTTTTGGTGATTTATTTTAGAAATCCAGAACACCTAACGCAATGGTTGGAATGAATAAACAGCTGTAGATTAAAACTAAAGTATCATCTCTCCTCAGTAACTAATAAACATTTACTGAGCCCCCACTATATATGAGGCTTTTGCTTCTGTGGGATGATGAAAAAGACATAATTCTTTTTCTCAAGGGCCTTAGAATTCAGGTCCATGAATTTGCAGTGTAACAGCAATCAGAGCCTTAATTTGACAACTATCATGGAATTCTGGCATTCCTGATCGCTCCAAGACCTCTGGCCAGTCCAGGTGACCAGTGCAGTTCATTAAACTGTCCTCAGAGTGAATATCTACTCCTACACCTTTCCCTATTGCAGACAGAAAATGGATAAAAAAAGGTGAATACTCTACCCTCAATGATCTCTGTTTCCTTTTTTGTTTATAAACAATGTGCTAAAGATAATTTCTAAGCCTTTAATGACACTCATAGCAGTGGATTACCATGGGGTATGGAAAGAGCCCCATCCAAGTACCCCAGGATCCCATCAGGAAGGTGCCCTCTGAGCAATAACATCCACTTTATCTTACCATTACTATTAGCCTGCCTTCTGCAACCCTGAGAAAAGATTTGTTTTTCTTGCTTGAATTGTCACAGAAGAGTGCCTGAGGGTACTGTCTTGAAAGAAAAGACTGGCAGATTTCTTGTTTCACAAATGGAGCCTGCAAGCCTTAAGCAGCTGAGGATGTGGTATGGTATAAACATAAATTTCCCTGGATAGATGACTGCCTCCTGTGTCCTCACAGACCCAGACATATCTCAGAGATCTGCATTAATGTGGGCTCTGTTCAGAATTTAAGTGTTTCCTCTCCAACTTCAGCATGATCAATTAGAAGTCTGGATTAAACCTCTTTTTCTTATTTTAGTTTCATTAAAAATGTTTTGGGTCCAACTTGAAGTCAAAGTCTTTATTTTTATTAGAGAAGAGCATCTAACGATAGCCCATTTTAACTCTGAACTTGGCTGTAAGAAGGTGAATGTTTTTTCTTTTATATACAAAGAGCTTTGGTGATCAGAAGTCAAGGGGTTTGGGTTCTACTGACATCCATCAGATGAGATTTTGGAACACATCATGAAGCCCTTACCCTGGGGTCAATCCTCCCTGGAATTGTATACAAAGTTGGATATGTAGACATGGTTATGCATTGTGTTAGTTTCCCATTGCTGCTATGACAAATTACCATGAGCTTAGTGACTTAACACAGATTTATCAGAAGTCTGAAATGGGTCTTACTAGGCTAAAATCAGAGTGTTGGCAAGGGCTGGTTCCTTTCTGAAGGCCCTAGGGGGAGTCTGTTTCCTTGTGTTCTCCAGCTTCTAGAGGCTGCCCACATTCCTTGGCTCATGGGCCCCTTTCATCTTCAAAGCCAGCAATGGCCCATCAAGTCTTTCTCACCTCATATCACTCTGACTCTTCTGCTTCCCTCTTGCACATTTAAGGACCCTTGTGATTACATTGAATCTATGTAGATGATTCAAGATGATCTCCCTATTTTAAGGTCAGTTGATAAGAAACCTCAATTCTATCTGCAATCTGAACTACCCTTTGCTATGTAATATAACATTTCACAGATTTGGGGCATTAGGGTGTAGACATCTTTGGAGGGCTATCATTCTGCCTACAATATGCATCTTCCTGGGGGAATGGGCAACTAACTGTCAACAGATTCTCAAAGGGAAATTGAAGAACCACTGAATTCAATGCTAAAATGTTCCTTGAAGCTCTAACATGGCTTGATTCTAAGAATGTTAGTGACCTGCTATGTACTCCAAGGCAAAGGATTTGGGCTCACCCACCTGGGCCTCAATTTTATTAGGATGGAGCAACAGCAAAGGTCATAGGAGAAATAAGATGTGGTTCTGAAAAACAAAAAGTAGTTCTTTACTTATCAATGTGAATTTACTACTTTTTTTTTATGATCTACTTAACAGATGAGGAAAACAAGAGGATAGTTGACTTCATAGATTCATGAAAAGACTGATAACTGTGATGTTCAGGATAAAGTACACTTTTTTATTTTATTAATAACATTCAAATAATCATGTACATCAAGGAAGTTCTCTATGAATGGCATCACTTAAGGGACCTCCTTGATCTGTCATTTCCAGCAAATGGCCAAGGGACTGGCAGTCCCTCTCCTGAAATAAGGGCTTCTTTTAACAAGTTAATGGAAGGGGAAGACTGATACAAAAGCTGTCAGGAAGGGAGACTAGTCTTCATAGATGTTCTTATTTAATGAGCAACGTCAGGAGATAGAGTGTCAGAGGAGAAGCCTGATTTTCAATATGGTACTTTATTGGGTTGAAGATGTTTATAAATCCCAGCCCTGAAATTTACATCTACCTTTAAATGTGTATTTAAAATACTCCGGGCTGGGCACAGTGCTCATGCCTATGATCCCAACACTTTGGGAGGCTGAGGTGGGATGATCACTTGAGCCTAGAAATTCAAGACCAGCCTGGGCAGCATGGAGAAATTCTGTCTCTACAAAAAATACAAAAATTAATCAGGCGTGGTGACATGTGTCTGTGGTCCCAGCTGCTGGGGAGGCTGAAGTGGGAGGATCGCTTGAGTCTGGGAGGTGGAGGTTGCAGTGTGCCGAGATCATGCCACTACACTCCACCCTGGGCGACAAAGTGAGACCTTGTTTCAAAAAATAGAAAATTAAAAAAAAAAGGCCCCACCATGCTAAAGATTCCATTGAGTTTAGTCTGATCCTTCCCTCTCCACACATGTCTAACAGAATATTCTCATTCTCTAACATAGCACTTATAAATGGGTTATATCCATTGATATTTACCATGTTGGGAATTAAAACTGAGAAAAAGTTTTAAATACTTACTAATTCATTAAAATAACAAGAATAGGTCGGGTGTGGTGGCTCACGCCTGTAATCCCAGCACTTTAGAAGGCTGAGGTGGGTGAATCACTTGAGGTCAGGAGTTCAAGACCAGCCTGGCCAACATGGTGAAACCCATCTCTACTAAAAATACAAAAATTAGGTGGGTATGGCGGCACATGCCTGTAATCCCAGCTACTCAGGAGGCTGAGGCAGGAGAATTGCTTGAAGCTGGGAGGCAGAAGTTGAAGTGAGCTGAGACCATGCCACTGCACTCCAGCCTGGGTGACAGCATGAGACTGTCTCAAAAAAATAAAAAAAAAACTCATTATATTTTAACACAAACAACATATTTATAAAATATATGTTCCAAAACAAACAATTTAGAAGAGTGGCACTGCTTTACATTAAAAAAAAAGTTTTCAATGTCTGGCTCAATAGAAGATGGCTGGATTTTCATATCTGCTTCTGCATTCAGTCTTTTGTGAGATCACACAGCCAGAAAACCCTGTTGTGTACTTGTGACAGAATGTGAGTGAAAAGGACAACTAACATCTTTGTATTGTGAAAATAGTTTTGACGTTCTGGATCTCCTGAATGGATCTTCAGTATTCCCAGAGGTCCCTGGATCACACTTTGAGAATCACTGCTCTAGTATGTTTCTCAACCAGGGAGTTAGTACTATATGGACCCCTGTTAAATGACAAACTTATAAACTCCAGAGAATATGTATTGGGACTGGAGTCAGGGAAAAAGTGTCTTGAAAAGTGAAATTTTCCTCCATGGCTCCATATCACCACTGTAAATGAATTTAGTCTTTAAGAAGCAATCACAGTTTTGGGGACTTGGTCTCTGAGGCAGTCTCTGGCATGCTGGTCTACCCTCTTCGCTCTAAGATTCCTTCTACATAGGTCTGGTCTACTTTTTTATCCTTCATTTTGTTCTGAGAGTTTTCAAACTAGAAGAGTTTTTGAGCAGCTATTAACCAGTGAACTAAGAATAAAAGTCAAATTTCCTTTTTAAGTCCTTTTTAATAAGTAAGACAGGCAGAGCTCTGTTATGCTTTAAAGGTACAAAGCCAAAGCACTTGATCAGTGTTCCCTTTGAAAATTTCTTGGACTTGCCCCTCAATTACATTAAGAACTATTGGGGCTCAGGATACATCAACTCAAAAAATGACTATAGGAGATCAGAATACGTCACACTTAAATATACTTCTTTAGCATATTTAGAGCTGGCTATTCTGAAAAACTGCAGACATAGGAGTTGCTATGATGAAACTGTCCTTTAGTAAAAAGAAATTTACATCTATAAAGGAAATCTACATTAGTCAAAGTATCTGTATCAGAAAGAGGGCTGCTCAGAGACAAGTTTTATTACCTGAGAGACTTTTTATTTGTATAACAAGACAACCTTCATTCACCACACATTTCTTCCTCTCACCTGCCCATGACTTGATGCCACCTCCCCAGAGAAGCCCCAAGCCACTATTCCTTTCTGTAGCTCAGGATGCTATATAAGCTTCAATTACTGGGCTCTTCTTAGACTCTCATATTTTGTGGGACTCCTGTGCATATGTACATAATTACCTTTTTTTTTCTATTAATCTGTCTTATGTCAATTTAGTTCATAGTATAGTCAAAGAATGTAGAAGGGTGGAGGGAAGCCATTTTTCCCTCCCCTACTGCATGTAATGGGTAGAAGCCAGAAATGCCGCTTAGCATCCTACAGTGCATAAGCTAGACACCCCCATAACAAAAAGCATCTGGCTTCAAATGTCAATAGAGCCATGGTTGAGAAACTCTGCTATTAAAAAATGATTTTATTTTTAATTTTACAACTTTAGCATGTCTTTTTCTAAAGGCAGCATTTATTTTGCTTTCTTAAAAAGATACTTAATCATTTCCCCTTTAATTATGCATTTTCAGGAATTTTTAGAACCCTAACATGATTACCTTAATACATTTATACAGCATAAGCTCTGGACTTAAAAATGGTTGAGTGAATTATAAGCATAGTTCAGTGTAAGTCACAGGAAAGCAGCGTCTTACAGTTATCTGGGAAGCAATGGGTTAATTTAAGCTTTGAAAAGTTAAAAGTAAACCAAATAGAGTTTGTTATTGCAGGCATAATCAGAGGCCTTAAATGTCTAGAACATACTGCAAACCTCCAAAAGGGGTATATAATGCAGGGCATTTTAAAAACAGGGACTCCTTTCTTTAGGAAACCTTTGGGTAGGAGTATTTTGAATAATAACACACTTGGAGAAACTGTCTTTTTAAGGGAAGGCAAATCGCTTGAGAAATATGCTAAGTGAAAACCCAATTAATCTTATGCTTTCCTTTTCTGTTTAATTTAGGAAAAAATCTTTGTTTAAAAGAAATAGAAATAAAATTACTATTATTTTATACTGATGTTCACTGCTGACCACATAAAATGACCTTTTTTGAAGCAAATGAAAGCTTCAGTGACCCCATGTTTAACAGAATGTAGCTTTAGAGCTGGGAAATTTTCAGTCAAGTGAACAATAGTAATTAGGATACTCCTTTTCAAAGTCTTCCATATCCAAGAATATTTATCATATCATTTAACTGTAGACACAATCATTCAGAGGGGGATGAGTCAAGAATAGATGCTTTGCTGGAAGGGGAAGAAAGAGGAGGCCACAGGCCTCTAATTGAGCACTCCAGAAAAGCCAGAACATGGCCTGATTATTGCCAATTACAGAGTAGAATTAAAATTTATCATCTACAATTATGGGACAGAATTACTGTTCTGAGCTGTAAGCTCCAATTACTAAGACACAGTTAATCAAGATAGAAAGCCTGAAATGGCTCCTAGGAGAAAGGGGAAACAGGCAGGAAGAGGGAGGGGAAACTGCACCCTTTGTTTAGCTCCCATTAAGCCATTGTTGTGTTGCAGGTCTTGTAAATTCACAGTTAACAAAAAAGTACTCACAGTCCATACTTCATTTAGTGTGACAAATGTTTAAAAAAATTTTTTTTAAACTGCTGCCATAGCAACACCTAACTGCAAATACCATAATATGTTTTATATGTGAGTTAATAATAATTTTATTGTTGTGATCATTTGTGTAGCTTTCATTTAATTATTTCACAGGCATGCCTGACTGAAGAGTAAATTATTCATTGTGGGAGAAAAGAGCTCAGTAGTTTAATAAATTCCATTCAGGCTTAAAGATTAGATAGAGAATCTTACCTCAAAGTTTAGGTTTCAATGCAGATTACTTAGAGACATTTAAAAATGAAAATAACATTTATTTTTATTTATGGTAATCCCCTTTTATGCACTGTTTCGCTTTCTGAGGTTTCAGTTACCTGAGGTTAACTAAGTTCTGAAAATATTAAGTGGGAAATTCCAGAAAATAGACAATTCCTAAATTTTAAATTACTTGCTATTCTGAGTAGCATGATGATCTCTTACAATGTTTCTGCTCTATCCCGCTCTGGAGAACTATCCTTTTGTCCTGCAAATCCACCCTGTATACACTCCCTGCCCCTTAATCACTTAGTCGCCTTCTCAGTTATCAAACTGAAAAAATATAGTATCCATAGGGTTCAGTAGTATCCTCGGTTCCAGGCATCCACTAGGGGTCTTGCAACACAACCCTTGCGAATAAAGGGGGACTACTGTACTGAGATAACAGTACTTCTCTGTTTGGTATTGTGGTGTTAAAAAATAAATACATGTGGCCTGGCATGGTGGCTCATGCCTTTAGTCCCAGCACTTTGGAAGGCTCAGGTGGGTGGATCACGAGGTCAGGAGTTTGAGACCAGCCTGGCCAACATGGTGAAACCCCATCTCTACTAAAAATACAAAAATTAGCCATGTGTGGTGGTGGGTGCTTGTAGTCCCAGCTGCTCAGGAGGCGGAGGCAGGAAAATTGCTTCAGCCCAGGAGGCAGAGGTTGCAGTGAGCCGAGATCGCGCCATTGTACTCCAGCCTGGGCAACAGAGCAAGACTCTGTCTCAGAAAAAATAAAATAAAATAAAATAAATACATGTAAAGTTTAGAGAGTGGAGTTCTATCTTTTCAGGGAGATTAGGAACTGGATGCTGCCCTGAGGCACTGGCAATGCAGGGGAAAGGGCAAAGGAATTACAGGAGATGCCTTGGGCTACAATTCTAGCCTTGCTTCAGGCAAGTGGCTTCACTTCCCAGCAACTGTTGAGTAATTGACATGTACTAAAATACAATATCAACATAAAAGTGCTTGACCAACTACAAAGTTATTCAATTAATGAAGAATATAAGGCTAACACTCAAACAGAGGGTAATGAAAGCCATTTAAATTTACTTGGTGCATAGTGTGTTCCACATTCGAGCTCTTTTAAGACACCTTCTGATTTGAACCCAAGGCAGCTGGAAGGGGGAACAAAACCACAGAACTACATAGGAGGTGCTAGATTTAGGAACCTGGCAGTCCTGTCACACTAATGCTATAGCAGGTACTGCTGTAGATACACTAAAATGCTAGTTCCTGAACTGAAGACATTTACCTCCAGATTGAACCACTTAAAGCAATCTCTAAAATTTCTCAGGTTTAAGCACTTTTACTAGTGCTCAGCTCTTTCCACTGATACCTCGTTTGTTTTTAAACTAAATTTCTGTGTAACTAGAATGAAAGAAAACATATTTGAATTAAATTATGTGTTATTCTATAAGCACAAACTCTTAGTAAAAGTTAACAGTAACAGAAAACGGAAACAGAGTGTGGTTTTTAAAACTATTTTTTCTAAATTTCCAGATGAATTTTTTACAGACCTTGAATAGTGGGTAAAAAATATTGATCTCCTATTGATATAGGTGAATAAAATAATTCCCATTTTGCTGATTGATAACCTGAGCCATAGAGAAGAGAAGAAATTAAAGCCTAAGAAGAGAAAAAAATCTGAACTCTGGGTTTCCTGACTTTCAGCTTAAAAGCATTTTAATATTAATTACAACTTTGTATTAGCATAATTTCTAATACTGAAATTTTATTTATCAAAATTTTTGTTTGAAGTTTTCTGAAATTTCACTCTCTAGTAGCTTAGAAATTTGAAAATTAGATGTTGTCTTCATCTGCTTTATGTTGCTATAACAGAATACCACAGACTGGGTAACTTATAATGAACAGAAATTTATTCGACTCATGGTTCTAGAGGCTGAGAAGTCCAAGAGCATGGTATCAGCATCTGAAAGGGGCCATCATGCTGAGTCATCCATGGTAAAAGGCCCAAGAGTGAGCTAGGAGGAGAAGGCAGAACTCACTTTTATAGCAATCTACTCTAGTAATTAAAAACCCACTCCCAAATGACATTAATCTACTCATGAGGGCAGAGTTGTCATGGCCTAATCACCTCTTAACAGTCCTACCTCTTAATACCATCACAATGGCAGTTAAATTTCAACATGTTTTGGAAGGAACATTCAAACCATAGCTGATGTGATTTTATAGACAGTGTAACTCTAAAATGTGTATCTTCCTTGTAGATGCACTGTATTCAATAGTCTGAGTCAGACTAGAAATCAAGTAATTCCACTTTTCACTGCTAATTTATAATCCCAGAACAGCTTTCTATAATTATGGAAGTAAAAGATGCTTTAGAAGAAAATTTCAAATGTTGTAGAAGACAATAAAATGGAAAATAAGGGTATTGTCCCAGTACCCCAAACCCCAGGCCCATTACCCAGAAGATATCAATGCTTACCATTTCTGGTGGATCCTTAAATATTTTAATGACATACAAAGTTTATATTTATGTATCATTTAAAAATCATATACAATGGAATTCTATGAAACATTTAGAAAGAATGAGGAAGAGCTCTTTGGTGATATGGAAAGCTCTTTGAGATTTATTAATAGAATGAAGCAAAAATAAAACATTTGTTAGTCATATGTAATGAAAATATTTTATCAATTGGTCTTTTCAATTTGTTATTTGTACCTCAATCTGTTTAAATTGTGTAACAATTATTAATCACGATAATTATTGTCAACTTAAGGTTTATACAGCATTATGAGCCTTAGATAAATATACTGGAAAATTATTTGAACTATAGAACTCCAAGTTAAAAGACTTTGAAATGCAAGGGATCACCAATAGCACACAGTACCTTTCTGTATTTATTTGTCATTCTACTTGCTATACATTAATTTGGTTATTTTAAACTTTTCCTACCATTAACATTTTCTTGCCAAACAAAATGAGATGTGTGTTTGCCCATTCAAGGCTGATTTTTTTCAAAGCACTGAGCCCTGGAAGCCTGTAGAGGGCAGCAAAGAAACCTTTCCATTTTGTGATTGTCATTAGATAATTTTTAGACAGTAGATCTTTCTAGAAATGTTGATATTATTAAAAAATACACATAATTAGGCTATCCTTGAAACAGTCAAGGGAATGCAGATGTTACCAAAACCTGAGACGATCCATGTAAGATTCTTGGTTAAACATCTCTGTTGGCTCAAAATGCATATAGGAAAAAAGTTCAGGGTTTTCTGGTAGCATACAGGGCCTTTCAGAACCTGCCTCAAACTGTCCTCTCTACCATCATTCTGCATAGCCCCTCACTAGGATCCAGGGTCATCAATCCTAGTGCAGGAAACATCTAAGGCCAGTAAGAAGCCTGGTCATCCCTGCCGTTCCCTCTTTTCCCAAAGTCCTTGGCTTATCTACAGAAAGTGAACTCCTGCTCACCACGTAAGCATCACCCCATCTACCCAACTATTTCAATTCCTGCTCGTTTCTCTGGTTCAGCATTGGCCACATTTATTGTGATTATCTTCTTATCTATCAGCCTCTTTAGTGTGGGGCTCATTGGTTATTCATTTTTTAATCCTAATCACCTAACACAAAGTAGCCCCTAAGTGTTTAAGAAATAAATAAATGCATGAATGAATGAATGAATGAATGCTTGCAGAGAGTTAAGATTTTTAGATTTTCTTGGAAAATTAATGCCATGTCACAGAAACATCACAAAGGGACACAGATATTTTACTTTAAATAAAACTCTTATCTTAAATCAAAGTGGCTCTGGGACACCCAGCAGTGGAGGGGTTCTTAGAAAATAAGTATTGTGCAAATCTGTTGCTCCCGAAGCCTTAGGTACAGAATGGTAGGAATACAGCGGGTATTTATTACAATAATTTAGACAATGAAAATCACCAGTGGTTCAGAATTTGGCTGTGTATGGCAGAAAGGGAGGAGAATTTAGTGTGGAAAAAAAAAAAAACACCATTATACAGGAAAATGTATAATGACTTACCTATCTTTGTGGGAAGATTATATTGAAATGGAATGAAGGAAAACAACATTAATTTCTGTTTTCTATCACTGAACTTTGAGTTATATCCAATATTAGAATAAAGTATCCTTATAGTACAAACGAGAAAAGAAAGGTAGTTTTCTCATCACTGAGAGCTGAGTTGTGATGGCCAGTTTGGTGTGTGATCTTGGGGAAATAATATTTTTTGCTACTTTCTAAATGACCCACAAAAACTCCTTAAAAAATGTTCCCCAAAGAGTCATGGTTTTAAAACCAAAAAGCGGTGGGCAGTTATTAATATAATCTGTTATACAAAAAATTTACCCTTGCACTCTTAAGAGAAAAGCAAAATAAAGACTTTTGATAAATAGCTATTTTAATTTTCAAATTTTAGAAATTTAAGACAGTTCATTTCAGTGATCTTTTTGTTTTCTTTAAATTACATGGGGAAAATGTTTCTTCTGCCTTCATTTCATTTCTGTTGGCCTGATGAAAATAATCACACAGTAGAAAATCCTATTTATATTGTGATATTGTGATGCTCTGAAGTGAATCCTTTTTTTTTTGTAAGAGAAATGTAAGCATATTAACGTTGAGTACTTAGGAGGCAGTCATGGTGGTAACATTAGAAATTATATACAGAAAACAAAATGCATGGTGACAAGAATTTAAAAACTGACTGGAAGACTTGAGTCTTCCCTAGGGTTTGCTAGAGTCTAGGGGTGGTCTAGGACAAGCAAACTTGAACCTGAGCAAGATCATGGAGGAGGTAGACTGTCACAGTTCTTTTTCTGCTTTTACTGCACTCCATTTCCTTCAGTTCTCAAGGGCCCATTGTATTCACATTATCTCTTAGTTAATCATAATTCGGTTCTGTAGCCGGACATTCTGTATAAGACACTGGGCCTTACTATAGGACACACAATTTTCAGTTTCTACTTTCCAGGTGTTCAGAAGATTTTGTTCTTTTCATGTTCCCTATATTCAAAACTGTTTCGCAGAAATCCTCTCTGCCACCAATTCATCATCATTACCACTAATTGTTCAGTGCCCTGCCCTAAAATAACTAATATGATGAAGAAAATTGTGCTTTAGAACAAATGAGTTAAAGCTTCACCTCATCATTTTAATAAACTTTTTATTTTGGAAAATTTAGATTTGTACAAAAGTTGCAAAGGTAGCACAGAGAGTTCCAGTTTACTCCTCACCCCGTTTCCCCCATTGTTAATGTCTTATGTTGCCATGGTACATTTGTCACAACTAAGAAACCAACATTGTTATGTTACTATTAACTAAATTCCAGACTTAGATGTCACCAGTTTTTCCATTAATGTGCCTTTTCTGTTCCAGGATGCAATTCAGGTGCCACATTGCATTTAGTAGTCATGTCTCCTTAGTCTCTTCTGGTCTGTGACAATTTCTTAGTCTTTCCCTATTTATTGTGACCTTGACAGTTTTCAGGAGTACTGGTCAGATATTTGATAGAGTATCTCTCAAATTGGGTTGGGCTGACATTTTCCTCATGATTAGACTAGGTTATGGATTTTTGTGAAGAATATCATAGAGGTGATATGCCCTTCTTGTTGTATGATGTCAGTGGTGTCTGCTATCAACATGACTTATCACTGGCGATGTTGACTTTGATCCCTGGCTAAGGTAGTGCTTGCCAGCTTTCTCCATTGTAAAGCTATATATATATTTTACCCCTTTCTATACTCTACTGTTTGGAATCAAGTAACAAAGTGCAGCTTACACTCAAGAGTGGGCCTAATTAAGCGCCACTTCCTAGAGGGGAGGAGTATCCACATAAATTATTTGGAATTTTTCTGCAAGATTTGTTTCTCCCTTTGTCTCATTAATTTTTATATCAAATCATTTGTTTATATCAGTATGGAGCCATGTATATTTAATTTTTACATTTGGTTATAATCCAATACTATACTACTTTTTTTTTTTTTTTTTGAGACTGAGTCTCTCTCTGTCACCCAGGCTGGAGTGCAGTGGCACGATCTCCACTCACTGCAACCTCTGCCGCCGCCCCCCACCTGGCCCCCCGCCCCAAGTGGTTCTTGTGCCTCAGCCTCCTGAGTAGCTGGGATTACAGGCACTTGCCACCATGCCCGGCCATGCTACTATTTTGTTACTCAAAATTTCCAGGTTTGGCCACTGAGAACTTTTCAGGTTGGCTTCTGTGTCCCTCTGATACATTCTCTCTCGCTCTCAAGCATTTCCTTACTGTGTAGTACTATGAGATGTTGTAGGCTCATCTTGTATTTTTCCTGTTCCAGCCCCAGAATAAACCATTTCTCCAGGGATCTCTGCTTCCTTTTATTGGAGAATGACTCCTACAATTTAATTAGGGCTTTAATAGGAATCATGAGCCTTAACCTGGAAGTTGATCCTACTTATTGATTACAATTCCAATGACTTATTGAGTATAAAGTTCACTTATTATACTAAGTACCTTGTTGAAATTAACTATTAAATTGTGAAATTTCAGGTTCTGAGATCAGAGTCATTTTGGGGAAAAATGTTGCACTTATGTGTAGAACTCAGTAGTGTCTTTATACAATAACATGTGGCTGAAGAATTCCTCATTGCCAAATGGAAAATTCTACTGGCTTATGTGTCATCATTTGTCATTATTTTATTGTAAAATAAAAATCTGAGTCATTTAGATTTTAAAAACTATCAATTAATCTCTGGTTACAGAAATGTTTAAAGCGGCATACCTATTCCAGTCTGGAAAGTAAATCTCATGTAGAGAGCTATGGATTGAATGTCTGTGTTCCACCGAAATTGGTATGTTGAAGCCTAATCCCCAATGTGATGGAATTTGGAGGTAGAGCCTTAGGGAGATGACTAGGTCATGAGTATGGAGCCCTCACAAATAGGATTAGTGCCCACATAAGAAGAGACTTGGGAGAGCTTGCTTCTTCTCTCTCTACTTTCTGCTATGAGGATACAATGAGAAGATGGCCAACTACAAACCAGGAGGCAGGCCCTCACCAGACATTGGATCTACTGGCACTTTGATCTTGGGCTTCCTAGCCCCCAGAATTGGCAGAAGTGAATGTTCATTGTTTAAGTCACCCTAGTTTAGTGTGTATTTCTTATAACAGTCTGAACTAAGACATAAAGCAAATATCCTCCAACAATCATCTTAAAGATGTGCCGTTATTACCAACTCAGTCGCTAATGATATCTAACCTTACTTTGAAATTTAGAGCAGTGTTTCTCGACTCAATTATAAGGACATGTTAGAGTTAAAAATACTCTGGAAGCATTCCAGACCAGTCAGCATTGAGGGGAAAGCCATATTCCAAGGGTTTCCAATGGGCAGCTAAAGTTGTCTGTCGAGAAATAGTGCACCATGAATATTTTCATGTTTCTGTGAGGTCAAGGCTTTCTAAGAAAACAGTACTGGCACCTGGTTAAAAGGCAATGGAATAGCAACCCTAAAGACTGAGGCCTTGGCAGTGATACAAAGTCCTACCTTTCCCTGGAACCTTGTGTTTATCTTTCAGGGTGGTGAGTAGAGATCTTTCCTTCTACTTCCCAGAGATAATTTGTGTTTATGATTCAGACCAGCGGTCACCCTCTTTCTCCACAAAGGGTGATGGACAGATGGGCCAGCAGTTCCTATATAAGCTCTGGGTTTCATAATTGCAGAGATCCTCTCCTGTACATCTCACTGAGTTGCTCTGGGAGGAACTAGGGCTTTGGGAAAAGCT